>NC_087463.1:26124462-26495296 GCF_036321535.1 Camelus dromedarius
AGAACATTTGTTTACTAATGAGTTATAAGCTATTACATATACAGCATTAGTTTTATATGAGCAAGTCATTTATATTTGACTTCAGATAACTTAACGTCTTTGAATAATTCTGAATATAGGAGAAGAGTCTTCATGGGTTGAACCACTCGCTCCTTAGTATGAAGCAGATGTTTGTAGCGAGGTTTACATATTCCGCTGGTGCCAGTTAGCAGTGAAGTGGCTGACCTCATCTGTGCTGTGTCGTCAAGAGGCTGCGTCTTAATGGGCAACATTTATCTTAGAATCAGTCACTCCCAGACCAAGCTTCAGGCCACACCAGGAAGACTGCAATTAAAATGACTCCGAGATGAAACATGCGCCTTCTAAGATGAACACTAGGACGCAGACTCTCAGTGTCACCCTGCAGACTTCATGCTGAAGTCCTCTGTCAGCGCGACGGGCGGGCACGTGCTGCTCGGTAGAGCTCTCTGCGAACAAAACGTGGCTGGGACTTACCAGCTGGGGCTCCTTGCATCAAAAGAAGGCTGTTTGGGAATTTTCAGTAAATTGAACAGCTTCAGTCAGTGCAGCCGTAGGTCAGAGTTGCATACCCAGAACAGAAGCACATGCTTTTGTTCAGATGTGTGGCAGGAGGGCGGAAGGCCATTTTGAAGTTGGACCCTGATGACACCCATGACGAATGGTTTTCCTTGAAAACAGCCAAGTAGGTCGTAAGTACCCTTTCAGAAGCAGAAGGTGTTACTAGTAGAGGCATGAAATTTGCAGTTTTTTAAGGAATTTATCTTAAATTGATACTGTCTTTTTAATGTACCTTAGTCCATTTTTAAGATAATTTTGATGGGTAAATTGAGTTCTGCTTTCCATGAGAGAAAAGATCCATTTCTTGTTTACTAGTTCCTTGTGAGGTTATTTTAGCCCCCGTTTCTCCTGGATTTGAGGACGCTTACTTAGTTCCCAATAGCTCAGACATGTTAACATCCCTCGTTTGTGGATGCTTTAAAATGACGTCTTTCCCACTCTGTCCTGGGGGTGAACAGCACCCCACCTCCTCTTACTGCGTTTTTGTTAATCTCAAGAAAAACCTGATTTCACATCTTGTAAACTTCTAACAAAACCTTCCAAAATTAAGTCTTTTTAGAGACTGAAAGCTTATCCCAACAAAGATTTAAGACAGTACTGGGTTTGATGAAAATACAGAATTTATTCCTTCTTTAAAGATTACTCTTTTTGAGTTAGAATCTTAAAATGAAGTACTGCTTACTTAGATGATGATGTTACATCCTAGAGAAATAGTGGTTTTAGAAAAAAGTAAGTGAGAACTAAGATTAAGTGTCTACAGTCTTCAGTGTTGAACCTTAACTTTCCTGTTTCAGAGTATTGATTTGAATTTTAAAATTGTGGTGTCTAGAGCTCAAACAAGTACTTTTGCACAACTAAGAGCTACGTATTAAACACATGTAATTACCTCTTTCATTATGTAGTCGCATGCTTAAAATTTCAGTGTTTAGTCATCATGTGTTCTTCTCAACAGTACTGAGGCCAGTCCTACTTGAACTGGTCTCATCCTTCTTATGGGAAGTCTCTTAAATTAAGAACATTAGTAAAGCTTCATTCACCACCCTTGTTGAGTTGAGCTGTCAACTCTGGCGTTATCAAATTATTCAGTCTTTCTCCTGAGCTTTTTGTCAGGGTTCACTTTAGTTAATGAGCTTGCAGGCTTCTGTTTTGTCTTTGAATTTCCTGTGCTGCACAGTCCTGGAAGCTTCCACCATGGTAACAATCATCAGAAAGTCAGAATTATTTTACTGGTGGGAAGGCGAGGACCTCCTGGGTTCCTTTATTTCAGGAGTTGGGGCGAGGTCTGAAGTCCCAGCTGTCTAAGCTGAGATGAGGCGCCGGCTTTCGGTTTTGCTCTTTGTTGACGAGCCCCCCTCAGCTGGGCGCTCTGAGGGCCCGAGCCCGCCCTCTCCTCCGTGGTGTTGTTCCAGCCACGCCGTGGTCTGCAGGAGCCTCCTCTCTTATCCTGGTCCCTCTCTACAAAATTGCCCCTGTGTGCGGGGTTGCAGGAGTTAGGGTGCATGGAGGTGACGTCAGGATCTCGAGGCGGCCACGGTACTGCCCTCCACACATCCACACTCCTCCTCCTGCCCCAGCGGGCCCTGGGCGTGCGCCCTGTGCAGACGCGGGGCAAGGCGGGGGGTCTGATGAGGTCCTCGGGAGCGCGTGGCTGCTTCAGAGCAGAGACTCCCAGCCTCCTAATGGTTGTACTGCTTTTGAAGGTTCCAGGTCTGTGCAGCACAGTGTGGGACTCCGGGAGTGTGGATCTGTGGAGGACGCCAGTTACAAGTAAGTAACCTGGTTCCCTGCGGTCCCGCCCAGAGCCCGCCCTGTCTTAGCAGAGCATCTGCAGGAGTCGCCTTTTGTCTTGTGCTCAAACCTCAACAGGAAATAGTGTTTGGAACTTGCGCTTTAGTTTTCATCTCGGTGTCTCTGGCACCTGGCACAGGCTGGTGCAGGTGGACGATAAATCATGTCTGTCAGCTGAATGGACGGGCCGCCCATGAGAACAGTGTGCGTGTGTGTGCACGTGTGTGTACACGTGCATGTGCATGTGTGTTATGCTTACAAATAAAAACTTAAAAAATTGTTTTTTGTTGGTGCCCCCACCAAGACTTTGATAATCCCATGCCGAGCCCCCCTCGTTTGCCAGTGGGTGCATGAGTTTCTGTTTTGTAGGAGAGGAGGCCTTTCCTTGCCCGATTGGTCCCAGGTATCTTCCTCTTATATCATTGGCTATGAGGGGAAAATATTACAATGTTTTGTTTTCTAAAGCAAAGTTCTATGTCATACAGGATAAGTGAATATTTAAAGGATTGCTTGAGGTTTATTTGGACCTTCCGTGTTTGAGAGTAGGCACACGTAAAGGGCGGTGAGCCTGGGGACGGAAGCGGAGGTGGGCAGTGTTGCACTCCGGAATGGGGCATCACTCAGCGGTCACATTCTGTCTCTCTGTTAGGCTGGGGTCTGGCCCTGGATGGGGCAGTGCCCTGGAACTCTTGTCTTGGTCACCTGCACTGGCAGCAGTGACTGGGACTGTAGGTCACGATTTTACTCTTCTTTTAGTGTTTTTTCTCTATATTATACTTAAGGAGCAGAGTATACTTACATATAAAGATAACTGGTTTTTTGCAAAAGCCTTGCCACACCTTTGGGATCAGAGTCAGTGATTTCCTTGATGCAGTTTCAGAAGCTTAGGCGGTGTAAGTGCTGATTATGACAGGCACATGCCTGTGTGAAAACCGCCTTCCCATGCCACTGGAATTGGACTTGCCTACGTTTCTATTGATCTGCTTCTTTTGCCTTGTTTTGTAGAACTTAACACTGCAACTGGAAGCCTTCCTTCGACCACACCGATGTCCCCATCCTCCATATCTGCTCAGAACCTGGTCATGTCCTCCTCGGGAGTTGGGGGAGAGGCCAGCGTCACCCTGACTCTGGCTGACACTCAGGGCTTGCTCTCCGGGGGGCTGGACACGGTCACGCTCAACATCGCTTCTCAGGTGAGTACGCTGCAGTCCCCTGGGCAGGGCGACAGCCCGACTCGGGGTCGTCCTGGGAAGCTTTGTCTGTTCTTCCCAAAGTAGGTATTCTGAACACTATTTCAAAACTGGAGTGGTTTTTTTTTTTAATAATTAAAAAAGAAAGTAATATGTTAAATGCAAAATGAGGAAAACAGAATCCAGAGAAAACAGAAAAGCATTTTTTAAAAAATCCACCACCGAGATGGAGCCACACTGAACATCTGAGTGTACGTCTCCTCTGAACCTGGGCCTGCGCACATGCAGGTGCACAGCGTTCAACTTTCAGAGGAGTGGTGGTGGTGTAAACTCCCCCTTCTGATCACACCGTGACTGTCTTCTGATCGGTGATTTTAGCAGCGCACACATTTCTACCGGCTACACAGCGCTTCGTCGTGGGGATGAGTTTGTCGGGGCAGCACTGCGTTCTGGGACTCGTTGTAGCTGGGCGCCCTCCTGCTCTTTGTCACTTCTGTTCTCAGATGAGTCCCTGCAATAAGTGTGGGGATCGAAGGTGTGTACTGCATGCTTTATAAAGCACACTGAGCTTAGGTGCTGAAGAACCTTTCAGGGTTTAATTAGAAAAATCATGATCAACCGTGAGTCATAAGGATGAGGAATGACTGGAGAGAGCTGGGGCTGAGTTTCAACAGTTGACCCACGACAGCCCTGTCTCCCCAAGCCCGGCTGCGGAGGGGGAGAGGCGCATGTGGTGCGCGTGTCCCTGCCGCCTCGTTCCCCCTTTCAGGGTCCCTGTGCGGAGGAAACAGTTAGGGCTGCGGCTCCGGCATGAGGTGGGTTCTGACCCTGCCACCGCCCCGCTGCTGGCTCTGGGAAAATGACTTGGCTCTTCGAGGGGCTAGTTCTTTCCACTCACCCCTGCCTACCCCTGGATCCGGGTCGGCAGTTTCCATCAACACCACAGGTTGTGATGGTTGTGAAACAGTCATGGGACACCCCCCACCCCCAACTCCCCCGTCTGGCCATTTCCTGAGGTGGCGCAGCCTCGGCAGCCTGCCCGAGAGTCAGTGTTGTGTTTTGTTCAATTGCCTCCCTTCCCCAAGGCCAAACATCACCTCTGCCACAGAAGGAAAGAAGTGTCTTCTTGAGTTTTACATAGTGAGTGAGTGTTGTTTACATGTTCTAACATTTACTTGTCCTTATTTGTTACTCCACACCTACTTGTCACGACATTATCGTCAACCTTCTAACTCCTGGAAGTTAGTATATTTTAAAACGATAGTTGCGGCCAAAGAAGTCATCTTAAGGTGTAAGTGACTTGTATGTTTCTCTGGACACAGGTTGCAGGAAGCTTAACTGCTCTGTGGTAGTTTGCTCTGTTTTTCCCACCCGTGATTCTGGCCACTCTGTCCCAGGGCCAGGTTCTCATCACCTGTGGTCAGGCTCACTGGGCCAGGCAGCTGGGGCCAGGGAGGCCTGACGAAAGGGAGCTTTTACTTACTTACCATCCAGAGAACACAGTTCCAGTCTAGGGACGTGATTCTGTAAACTAACTTAGTTAATTCATCTTTTCCACCTTCCTGTCTGCTGTGGGGTTCATCTGGGGGACAGTACCTGTGCATGTAACCTGCATTCCAGCCACCAGTTACCCCGCGTCCCCCTGCGGGGCCAGCAGGGCCCAGGTCTCCGTGTGCTGAATGTGACTGTCGTATGGTCCTGTTTTTCTCCTGGTGCACTTTTAACTGCAGTAAAGAAGTAGTCATGAAGTATATAAGTGATTCAAAATATAAATTTTAATGAAACTTAATCCTTTGAATAACTTTCAGGGGATATGGTGGAGTTTGATCAGGAAAAGCCAGAAGTCCACTGATTTTTATGCTATGAGTTTATTTTCTTTTTTCTTTTTTCTTTTTTTTTGACATTTTTTATTGACTTATTATCATTTTACAATGTTGTGTCAAGTTCCAGTGTAGAGCACAATTTTTCAGTTATACGTGAACATATACATACATTCATTGTCACATTTTTCTGTGAGCTACCATAAGATCTTGTATATATTTCCCTGTGCTATACAGTATAATCTTGTTCATCTGTTCTACATTTTGAAATCCCATCTATCCCTTCCCACCCCCTGCCCCCTTGGCAACCACAAGTTTGTATTCTATGTCTAAGTCTATTTCTATTTCGTATTTATGCTTTGTTTGTTTGTTTTTTTGCTTTTAATTTTAGATTCCACATATGAGCGATCTCATATGATCTTTTTCTTTTTCTTTCTGGCTTACTTCACTTAGAATGACATTCTCCAGGAGCATCCATGTTGCTGCAAATGGCGTTATGTTGTCAGGTTTTATGGCTGAGTAGTATTCCATTGTATAAATATACCACATCTTCTTTATCCAGTCATCCACTGATGGACATTTAGGCTGTTTCCATGTCTTGGCTATTGTAAATAGTGCTGCTATGAACATTGGGGTGCAAGTGTCATCCTGAAGTAGGGTTCCTTCTGGATATAAGCCCAGGAGTGGGATTCCTGGGTCATACAGTAAGTCTATTCCTAGTCTTTTGAGGAATCTCCACACTGTTTTCCATAGTGGCTGCACCAAACTGCATTCCCACCAGCAGTGAAGGAGGGTTCCCCTTTCTCCATAGCCTCTCCAGCATTTGTCATTTGTGGACTTTTGAATGATGGCCATTCTGACTGGTGTGAGGTGATACCTCGTCATAGTTTTGATTTGCATTTCTCTGATAATTAGTGATATTGAGAATTTTTTCATGTGTCTATTGGTCATTTGTATGTCTTCCTTGGAGAATTGCTTGTTTAGGTCTTTGGCCCATTTTTGGATTGGGTTGTTTGGTTGTTTCTTATTAAGTCATATGAGCTGCTTATACTGGAGATCAAGCCTTTGTCGGTTTCACTTGCAAAAATTTTCTCCCATTCCGTAGGTTGTCTTTTTGTTTTACTTATGGTTTCCTTTGCTGTGCAGAAGCTTGTAAGTTTCATTAGGTCTCATTTGTTTATTCTTACTTTTGTTTCTGTTGCTTGAATAGACTGTTCTATGAGTCTATGAGTTTATTTTCTGTATGTTAAATTATGTCACTTTCATTTACTTTGAATTACTCACTTTAAGTAGGTAGTTTTCTATATTGGCTACGTTACATTTTTAAAGTCTGTATATATTTGCTGGGGACGTTTGGTGCTTTTCCTATGGACCGCGTGGCTACCGGGTCTGCCAGTCCTGCCCCCACGTCAGCCCCCAGGAGCCTTGCGAGTCAGGCACTGGGATTGGGCCAAGCAGGTTGGTGCTGCCCAAGAAGGTTCTCCAAAAAGGGCTTTAGGGTGAAGCCCTGGACGTGGCCATGCCAACACTGAGAAGGGAAGGCGGCTGCATCCGGGGGAGTGTGGGGCTGGGGTGGGTTGGGGCCCTCACTCCACCCCGCCTGGCTCCACAGCCATCCCCCCATGTTTGCCAGATCCCACCAGCCATGTCTGCACGCCCTGCTCCTGCTGCGTTTAGTGCCCTCTTGGGTTCCCCATCACCTTGGGACAGAGCCCAGATTTCTCTGCTTGGCATGCATGAATGCTGTCACAAATGGAATCACACTTCTGTTGTCAGGAGGTTAATGAATGTACTAGAAAACGTCTGCAGGTGTGTAAATTTCATCTGAAACTCAAAAAGTGGTCATGAGAAATCGACCAGTGTCTGTCAATTGTTGTTCAATACGGGTGAGAGTGATTCACTAAGAGGTAAATGTTGAATGGTTGAAATTACTCCCAACATGTGCTCCTTGAATTTAGTGAGGACACAGGAGTGCTGAAAGGAGGTCAGATTTAAAGAAAACAGATGATTCCACATTGTTCTATGGTTGAAATTCATGCAAAACACATGAAAAGATCAGGGTCTCCCCACAGGTACTAAAGAAAACAGTAATGTGAATATTTAAATTATAAATTTTAAAAAGACATGAAAAAAATAGTATATAATTACTATGTATGTTTTTTGGTTTTTTGTTTGTTTAAGAAGTCCATGAAAGAAAATGGTTCTCAAAACAAAGAAAGGTGGTCTTAAATAGTTTACTTAAATAATATGTCTAAGTGTCAAATCTGAGTCCAGAATCACAAAATATTTGAAAAAAATACATTGTTGTTCGTCCATAATTAATCATAATTTAAAACTTGAAAATAGCCCAACTACAGAAGAATATTATATGGGACAAACGTTCATTCTGACACAGAAAATTAATTTATTTAAAAATACAATCTATTGAAATAAAAATTGAAATACAGTGATGTGGAAGATACCTGCATTAAATTAATAACTCTGTAGGGAAATTTTAAAAATTAGCAGTGAGTTATAAAGGCTTATTTCTTGAGTTTTTCTTTCCGAACTTTGGAATCAGGCCTGCTGACAGCTGTGTGTTGGCCCTTATCCTGTTAATCTGATAATTTTGTAAGGAAATTGCAAGCACGCACTTTAAAACCTGTTGAAGAAAGCAAAGTGATTCTTCAGGTCTTGTTCTGAAAACAAAAAGAAGTAATTGACGTATTCTTGAAGAGAATTTTATTTTATATGAATTCTTAAAGGTTTTTTTAATGCTGTTAGTACAGATAATTAGCTGGGGTAAAACATTTAAAATTTGGTATTTAGACATATAAGTGGTTTTTTTGGGCTTAATAAAAAGTCAAAATATGATTGTGGGGGAAGCCAAAAATGGACAAGTCTCAGTAAAGATTCTCAGTGTGGAAAGAGGCCAGTTCTAAAGTAACAGCGTGACTTCACGTACAGTAACCAGAGCTGTCTTTGGCCAGGCTGAGCGGTTTACAGCTTTCTTAGTTCTGTGCCCTGCCTGGCTTTCATTTTCCTACAGTTTTCTCATGTTGACTCTTACTGGTTCTCAGTCTCCTGGCACAGGTTTTATTTCAGTTTATTAGGGGAGGGCAGTAAAATTCTGAGCTGCTAAGAAACGTATTTCTGGTGAAATGGTCGTTCTCGTGCATGGTTAAGTGGGTTGGTTTACAAGCATTTGGAAGCAGGTCAGATCTGTGGCCATACCAGTGCGGCCACCCCTTGGCCAGGTTTACTTAGGGTTTCCCAGACTTGGCTGCATGTCGTAGTTGTGGGTCTCAGGGTCCAAGGCTGAAGCAGTGGCGGGGGTTGGGGCTGGCGTCTGTGTTCCTGACCCCGCCCCCCAGGTGACTGACTCTGAAGCCAGGGCCCCATCCAGTGCCCAGGTGCAGAATTCATGTGCACCTGGGGAATGAGAATTCCTGTAATTTCCACCTCAGTGTAGACCAAATATAGCAAAGAAATAAATAGACTCAAGTGATAATGAAAACCCAAAATAAATGACTTTTAGACGATCACCATTTGGGCAGATTCAGGCCACCACTTCCATGAAGATAGTGAATTGTTGAGCATTTATTTTATTAGGCCCTTGATTTTTGTGCATTGAGGTGCTTAATATTAGCAATTGAAACACCAAAAATTAGTAAATTACATTGTATTCATAGTTTTTTTTTAACTTAGCTTTTTTATTTTGAGGTAATTGTGGATTTACAGGCAGTTGTACGAAAAAACACAGATCCCGTGGCCCCTTTACCCATTTCCCCTCCGTGGTAGCATCGTGCAGAACTCTGCACAACACCCACCAGGTATCATCATTGGCACAGTTGGGACACGGAACATGTCTGTCCCCATAGGGACAGCTCAGGTCCAGAGCCAGCTGCTTTCATTTCAGCAGTTCAGGCTGTATACTAAGCTATCTATATAGATTCAGCATTTCCAGTCCAAAGTTGGTTCCTAAGTTAAACTTCCTGTCTGCACCACCCCCACCACTTCCGCTCTCTCTGTCCCAGATTCACGTCGGTGAGTAAAGGTGCTGGAGCACACGAGGTGCTCTTCTGTAGTAGAGCAAAATTGGATGTGCATTTTAAACAGATGCTCCTTATATATTTTTCACAAGCTTATTGAGATTTAAGTTATATACTGTAAAGTTCACCCATTTATTTAAAATGTGCAGTGTAATGATCTGTAGTCTGTTTCCAGAGTTGTACCACCATCACCAGTTCTGATTATAGAGCAGAACTTAGCAGTCACTCCCAGGTCCCCCAGCCTCCCCTGCTGGCCTCCCCAGCCCCGGCACCGCTCATCTGCTTCCTGTCTTTGCAGATTTGCCTGTTCTGGACATTTCCCATAAATGAGATCATACGTGTAGTCTTTTGAGACTGGTGGCTTTTGCTCGGCAGGCACACGCTGTGGCCGGTGTCTCCCTCCATTCTGTTCTACTGGGGAGTGCTGTTCCACTATACAGACGTGAACCACATCCTGCTTGTCCAGTCATCAGTTAGCGGGTTCTGGGGCTCTTGCCCCTTCTTGGCTGTTATGAGTGGTGCTGCTGTGAACATCTGTGTACAAGGCTTCAGGTGGACGTAGGTTTTCATTCCTCTTGGGCAGATGCCTACGAGTGGAATTGCTCAGCCACGTAGTGATACTGTGGTTAACTTTTGAGGATCTGCCAGCTTGTTTTCCAAAGTGACTGCACCATAAAAGATCTTCCAAATTTTACCTTTGCCAGGGGCAGCAGTTCCCAGCCTTACTGACGGAGCCCTCTCTGTCAGGCCCTGGGGGAGCAGGCTCGCCCCAGGTCATCCTCGTGAGCCATACCCCACAGCCACCATCTGCCACCTGTGAGGAGGTCGCCTACCAGGTACAGCACACACTTTATTCAGTTTTGTGGTTTTCAGAAGAGGTGGATTCTGAGGGGTCGGGGTGGGAGGTCCTGGGGAGTGAGCATGGGAGGCTGGGGCTTCAAGGACTGCGTCTCCCGAGCGAACAGGGCGTGCCGAGCTGGGGGACTGGTACCGGGTCTCATTCGTTCCCTGCTTTGCTTTTCAGTGGGGTCAGAATGAGATGTGGTACCAGTACTAAAGTCCAGTTTTCAGTTTATCGGCATCTTGATCAGATTTCACGTGGCCGTTTACTTGCATTTAGCTCTTTCTGTAGGTTTTCCTGTCGTACTTCTGCTGGTTCTTTCAAGTCCTGCTGTACTTTTTCATACACACATACACGTATATACGTGGCCTAGTTGTCACTTGACTAGTCTTTTTTCTTAAAATGCCTTTTTAGAAGGGGACAAAACACTTAGTAAATAATAGTTTTAAATATAGATGAGTCTAAAAACTGTTTCCTTAAAACTTTTCAGGGAAGTTAAGTACAGGTAGTAAATAACCTCTGAGTTCAGCAAGTGAGTTTGAAGATAATTACTCATTGGTCTTTCATGGAGCAAGGACTTTTTTTGTAAATAAATTAGACGTGACCAACCCTGGGTATTTTTCCTGTCTGGCCTGAGTAGCCAGAGCCTGTGTAGCCAAATTTCACTTTATACAACTTGAACACGTTGTCTCGGGGTGCCCAGGACCACCCTCGAGCTCAGGGATGTGCTGGCAAGAGTCACAGGACCCAGAAAGGCCCGTCGTCCTCTGGTTCCAGCGGAAGGACACGTGTGCTGAGCGCTTGCTCCTTGTGAGCGAGATGTCAGATTCTGCGTGTGCTTTAGTTCCCGGGGCTGTTGGTGAGGGTGTGAGTGGAGAAGGGCAGCGCCGGTGACCCGGCTTCGCGTCCGTGTGTCTGTGCGTGGGCTCGGCTGCCTGGGCAGGCCGGCGCTGCCTGCCGCTGCAGGAGCCTTGAGTGCCGGCTGTGCCTGCCCTGTGGTGCTGTCTTCACTCTTCTCACCTTTTCTGTTTTATTGCTTTTTTTCCCGTTTTATTCTTTTTTTTTTTTAAACTACAAAGATTAATGAGAGCGATTTTTAGAAATCTTTCTTTATTTAGGTATTTTTTCCAAACTGTATTTATTTTTATGTATTTTAATATTATGGAAAAGTTTGATAAACTGGAAATACTAAAAATGTTGACAAATCCTGTCAATTTTCTTTATAATTGTTTATAATTTTCTTTTACCAATTCATCACATATGAATTTTTATCTGCAAAACTCTGTTATTTACAAAAGCCGAGTAGTAAACTCGTCCTGTTCTTCTTACTCGTTGTGGGGTATTGCGGCACCCCCTCAGAATGTGATTTGAAAACCAACTTTGGTTGAGATCCAGGGTTTTGGGGAAATGCTCTAATCTACTCTGTAAAAAGCTGTAAAACTACTTCTGATACCAAGATTAGTTACAGTCCAATTTGCTGGGAAAGATCTTCAGCCAGAGCAATAGTATTTTTTAGCAATGTCATTTATACGTGACTAAGCTGAAACTCCTGCCCTGAGAAGCATTTACTGAGCACGCTTTGCTGCTCTCGGCACCTGTGTATGTCCCCTCATGTAGCCGCCACCCACCTCTGGTATGTAGCTGGTGTTACCGCATTGTTTCTCAGATGAGGGAACAGACCCCCGGTGGTTGGGGACGTGGCTCGCTGTGGCCACGACGGGAGCGCTGGAGCTGGACCTGCAGCTGGGCGGTTGCAGCAGTTGTCTGGGCCGGGTGTTCCTGTGTCAGGGGTCTGTTGTCCTCGCACTGGTCAAATAAAGTCGGGATTTCTGGCCTGTCCAGGTCACGGACGTCTCTGCCAGCCTGGCCGGGGGCGGCCCACCCGAGAAGGAGGGCCGGCTGCACCAGTGCCTGGAGTGCGGCCGCAGCTTCGCGTCGGCCAGCACGCTGCTGCAGCACAGCAAGGAGGCTCACGGCCGCGAGCGCATCCACGTGTGCCCCGCCTGCAGCAAGGCCTTCAAGCGCGCCACGCACCTCAAGGTAGGCGCCCCACCAGCCGTGCCAGAGCAGAGGCCCCGAAGGGTCTGGGACCTGGGGAGTTGGGTCCTCCCAGTGAGTCACAGACTGCCCATCTGTTTGAGGAAAAGGTCAGCTGAGGTGAATGTATTGAGATGACGCCGAGATGCAGTTTAATCAGACTGGCAGCTGTTGCAAGGTCTGTCCCCACCTGTCCTGTTAGCAGGGCTGTGGGGGAGCAGACCTCTGCGGGGGGCTGGCGAGGCTGCACCCTGGGAGCCGGCCCAGAGGCCTGTGTGCCCACGGTTGCTCGTGGCGGCCTTGATATGGGCCACCTGAGTGCGCACGTGGGAGAGGGCTTAGACCCACCGTGGGCGTCCACACAATAGAGGAAAGAATGAGTTCAGGCATGTGGAGTGACTTCCAGGACCGCCCGTCAGGGAGGTGCCCATCTGGGCAAGTGTGCCTGGTCCTCTGACCTGTAGGCCAGAGCTCCTCACTGCACCCCCTTAGGTACCAGAAGCATCATGATCTGATGACCACTTAAGACACAGCGGATCCCAGACTTCCTTTCTCAAGGCCTTCTGAGGAGTCACTCCGTAAACCTGGTTTCTGTTCTCCACACCTGCTGCTAGCCAGTGCTTCCCTGCTCTTTCTGCTATGTTTTCTGAGATGAGATGCTTCCCACCGAGGGGTCCCCACCCGGTCCCACCTGTTCGAATCTGACCCTCTCACTTAGACTCTCCGGGCTGTTGCTCGGGAACTGTAACATCTACAGCTTCAGTTTCTTAACTTAAAAAATGAGGATACTGATACTTGCAGTTGATGGTTATGTTGAGGAATATAAAGCACTTGGCACTTTACTTTGCTCAGAGCGGAGAGTACAGAAATGACAGTGCAGTGGTTTTACAGCCCGTCGGAGAAGAGGCCCTTTCAAAGAGGCAAAAGAGTAAAGACGGGTAGAGAGAGTTCAAGGTTTTAAAGTTGCACATATTACTGTACGTAAGGCATGACTTTTCCATGAGCACTCTGAAGGGGTGGTGCACAGTCTCAAAGAGCCGGTCTGGCATTTTAATACCTAGTTATTGCCTCTTGGTAACCTTCAGAAATTTGGAATTTTTTAAAAAAAATGATACAAATGAACTTACTAAAGAACCAGAAATAGACTCCCAGACCTAGAAAACAAACTATGGTTACCAAAGGGGAGAGGCGGGGAGGGAAGGATAAATGAGGTTGGGACTAGCAGACCCACGTGACTCTGAATAAAGTAGATGAGCAACCAGGGCCCACTGTAGAGCCCAGGGACCTAGATTCAGTGTGTTGTAATAAGCTGCGTTGCGGAAGAACCTGGAAAAGAGGAGGGAGGGTAGAGCTCAGTGGTAGAGCACGTGCTTGCCCTGCACGAGGTGCTGGGCTCCAGCCTTAGCACCGCCACTAACGTGTATGTGACCGAGCCGCTGCTGTACGCCTGGAAGAAACACAGCACTGTCAGCTGCGCTGCAATTAAAAAACAGTTTGGCGTTAAAAAAGAAATACATTGCGGCAGAAACTAAGGACGTGCTCATCGCACACGCGCGCATGCACACAGATGGCGTTTGAGGGGCTGTGTCAGAGGGACACGGGCGACTGAACGAGTCCAGGGCCGAAGCTGGAATAGCTGGAGCGAGACCGTAAGGCAGGCTGGGGTTATGACCACAGTACACAGTGCTCGGTCCTCGCTGACAGAAATCTGGTTGATTGTGTTAATAAATGAGGAAGCAGCCACAGCTCCCGTGTGGAAGAGTCCCTGGGAGCGCGTGTGGACGCCGTCCTCAGGAGGGCCGCACACCCCTCTGGCTCTGCTCCGGGAGCGGCCACGGGAGTCTTCCCGCCGCCCGGCGTCTCTGCGGAGGCTCCTCCCGTCCTGTTTCGGGCCTGCCCGCTCCTGCTGTGCTCTTCACCTGCGTGTCTGTCCATCTTCGCTAGGAGCACATGCAGACGCATCAGGCCGGTCCTTCTTTGAGCTCTCAGAAGCCGAGAGTGTTTAAATGTGACACTTGTGAAAAGGCGTTTGCCAAACCGAGCCAGCTGGAGCGCCACAGCCGCATCCACACAGGTGAGGACGGGTGGGGGCCGCTTGGGGTCTTGGACGCAGAGCGCGAGCTGGTGCGGAGTTAAGGTGCTGTGGCACGTGGCTGCCCGTCCGCGGTGTATAACCCATTGTTTACGGAGTAAGGTCTGCGTGTTCGGCTTCTTCCTAATTTTCATCAGTTTATCATGCTCGCTTTTTCCATTAAAAGCTTTTAGTGTTTACATGGTGAGCACAGAAAATGGAAGCCATCAGGCGAGCACCCGTTGTGGTCCCAGAACCCTGACCACAGCAGCACCGTTCCTGCCCTGCCCTCCAGGGTCCATCTCTTTCTCTCACGTCTTCAGACTCTTCTTTACTGACTGTTCTCGCCACCACCTAAATCCGCTCAAGTTCATCTTAGAGAAAAAAACAAAACAAAGGAACGAACTCCCATCTCTCTCTGCCCCTTGGCCCACATCTGTGGCAACCCAGCTCAACTCTGTCCTCGCTGACCGTTCGGGCCGCCGTCTCATGGCCCCTCCGTTCCCAGGGACACGAGGTCATCCTGGACTCAGGCCCTTCCTCCCAGTCACATCCCTCTGGACCGCGGAGCTGGCCTCTGTCCTGCATGCTCTGTGTTCAAGTCACAGCCAGACCAGAGCCCTCGGAGGCCCGGCTGCCGTCTGGGCTCAGGGTGGAGGCTGGGAGGGCTTCCCAGTCTGTGTCCCCTCCACGCACCGGTCTCAGGCCCTCCGGTCTGCCTGCCTGTGGGCCTGACCTCACGGCTCCTCTCTGGCTGGTCGTCTTCCCACCCCTCTGCCCTCCTGGCGCCTGGCTGCCTCCGCCCCGAGCTGCCCCGTGCCCCGCTGTCCCCAGCTGCGCTGTCAGCAGCAGCCCTCGCAGCTCCCCAGCTGTGGCTCCTGCCTTCTCAGAGGTGCCCTTGCTCGTCCGCGTGGATCCCGGCACCACCAGGTAGCCCGCAGGTAGCCAGCAGATAGCTTCTGAGTGAAAAACAACCACCTGCCTCTTCACAGTGCGTTTATTCAGAAACACAATTTTAAGAGAGAGTAGTGACTGTTTGCCCTTTTAAATCACATAGACGCACATGAAGGGTTTGGAGACGGCCACCCAGCACACACTCCGGGGTGCCTTGCTGGCTGCCACCGGGGCCACCCCCCTTACCACGTGGGCACTCTGTCTTACAGCGGCCAAGGCCTTCCCGCTTCTCACTCTGCACACTCCCCTAGTCTGCAGAGACCTCTGCCTTGGCGGGCCGTGTGCTCTGAGCACGGGCCCGCAGGACAGGCTCCCTTCTTGTCGCCTGACTAGGACCTGGTGTGTCTTTTCCTGGGGCGTGATGTTGTCAGAGCCACAGCCCCAGGGATGAGGGCAGGGCACCTTGGAGGCCACTTTTAGGACTCTGCCTGCCTTAGGCGCGTCTTAGTAAGACCTCCTTTGTCGTGGCCGCTGGAGGGGAGAAGGGAGGAGGGACACTTGTGAAGACAGGTGCCTCCAGAGCAGCCTCGTGGTGCTGGTGTGTGATGCAGGAGGCCTTGTGCAGACGTGACCAGACGTCCAACCAGAGCCTGTGAGAAAGACCTTCCAGGCCGGGAGGAAAGGCTTGTGCTGAGCCCTGGGACAGGACGGGACCTGGGCCCTGGGGGCTGGGAAGTGGGTGACAGCGAGGGCCAGCACCAGGGCCCCGGCAGGGGTGAGAGCAGGGAGGGCTGCCCGCGGTGTGGCTGTGCAGCGGGTGTCGCTGGGCAGGTGTCCTCCAGGGCAGGCTCCCAGCAGAAGTCACGCTTGGCAACTTTTCCTTCAGTTTTCAGTTTCTGTATGAACTTGAAAGCAATTAATTGACATTTAAAAAAATACTATACGAATCATACCTTTAACCAAGTGGATTTGATATTCTCATGTCCTTAATGTCTTTTGCTCTTCTGCCCAATCTGTACGAGAAGCATTGTGTTTAAACCACACGTGCTCTCCCGTTACTTCTGGGTGCTGCCAGGACTCCGCCTCTCCCTGGGGTGGCCTCGCTGCGGTCCCGGGGGTCAGCAGTCGGAGCGGCACAGCGGGAGGGGCCCGGCCGCCTCCTCCAGCCTCACCGGTTCCCGTGAGTCACTGACCACGCTTTTCCCCCAGGGGAGCGGCCGTTCCACTGCACCCTGTGCGAGAAGGCCTTCAACCAGAAGAGCGCCCTGCAGGTGCACATGAAGAAGCACACGGGCGAGAGGCCCTACAAGTGCGACTACTGCGTCATGGGCTTCACGCAGAAGAGCAACATGAAGCTGCACATGCGGCGGGCCCACAGCTGCGCGGGTGAGACGCCCGGCCGCGTCCGCGGCGGGGCTGGGGGCGGGGCGGGGGCCTCTGGGGTGGCCGCGGCAGCCGAGCAGCAGCTTCTGAGGGTGGCGCCCACTGGGTCCTCCCCGTTCGCCCCGCACAGCCTGGGAACGCCACCAGCCTTCTGGGAGACAGGAGCGACTGCAGCTGGCCCGAAGGCGGTGCGGGGGTGGGCGCAGCTGTGCGAGGGGGCATGAGCCGGAGTGGGGCGGCCCGGTGTCTCGGGCAGGCGCTGGGGACCCCTCTTAGAGCCCGGTCGTGAGCTTGTCTTGGCTGGTGTGGGTGCCGGGGGCGGTGGCACCCAGGGGCCTCGGGAGCCACAGGCGGCGGGACGTTTCACGCTGCGCAGTTTTCAGGGAGAGAAAAGTTTGCTCTGACATCTACACTCCAGTGCTTCCTGCTCCCCTTTCTGTTAGAAGAGTCATGCATGTCGTTGCCAGTCGTGTTAGTTACTAGTCGCTCGTCACTGACGTCACGTTAATGCGGCTGTGTGCGGCGAGCATGTGGCACGAGTGCTCCGAGCACTTGTGTTCAAGCAACAGGCGTCATCACCGACGAGTTATTACACCTGCAGCTCAAATCAGTCTTTTTTCACTGGGGTGGAAAGCAGATCAGTTTAGACGTTTCTTGTCTCTTTTAAGTTGCGTTTATTTAAACGTGGAAACTGTGTGCTGAGTGCCTGAGACTCTTCCTTGGTCAACACTGCAGGGACCTTGCAGGAGCCTGCCGGCCCGCAGGAGCACGGAGGGGAGGCACTGAGCCGCGCCCTCCACCTGGACGAGGTGGTGCAGGAGCCCGCGAGCGAGTGGCAGGCCCTGGCCAACGTGTTCTGATGCAGCAGCGGCCCCAGGATGTGTCCAGGGAGAGTGTGGAGAGCAGCAGAGCATTGGGGTTTCTGTTCTGAAACTTCAAGTGTTAAAAATGTTACCACAATAGCTTTTTTAGGTATAAAATTATCTACAGAATCACTGACTTTCAGAGACTTGTAGGAAAAGCTGGGAAAGATGGAAGCACGTCGTGCCTGTTTGTTGGCAGATCCCTGAACTCAGGTCCCGCAGCAGCGTCACCCCCTCCGCGGCCAGTGCGTCTGGTTAAAGAGAAATTAACTGGATCTCACTTACACTGTGGTTTCTCGTGTTAGCAGAGATGGACGTTAACGTGGAAAAAACAAGATAGGGTTTCCTTCATGCTTTCTGCTGTAAGAAGCATAGCTCGTAACACAATCTTAAGGTAGGTGCATGAAGTTCAGAAAAAATGTTAGGACACAGGGAAGCTTTTTCCATTTTTTTCCTCTGTGAACTTTGAAATTAGTAGAAATTGACTCCTTGTAGTCTACCGTAAGTTAATATAACCAATACATTGAGAGGCGGCGGGACCAGTTCTCTCCATGGCAAACGTCTAATCAGTAGTTGCAAGAACGCGGTGTCTGGGGCGTGAGCCCGAGGAACAGAGCGCACCTGACACACAGACAGGGATCAGACTGTCCGCAGGGTGAGGCCGCACTGGCTGCACGCGTCGCCTGTCGGGCTCGCGGGCTGAGTCACTGCAGGAAGCACAGCCCGGCGCTGCACACAGGAAGCCGGAGCTGTCCCCGGAGCAGAGTGGCTGTGGCCCTGTCCCCCAGCCCCTGAGAAGCAGGCTTGTGCTTCAAGGAGGAGGCCCCGCACCAGCACTGCGCGCTCTCGGCGTGCATAAGCAGGTGTGTTTCTATTTCAGGGAATAGTCTTCAGTGTCATCAATGGTGCCACGTTCAACACGTCCCAAACCAAATCCTCCCCCGTGCGGGGCGGAGGGCGCCGTTCCCACAGCATTCCAAAGACGGAAAGTTCTCTACTTCACGTGAATCTCTCCTTTGAAATTATTTATATGTTCTATATATAAATACATATGTACATATACAGATATATGGGCCTCTGTGTGGCTGAACAGTATATTTTGTAAATAAGCACTAGTCCCCGTTACAGAGAGCGCAGCAGAGTTTTTACCTCCCAGCGAGCACTTGAGATCAGTATTATATTCATTTTACTCATAAATGGGGGTCCTTGTCATTGTGACATGGAGCTGGGGTTGGGTTTTGGTTTTGTTTTTGTTTTTTCTGGAAAATAATTGCCTTTATTTCCTCTCTCGGCCTCACTGATTTCAGAGGAGAGCAGTTTTATTATAAACATTGTATGGACCTTGTATATTAAGAGAGGGGCTCATTTTAGATTCCTGAAGAAAAACCCACTTCACTGTCACTTTCTGAAGGGGCATCTCTCGATTTTTTTTGTTGTCCACACTTCTGGGGTATGTATATAAGTAATATCGATGGTGATATAAAAACTTTTGTTATGTGAAGATATTTAAGTCAGAAAACTGTTAAATAATATTCCTTTTTTTTTCAAACTGCTTTGTGTATTGTATATTTTTTTAAGGAAAAAAAAGCCTTATTTGACTTATTCTTGTGATACTGGACTTATATCCTGAGGCTTTCCTTGAATGTCAGTGTGTATACCTGGCTATAGTCAGTGTATTCAGAATAATTGTAATTGTGCCAGAGTTTTAAAGGTTTGGCTTTTAATGCACTTTTCTTTTATAATTTTGTATTAAAATATTTTAGAAATGTTTATTAATTTTGGTGAACAGATATCTCCAAAGTTGAAATTATTGAAATTTAAAAAATTTTGTTCTTGCTAGGTTATTTATTTTGGTTTTAGCATTAAATGTCATCTCAGGACAGTCTCTAAAAGGGGTTTGTTCAATTCCTGATGATGTAGAAAGCGTAGCTCAGCGAGCTGTACTGTTGGTGCCCTGCCTGCCTATGTGAGGCCTTACCCGGTGAATCTAAAGCCTGCTTTTATTTTGGTTAAAGAAAAAAAAAAATCTATCAATAATCCATTTTGTGAGTTTTCCGAATTTATTATCAGGCAAACACAAGACCTTAATGTATTATTTTTATTTACTTCCTAATTATAAAAGCTGCTTCTTTGCAAAACATTCCTTGAAAAATAAGGTTTTGTAAAGACACACTTTCACTTGAACTCTCGGTGGAGTGGGGCGCAGGCGTATATGTGTGTGTTTTACTGGTTGGTAACACAGTCTTCTGACAGGAGGCTTCTGGCCTCCTGCATAACCAGGGTTTTGAGGATAGATAATTGTATTTTTTAAACTATTTCATCATAGCTTTGGAATAATAATAAATAAAAAAATGGAAGTTAGGAAATGTGATTTTTTTTCTTTTAAAATATTTTATATTAAACAGTTTGGCACATGAGTTCATTTCCAGGTCAGATCCTGTTCACAGAGCACTTCAGTGATGCTTTCCTTCCCTCCATGAGGAGCAGGTGGTGAGCGCTGCCCCTTGCAGGGCCTCCTTGAAGAGCTTCAGGACATGGTGTGATGGCAGTCAGCCGCAGGGTCACTGCTGTCCTCTGCACTGTCCCCGTCAGCCACACTCAGCAGTGCCCTGGTCATGGGTACGGAACCTTAGAAGTGCACGGCTGTCTGACCCACTCCCTTGGTGAGGTCACTGCCATGCTGTCAGTAAGCGGGGAGCACGAGTTACCTTTCACAGCATCTGAGCTGGGCCAGGGCCCTGCTGCCCTGGAGCCGAGGGGGAGTGTGGCCTCCCACTGCCGCACGGTGCAGAGGTGGCCCTGTCATGACAGGGCAGTCGGGGAGAGTGAAGACCTCCTTTTCCACACTGGACGCCCCGCCCCACGAGGTGCCATGGTGCAAGGACAGCGCTTCCAGGGGACAGCCTGCGAGCACGGTGCCCACCGTGGCCATCAGCTCGGCGGGGAGCCTGTCACACATGGCCAGTCACTCTCGGGGCGGGAAATCCACCCGAGTTGGTCATTCCCACGTTCCCTCGCATTTCTGCGTCATCCCGTCTCAGCGCTTAACTAGCCAGCATTTCTTTAGAACAGTATTTTGTAACTGTTTTTAAGGAGATGCGGACTTGAGTTTAACAGTGATACCCAGTGTCCTCTGACTTCTGAGCTCACACGTGCAGTGTTTACATGCGGGAGACGTGTGCCTGGTACCCGGACCAGGTTTCAGGAAGGAGGTGGGCTTCTGCCCTTCCACGGCTTTCCTCTTCGCAGAAGCGTGTTCATAACTCACAAAGATAGGTCAACGTGTTTAACACTAAACGATCATCACTCAGGGTTATGTAAATAACACGATTTTAAGGAAATGTATGTGATACATAGAACTGCTTTCTGGTGGTTATTTTTGGAAGTCTCATGCCTGCTGTTTGCATCGTCTTTCTCAGAAGTTTATTTCAAAGTACTGTTCCCCTGGCTCCACCCCCAATCCCTGCCCCAAAAGAGTTCGTGCAGGGCCACCCACCGCTGATCTACCCTCTTGGTGACCTCTGCTCTGCGAAGTGCGGTGGGGCGGAGGCACCAGCTGAGGCGCCTACACTTCCCTCTTTGCCGCTTGGTCTCTATTCATGGAATGTAGGCATTTTGGCGTTTACAGAAAAAAGTTTCAAAAGTGTTTCCATACACATCTGGGGCCTCTGTACCTTTACTGAATTCCAGTGAAAATTAGCATTTAAACATCTAGCTGCAGCATTCATACACCGGCTCACACGTGGCTATGCGAGCTTCCTGCCCGGCCCTGCCCACACGGCCCCGCCACACCCTGCTCCCCAGACACCTGCTGCCCCTGGCGGGAGGCGCCCCAGCCGTTTCAGAACGTGAGTGATTAGGTCCTGAAAGCACCAAGAGTTAAAAAGCAAGTGGCAGGAGCAGGAGGCAGTAATCATGAAATACTTTGCTATTTAGTCTCTTTTACGTGTAACACTTCACAGCACGAAGGCTTTTGTATTAAGATTTGTAATCTACTTGATAAATTCAGAAGTGACAGTGATTCATTCTTGAGTCACCATTAAAAGACATTTTTAAAGTTAATTTTTTTCAATTTACGGAAGAATCCTTTTTTATCTTTAAAATTGTTTCATGGTCTGTTTATACATTGGATGGTATTTATTTAATCCAGTTTTGTACTAGAGATGGATAGATAGCTATGCCAAAAGCCACTGTACTGGCTTTAAGAATAATAAAGAGAGTTTTTGTATTATTTTAAAACTCCTGGGTATTTACTTATTTGGGCTCTGGGTGAGTCGCAGCATTTAAAGGTGGACGTTTTCCCTTGTCCCCTTGTCAGCGTGGGTTCACCTAGTACAGTGCTGAGTTTGGGCTAAATTCAGACCTGTGGGGGCTGAGTGGTCTGAGGATGCCTTGTCTTCCGGCCTTGAGGGTATTTTTCACTTTATCTTGTTTGTAAAGTGTTTAAAGGAGGCTTGAAATGACATGAAAATCAATCATAATTGTCAGGGGACCTGTTCATGCGTCACGGGATACTGGACTGTCCCAGAAATGCCAATGGAGTTAGTTTATATATGAAGTTTATGGTTCACAGAGTCATTGTCCTGTTGAAGTAACAAATTAAGGACATCTTTTTCCTAGTTGGCCGTATTCCTAGGACGGAGGAGGGACTCCGCACGGTTCTGGACTGAGGTGGTGGCTCCTGTCTCCCGCTGGTACTCAGACTGCTGTCTGAGAACCCGCCCCTCGCAGGTGCTGGCTGGCAGCTCTGCGCCGCGCCCGGGAGGCAGCTGCGCGTGGCGGCTCCGAGACACGCTTCCCGCTTTCCCCCGATCCACAGACCAGGGTAAAAGCCAAATGAGACAGCTGTGCAAGTATCATTAAAAGTGTATTATTTTATTTCGATATTCGAGAACAGGGCACACTTCCCACAAGACCCAGCGCCAGAGCTCTTGCCGCCTGGCGGGTGCTGCGAGCTGAGATCATTTGGTGGTCAGCTCAAGGTGCAGTGTGTGTGTCGAGCGATTTGGAGGTTTTGTTTCTGAAATTTTACTTTTTTTTTTTTTTTTTTCTTACCCTCTCATCATGGAGGCTTTGTATTAATAGACATTCTGTTAAACCCACACTAAACATTGGGAATTAGAACGGATTAGAGACGCGTCTGGGCTTTATGTCGACTGTTCCCCGACTTCGTTCTAGGGAGGGTGACGTCGGTGCGGGGGCTCTTTGGAAAGTTCAGAGGAGAGATGCTAAAATCAAAAGGCAGGAATCAGTGTGTTATGGAGGGGGAGCAAGGGGGATGTCAGCTAGAGTTAGAAGAGTGCGGTTCACAGGGGCCCGACCTCGCCCCGCCTGGTCGGCCGCGCCCACGCTCCAGGTCAGTGATGCGGGGAAGGTAAGTGTGTTCGTAGGGTGACTTCAAGGGGGCAGGAGGGCGAGACGGTTATCCCCCACGGAGGTTAGTATTCGCCACGTGCACTGCCGCGCTGAGCATGCCACCTGTCACCTTCACACTCCACAGTGACCCGCGTGCCACCGCGAGGCCACCCGGAGACTCCTGCGTCCGCCCTGAGCCGTGCCTCTCCCGCCCCTCCGGCCGGGCCGGCCAGGAAACACATCTTCGCAGAGGCCACTCCAAGGCCCGCCGCTGTCACCCGCTTCCCGGGGAGACCCTGTCTCCCGATCGAGGCCGCTGCCCGGTCCGAGTCCGCCCACGTCCCCTCTCCGCCACGCACGAGTCTGGCCACTACGTGGGACTCTCCCAGCTGCCCGCCCGCCTGTCACATACCAAAGCCCCCGCCGCGAAGCCGCTCCGATGCCCGACCCTGTTAGGAAGATTAAGTCCTTGCGGAGGTGAGAGGAGGCAGGAAAAGAAGCCAAAGGAAGCTCGGAGCTGCTCGGCCTCCGCACCTGGGCGGGGTCCCCACGGCTGCGCCCGGAGCCAGTCCCAGGGCTGGGGTGATGGTGGGGGCCCTGGATGCTCAGGGGCATGGCCAGGGGTGTTCCCGAGGACACTAATCTTCAGCCGTAAGGGGACAGGGGAGCCGTCTTCTGCAGGCGTTAGGGGTCATCTGCTACACTAGGGACTGATGCAAACGTGGTTAACATCTCAGGCAGTTGTATTAAGAAGCCGAGGACAGGATTCTGGGAGAGGGAGGCCGAGCTTCAACGTCTCGCCATGGGGGATCCAGACCGGCTGTCTCGTCCTCCCTGAGAGAAGGAAACAGAGTGTCAGGGGACGAGAGCCTCCCGCCACCTGGGCCGTCCTGTGTCACTTGTCACAAGGCACTGGGCCTCTCTCAGTGCGTCTGCTGCTAAATGACGCCCACAGAGCTGATCTGTGGTTCTGGCCTCACAACCGCCCACAGCGCATCCAACATCCAAGTGCAAGGGGTGAACGGGCCACAGCGCGGTTGTGCGCCTGGGGACGTGGCATTTCAGGGGCAGGGACGCTCAGCCGCTGCATGGCTCTGCCTTGAACAGGGCTTTGCTCCTCGGCGAGATTCCAGGAACCAAGCGGAGCTGTCCATGAACCATGACCGGGGAGACGTCCTCTGGGGGAAGTCTGGGTGCCCACGAGCACACCCTGGCTTGTCCCCCAGCAGGAGCCACCCTCTTGCTGGCCTCCCCGAGGACAGTCCTGTCCCCTCCTGTGAGCCTTCTTCCGTGGCACTGAGAAATCCAGCCTCCTGGTGGTGTTCAGGGGCCTTAAAAACCCACGAATGGGCGTGTTTTCTGGGCAAATACAATTTGAAGTTAAACAGAGAAGAGAGCTGGCAGCAGGGCAGGTGACCCGGCTGTGC
The DNA here is from genome assembly GCF_036321535.1 of Camelus dromedarius. Lineage (NCBI taxonomy): Eukaryota > Metazoa > Chordata > Mammalia > Artiodactyla > Camelidae > Camelus > Camelus dromedarius. Next base: position 26,148,742 of record NC_087463.1, read on the forward strand.
AGGGGCACAGGGACGCGGGGTGGGCGGCGGCTCCAAGAGGTGGCACAGTCGCTCCAGGTGCCACTGAGATTAGCTTGGAGGAGGGCACTTGCTTGCTTTTTTCACTTTCAGATTTTCTTTCAAATTTTTGTCTTTCTTTTTGGATTTCCCTTTTTCCTTAGGTTATGAATGAAAACCTGATCTCGCAAAGATTCCCTTTAGATTGTGAGCCCCCAGAAAGCAGGTTAGATACGAAACAAGCCCTTTACCAGATGACACACGGCCTGATTCCCTGACCTGCTCTCGCCTCCGTCCCCCGTGCCAAGCAGGAGAGCCCCAGTGCCTTATGACTCAGCCGCCAGGAGCGGGCTCAGTCCCAGCGTCAGCCCCACTGCAGCCCCTGCCTTCTCCAGTCCCGACGGGGCACCTGGGCCTGCCCGCCATGGCGCCCAGGTCTCCTCTGTCCCGGGAGGCGGGTCCTGGCTCCAAGCCCTTCTGTCTCCGGGACGTTCACTTTCCTTCCAGGTGAGCCTGGCCTCAGTCAGAAGCAGCCCCTGGGCCGTGGGCGCTCACCGCCCCCCATGTCACCTCGTTTCTTTCCAGGAAAGACCTGCCCCGCTGTGGCTTCCGGGAGGGAGGGACTGAGAGACCGTCACCTCTGAGATCAGAGTGTGGGAGGAGCCCCTACGGGGTCTGGGGAGTCAGGGGGTGTCTGCTCCTCTCTGAGCCTGGAACCTCTCCGCCTCCCCACTTCAGCTCAGGCCAGGGTGACGTGCGGCCCCGTCACTACTCAGCCGGTCTGAGATCTGAGGGTTTTGCGAGCGACGCTGTCTGGCCCTGAGCAGTGACGGCCTGTTTCGTGGGTGACCGGGCAGGGCGCCTCACAGGTGTCCTTGTACCCCCTCCACCGTCACAGGGGCTTCTGCCCAGATGTCACCCCATCTTACGAAGGAGAAACTAAGGGAGATTGGGGCCAAGGTAACTCAGCGAACGGACGGAGGACCTGGGTCTGCATGTTACCCGATGGGACGGACACCTCGGTCCCCAGGGTCTCTCACCCTCCGTTCACCCAGGCTCCCGCTGGCTCCCTCGGGGACAGAGGGCTGCTGCCCCGGCCAGGAAGCCACCTGACCTTCCGGATGTGTTGATGCCTTCCAGCCCCATCCCGAGGCCCGGCTGTAACCTCTGTCACCCCTTGTCCTCAAGCTCCCCTAGGGCCCTGGGCCCTGAAGAAGCGCCTGCCCCATGGATGGACATGCAGGGGGACTTCTGAGCAGCCGCAGCCCCTGGCCCCTCCCCAGGGCCTCCCCACATCCAGAAGGTACGTTACCAGCTTGAAGATTTTGGAAAGCGTGCCCTGGGCGTCGTGGGCCCCCTTGAGTCCCTTGTGAGCCGATTTGTAGTCGGAAGCTCTGCCTCCGTAGCCAAATCCTGGCTTCTGGCCCTCAGAACCCTGCAAGAGAAGGTGCCACTCTCAGTCTGCCACCTGCTGGTTCCCGGGGACAGTCCAGGCCCCAGCGAGGCCCCATGTCCATCTGCGCTGGCTCTGCCTGGGACATGCCCAGGGCCACCCTTGGAATGATCCCCCCTTTTCTATGACAGTGGATCCCCGTCTCCACGCTGCGTGCTTTTCAAGAGCAGATCAGCCAGCGTCAAGCAGAACAGGGTCAGCAGCCTTTGCCCGTGTGTCTGGAGGGAGGGGCACCAAGGCCACGTCCCCAGGCAGAGCCCCCGGCGGCCATTCACCCAGCCCAGTTCTGGTCGTGCACACAAACTGCTCACATCTGCTGCCCTGGAGGCACCAACAGCCTTCGGACCTTGTGAAAGGTTGGAGCGCACACCCTTCTAACATGCAAAGACAAAATTCCCAATCCTTCGGCCTGGAGGAGCCTCTCCGGGGAGTGACCAGCACCAGCTCTCTGGGCCGCAGCGTGGATGCCCCGAGCACGGACGGTGACCTGGGACCAGGGCTCTTCCTGGGGCTCTGGGCTCAGAGCCGCTCACCGGAGGGAAGAGGGCAGGTCTGGGGTGGGGAGCCAGGTCCTCTGGCATGTGCACCAGGGCACAGCCCCAGGGCCGGCAGCCAGGACGGGTCTCGGCCACTCCCTGGCTCTGCAACCTTAGGCAAGTGTCGGAACCCCTCTGAACCTGTTTCCTCCTCTTCTATAAAATGGGGGTTATGGATGCTCTGCTTTGAGAACCGAGCCTGTAGCTCTGAACTTTCAGGCTCCCCCGCCCCTCAGGCAGAACAGGCAGCCTCCACCCTGGCCTCCAACTGCCCCCAAAGCCCTCTCTCACTCTGGGGAAGAGGAAGAAGGTGGCCAAACGGTTACTGAGATGTAAGGGTATCTGTGTCTCTAGGGCTGGTCTGCAGGCTAACACGCTCTCGTTTCAAAGGGAACGGCCCTGTAAGTTCCGGGTGCTCAGAATGTTAGCGCTCGCGGTAAAGGGTGTGCCAGCCCTGGGTCCCTCGGGGCGGCCCAGGCCGCTCAGCGCCTCTGCACAGGACCCGCCCGCCTCACGGCCCCTGTGCGCCCGACCTGAGACGCCACTTTTTATTTTGCCAGCGGGAAACGGGAGACTCTCTCTATGGACTTCTCCTAAGAATTCTATAAACAAAATAAAACCGTCTCCTGTTCAGAACCCCAGAACCCTTCGTCTCTGTCTACAGTCCGTTTCCGTTTCACGAGAGGGTTGTAGGGCTGAGGGGAGCTCCGGAGCCCATCCCTCTAGTTTAGCGGTGCTGGAGCCCGGCTCCGGAAGGCTCGCGGCTCCTCCAGCCGCCCGCCTCGCGTCTGGACTGGAGCTGGGCCAGGGCCGTCTGTCCACCGCCCCTCGCCCTCAGCTGCCAGAATCCACGCCGTCCTTCCCCTTCAGCCGCACTTGGGAACAGATGCTGGCCACGCAGAAGCGAGGCAGCCGCTTTTACGTGGAGATTTGCACACAAGGGTTCTCAGGTGTGAACAGATGGAGGCGGTGGAAGTCGAGGCCGCTCCCAAGGGGAGCCCAGCGCTGCCCACGGACACGGTCTCTCCCCCACGACGGCGGAGGGGGACCATGCCCAGGGCCCCGCGTGGGTGGGAGCCGCAGAAAACCACGCGTTCCCGGGCAAGGACGAAATCATTCTCCAGCTCTGCCGTTCCCTCCAAAAATAAAAGAGCTCCTGGGAATCAAATTCAAGGACTGGTTTTCCACTTAAGAACCTGCTTAATTTTTCTCTTTTCATATTCTCGGCCACTTATCTCTTTGGACCTCCTGGAAGTCACCAGAAAACATACAACACAGTTTAGCAAATTGGCGGGACTTTCAGAAAGTCCAAGCAGGAAGACAGTCCGGTGGCTTCAGGAAACAGACAAACTGGCTCACAGAATAAACACAGAGAAGGATTTCGCTCTGGGAACAAGAGGAATTTAGCAGACATTGCTGGGACCAGAAACGGAGAAGTGGAGAGGCGCGCCATGCTGTTAGCCGCTGGGTCGAGGTGGAAGGAAGACGGTCCTTTCACCCTCCCCTTGCTCCACAGTCAGCGATGCCCTTGCCTGACGCCCTGGGGCCATGCCTAGGAGGTCAAGAGACAGGCTAAGTGGTTACTGAGGTCAGATTTCCGGATCAGACATGGGTTTCATCCTTCAGCGTCACCTCTGTCTCCTGCGGGCGCAGAAAGTCAGTCGTTAGTTGGCTGTGAGTGCTGGCCCACGTCAGTGTCCTTCTTATTCTCATAATTTTGCAAATTCATTATGTCAGGAAAAGCTCAGGTGTATTCATATAAAGTGTCCCAGCAAACAGCTCAGAATTCAGTGCAATGATGCAGTTCAGGAGCTTTGTGGAAAATTTCCTCTGCCGTTTCTCTGCAGGGCTCCCCTCCCCCACTTCCTCCCTCCCTTTCTTTCTCTCTTTTTTCCTTTTCCTTTCTAAATGCAACGATGCTTATTAACTGAGCATCAGCAGAGGTAGGATGTGCACCAGGGAACAGGACATTTTGTCACCAAGACGCACGGAATCCCTGGCCTGTGGGTTAGAGGTTGTTTTACTCTGGAAATTGTCACTTTCATAAAGTAAGAACTGTATCTCGTATTCACTAGTAAACTGCGGTCCACGCATTTGGTTAGAACATGTGGACAGGCGTTTTAAGTTGGCTCAGACACCGAATTTTATGAGAAAGTGAACAAGTCGGGCATTTAAAATCTTCATGGACACTTTGTTCTCAGACAGTCCTAAACACAGTTTTCCTGGGTAGCTTGGCTGCTAAGCTTTAGTTACGACTATGCCAAAACCCCAGTCTTCTGGGTTACTTAGGTTACTGCAAACTGAATAACTGAATTTAGCATCTTTCCTTCTTGTTAGCAGGATCACTGTCTCTCAACAGAATGTCGACATCTGGGGAGGGCTGGCTGCTTAGTGGGCCCGCACGCCGACACCTGGGACTTGCTTTTCTCATCTGTCGTTTGGGAAGGAAATCAGGGCTTTTCTCAGATGTGGAGGTGCTCCTCCTCCGGGAAGGAGCCCGGTGGGATCTCCTCAGGGCCGTTTGGTGCTGGAAGGAAGGGGCAGGCGGGGCCGGGTGGGAGAGGAGGTGGACCGCGCAGCTGAATCGCAGGGATAGCCGGCTGAGCGGCCGTGAGGCCTGGGGGGGGGGGGGGAGGCAGCAGGACAGACGTGTGCTTGTCACCTACCCAGCTAAATCTGCTGAGGGACAGTCCTCGCCCCTGCGTGAGGAAGAGAAAGAGACAGTGACATTCTGATCAGTGTGGGAGAAACTTTCTTTCAATAAAACAGGAAACAAAACCAATACAACACAGCACATGGATTTTGTCCCATGCGCAGGATGCCCATGGTTGGTGTGGCCACCTGGAGTGGCCCCGGGAGGGTTTCAGATCAGGGTTTCCAGGGCAGGGGAGCTGGGTGCTGGCTGCACGGTTGTCGGGGCGGGGACGCCGGGCACTTCTCAGCCTGCCCTCCAGGGGATCCACTGGGCAGAACATTTGGGGATGAGGTCAGGTAGCTGTGAGTCCAGCCCGCTGTTTGGTCCATTTAGGGATTTCAGGGGACAGTCTATAAATAGACTGATGGTGACTCAAAACATCCAGAGGTCTTACCTTTCCTTGTGAAGGAGGAGGCGTGCGAGGTGTCACCTGCAAGGACAGGAGAATGGTGAGCTGGGTGGGGGGGGGGTGTCCGTCCTGCAGAGCAGCCCTGACACTCCTTGAGGGAGCCCACGTTGTCACCTCATTGTCACCGCCTGCTGTCACCTAGGTTGCTGCTAATTCGCAGCCAGATTCTGTTGCCTGCGAGGGTCTAGTTTCTGTCAGGTGTAAAAAGCCACCCACTCAGTCTCTGCCTGGCGCCCCTCTTTCTGTCCTACTTGAGTGGGAAATGCAGTGTTTGAGAATTTGAAAGTGTCCATTGCTACCCAGAGCTTCCAGAACACTCAGGAAGTGCCTGAGAGGGTGGGAAGCACACCCAGGGCTCTGTGACAAGGCAGCGTGTGCTCCGGTGACACACCCGCCCGCACCGAAGGAGGTGGTGAATGTCACCAGGATCCTTTCTGGGGCTGGCAGTAAAGTGTCCCTGAAACTGAGCCTCAGAAGGAACGCCCTCGTGTCTGTGACTCCAGAACTCACCATCAGCACGAAGCTGTCATCTGAAACGTCTGCCGCATGGAAAGCTTATCATTAGAGCCTGTGGTTTGGCTTTTGTTTTTAAGACGCTATTTTTTAGTGCAGTTTTAGGTTTTTAGGGAAATTGCACAGCAGTTGCAGAGAGTTCTCCTTGCCCCTCTGTCCTGAGCACAGCTCCCTGCTAGGACCCCTGGCTTCGGTGTGGCCCTTCTGTTACAGCGATGAGCCGGGGTTGACCTGTTACCTCTGAAGTCCATGGTTTGCATCAGGGCTCACTGTGCTGTGCAGCCCACGCGTGCTGACGACATGTGGGGGCACCTGCCATTGGTGTTGTCACAGCAGGCTCCCCGCCCCACCCCCCCCGAGCCCCTGGTCCCTGAGTCCCTCCTGCCCCCAATCTCCTGACCTTTCTGCTGTCTCCTCAGCTGCGCAAAGCTTGTATTTTTAAACTAAGGACCTCATAGCAGTTTACAATCAAAACGACTGAGTTCTTTGGTAGGACACAGAGTTCAGTGAGAGGCAGGTGCAGCTGGGACCTGGAGCTAGGCCCGAGCTCCTGAGGCCAGTCTCACCCTGAGGACGAGGGAGTTGTCACCTGGGATATACTGAGACCCTCTTGGGTCAGAGCTCAGGGTCACCTGGGGGATACACTCAGACCCTCTGGGTCAGGAGTTCAGGGTCACCTGGGGGATATGCTCAGACCTTTGGCCAGGCGCCCCCTCATCCTTGTAATCTCCTCTCCCCCCACCCCGTCAGGTGCAGCGGGACGGGCGCACTTACAATGTTCTTGAAGAACTGCACTACAGGGTTTTCGTCTTGCGGCCGGCCGTGCTGCGACTTCTGGGGCAGGGAGCCGTAGTGCGTGGTTCTCGCCGCGTGATGTCCATCCTGAAAGATAGGATGCGGGGATCTCAGGACAGCCCGTCCCTCGGTCTTGTCCCTTTTCTGTGGACCCAGATTCTTTTTCAATCAGGACTTATGCTGGGAGGCTGCACATGCACCCTGAGACGCAGCCCTGGCGGGAGGGAGGACCCCACCGCAGGCCAGCGCGAGGCACTGGCCTGGGTAGTAGTGACAGGGGTCGCAGAAGGGGCAGAGGGTGATGAAGGTCACCTAAGGGCGATTCCAGCTACCATGGGGAGGAAGAGCGCCTTTCCCCCGGCTCCTGTTTTGGGTAAAGGAAAACACTCAGGAATGGCACATGAAACAGCCGTAGCAGCACATCATAGCTGCGCGTGTGAACTGCCACCTGCCTCTCACAGTCAGCGCCAGGGTCACAGAGGCCCCTCCGTCCGCCCAGCCCTGGGCCACCGCTCCCTGGCCAGAGCGAGCAGGGCAGGACTGTTGGGCACTGTGCCCAGGCCCAGCCACCGTCCATGGAACCAGAACTTTCTGGGTCAGTGACTGGTGCAGAGGAGACAGCAGTGGTGAGCGTCGCTGGGCCGGGCAGCAATTCGCTTCCCGCGGCCTCGCGGCCCCCTTGGCTGGCTGGCCGCTGCCTGTGCCCCCGCAGGAGCCCGCCCGCCCTGGGGAGGGGCCCGGGGGGAAGGTGCGGACAGGGCACCCTCTGCAGAGGCGCTAACAGGGCCTCCCAGCTGCTTCTCGTGCTCAGAAGGAGGGGGCCAGAGTCCGTCGTCAGGAGAATTTCATTAAAGCCAGTCGGTAAAATGTGCCGAAGCCTCGTGAACACGTCCCTCCATTTCCCGCTTGGTGCGTGCGGCTCAGAAGGCCGTCGTCGCACGCAGGAGACACTGCTGCCACCAAGCCTAAAAAGTGCTTCTCGAGAATTTAGTGTGTTTCATGGGCTTAGTTTCACAGGTGAGATTTGCACCCCCGACTGGACTGTCCTTGGAGTTACGGGTGCACTGTCCCCACACCAGCTGCAGACACGCTGTCCTTGGTACCAGATACAGGCCCGCTGTACTGGCGCTCAGTACAGGTGTGTTGTCCTTGGCGCCAGTTCCAGGCGTGCTGCCCACACACTAGTTACCGCTCACGTCTCTGACTCCCCAGCTGATGGCCTTCCCACACCCCCCGCGAGGTCTGAAACCCTGCCGTCCCCCTGGACTCTGCTCCACCTCCCCTATTAGCTCAGCTAACAAACCTTGCAGGTTTTGCTTTAAAACACTCCTGGCACGTGTGCCCTCCCCGACATCGGCACTGAAGCGAAGGCCGGGGTGGCCCTCCTCCGGTTCCTCCCGTTCCAGCCCGTGCGGCTTTGCGAAGGACGCTGCCTCCCTCCTTCCCCTCCACAACCTCTCCCTGCGCCTGCTTCTCTCAGTTCAGCCTCTTCCTTTCTCGCTGGCCTGGAAGGCCCCCTCGGGGTCCGACACTGGACCATGTGCCCAGGTTTTCCTCTATTTTCTGAGAACTGTCTTGGCCCTGAGTGGACCGGCCCCCTCTCTGTCCTTTAAACAAGGTGTCCACGAGCCCCCCCAGGCCCCCACTGCCCTGCTGGCCAGCCTTACACACACTTCTCCAGTGAAGAGAGTGTAAAATTAAGAATTAAAAAGGAAACAAATGAGCTAGGTGACTGTGTAAACTACTTCCTGACAAAAAGCGACCTTTAAGGTCTAGCGTCTCTGCCGAGTGGGGTTATTTACTAGGTGCCGTCCTAATGGCAGAAAAGAATGAAAACAACTCAAAATTTAGTACAACTTACGCTTACTTTGGTGTTTATATACCGTTTTTTTCTGCATGATGTGTTAGATTTTGAGTCATGGAAACACCATGCACTTTAATTCACACATTCTTGATTCAACTAGAAAAATTTCTTACATTTTATAAATGAATGTTCAGGTAGAATATGTGCATTTCATATTATTAAAACTCATCTCTGCTGTGAGACAGTTAATGGAGCACTGGGTTGCTAATAATATTTCACGTGACAATCACGCATACCAGCTTTGAACGCTGAAAGCGGAACTATATATTTTGGTGAGTTTTATTACAAATACATTGGTCACCAGTCTTTTGAGGGAAAAATAACTTAAATCCTTTAAGGAACACATGAAGTTGGTAAATTGTATTCCAGTTCTTGGAATCTGGGGTCAGAACCGTTCATGAAAAAGGCAATTGCTGCTCTACGGCCCTCAGCACAGAGCTACGCATCCCATAAGCATTAACTGCTTGTCAAATTAACACGGCGACTGGATCACTTTTAATACAGAGCTGAACACATGGAACAGACGTTAAGTAAGAGCAGCCATCATGAAACCTCACGATTATTTTGTTACATATGCTTTGGAGAGTGACTGGACGAGGCCTTGGACTCAGACTCTGTCCAGGAGGCTCTGCCGTAGTCACGTGGTTGCAGCAGCATTGCTATGTTGCAGCTGCAATGGTCTGTTACTGACAGGACAGTTAGTCATGTTTTCATACATTAGTTAAAAAATTCTGAATTTAAAGCCACTACTGTATGTAATAGCACCTGAGAAACAAATATTAGTTATAAATTTAGCAAAGCATGTATACGATCTTTATGCAAAAACCAGAAAATGCTGGTGGAAGAAATCAAAGAAGACAAACAAGTGGAGAGACATACTATATTCACGGATCAGAAGACTCAGTGTGGCAAAGATACCAGTTCTCCCCAAACTGACCTACAGGTTTAATGCACAGATTTATCTGTGTTCACGAAGGACCGAAAGCCAGACTTGTTAACACTTTATGATTATTTGCCACGCCTGGTGTCTCTGGGTTCACGTCTATCCTGTTCCAAGTCCCTCATTTACTTTGCAGGTGATTAAAAGGCACAGGAGGAATTCGAAGATCAGTCTTCCTGTAGAGTAAGAACCGGGCAGGAGGGAGTGGCCATCACCCTGATGTTGGGTGATCAGAGAAGATGGGACCCGAGATGCGGACCCCACCCCACGCCCATCCGTCTACACTTGCGGTCAGGACATTAACATGGGGACTCCGAAACACACACAGCTGAGTATCTCGATAAACGAAACTAGAAAAAAAAAATTGTCCAATTAAAAAAAATGAAAACCTCTCAGTCGTTCAGAAAAATAATATTACGTGAAGATTTGGAACAAACTCGTTCGTGGAAGAAACCCCACAGATGAAGGAAGACCTTGGCTCATGCTCTCATGCCCACGTGCAGACCCGGCTTCCGGCAGGTGGGAGGGAGCCCCCGAGATGTGGACGTGACCACAGCGACACGGTGGCACGTGCACTGACATGTTACCCTTTTCTGTGTCATGATTAACAAAACAACAATAAACGTCGTGATGGCCTATGAAATAACATTGTGCTAAAAAACTTACACACTATGGGAGGAAGGCCACGGGATAAAGGACCGCTATGCCATTGATTTTTAACATGAATTGCTTTCCGTTGGCCTGTTTCACTCACTGCTGTTTTTGAAAAATGACTGTGTTCCCTCCACTTGTGTTAATGTCCTTTGCCAGCGGGAGGAGCTCGTGCACTTGGCTTCTGGGCAGCTTTCGCGCACCCCCCCCCCCCCCACGGCCCCCCTCACCCCAGACACCAGGGAGGATTTTTAACTGTTTTCCAATTTGCTGGAGAGCTGGGAGTTCTTAAACTGGCGAATAATAACGGGAGATTAGTTTTCGCCTGATGCATCTGAAGATGGATGGTCTTCAGATGGGGGAGAGATCCATTCCATGAGTGAGCGGCTGTTTTATGGAAACAGGGACAAGGCGTTTGTCTGCGCCATCATTTGTGTTTGGATTTGATTGGAGCAAATTGATGGAGTTATTCCCGCTCAGAGGAAAATGCTGTTATCTTGAAAAAAAAATGAATATTCACTGTGCCTGCGGCTTTGTGCTTCGGGGAAAAGAGAGTTCTAGTTCTTAATTTGTTTCTTGTCTGAGGGAGGAATTTAAAGTCTTCCCTGAATCCACCATCAGAATGCCAACGACCCTAATCATAGCAAGCGCGCGGTTCTGGGACGTGTCCCCACTCTGTGTTCACACTCGCGGGCCCTGTGCCCTCCCTGTTGGGCCCCAGGAGACCGGACCCCCTCCCCTCCCTCTGCCAAGCATTAATGTCCTTGCCTCTCTCTTCTGGAAGAATGACTCGGATGAGGACAAAGGAGGCAAGAGAACAGTAATAAATCATCAGCTACCCAGGCACAAATAACGCAGCCGGAGGGCTCGCGGTGGTCGCGCTGGCACCGCCGGCCCGTCAGGACCAGCTCTCATTCTGGTGCTTTAAAACCCAAGCTCCAAAATCCTGCCTGTCTCTTGCGTCGGCCCCTAATGACAAAGTGTCCATGATGATGTGATGCCCCGGGTGCGGGGCAAGGTGAGGGGCACCAAATGCCCGCAGGTCACAGGTGTCACCCAGAGGACGCTTTGTCCCTCCACGCTGACTCCGGCTCGTCACCCGCCAGTTTGGGGGGAACTGGTCCTGCAAACACAATGCGTACCTGACAAGGAGTGTTGGTAACACGAGCTCCATCTTTTCCACGTGATGTGAACAGAGCCGAGCTCCGCGCGGAGCGGCTGTTTGGAAACCTCTGCCCTCTTAAAACTCGGAGTCGAGCGTCTTCCTGGAGGTCGCCGACGCAGGTGCCCTCACCCCGGGCTGTCTCCAGCTCAGCCCGCCGACGGCCCTGGGTCTGTTAGTGAGGCGGAAGCCCCATAAAAAGACCGGCAGGACCCCGAGGCAGGGCCGCTGCTCTCCTCCCAGCACCGTCTGGTTCCCTGGCCCAGAGGCTCTATCTCACTTTTTGTCTCTAAAGCGGCTAACTTACACCTAGGATTCTATTAGTTCCCTGAGCTCACTTCTGATTGCTTATTTCCTTCACTCCTGATTGGTTATTACTCTCACTCCTGACTGGTTATTAATCTCACTTCTGATTGGTCCAGCTCCCTAACTTCTGATTGGTCCATTTGTAGTACTTCATTTGCATGGAGCTCACTCCTGATTGGTCTAGTTCTACAAAGCTTGTTCCTCGTTGGTCAACTTCTGTTACCTTATTTACATACGATGTTGCAAAGTGTAAACTGGCAGCCTATAAAAGGCCTGTGTAAACCTACAGAGGGGGTCCACACCTTGAAGTGTTAACGTTCTCTGGGCCTGCTGGCGTAGTAAACTTGAGTTCTCCAACTGTCTGTGTGCTGCTTGGTTTCTCGCCGGGATCTAGGTTGCTGTCACAACTGAGCTGTAACGCAAGCTGGAACCCATTCTTCTGCAACATATCTACAGATGCAGATGGTTCCTGAACAGCCATCAGACTTCAGCGGACACCTAACTCCTGACGGGAAATCTGCCGAGGCCCCGGGCAGCTGTCCGGCTTAGCGATGGGCACTGATGCCAGGGCAGAGCTTGGCCCACAGTGGCCTCTCTGTGGATCTGTCTCGGATGGGTCCCGTCATCTGGTGGCTCAGAGCAGTGACAAGTTCCTTCCAGGCACTTTCTGAGTCAAGTCAGTCACACAAGTTCTAGGAATGCATGGTTCTCCTTATGTCCCCAGAAGAATCTAGTGTGAAAAAGGAGCAAAGACAGCGATGCCACCTGCCTTTAAACCCTGGGGTGGACACATCAGTGTTTTCACCCTTGTGGGTCTTGGACCAAAAGTGCTGCTCACGGCCACCCCTCGTCCTCCGGCTGTGGACGGTGTTCTCAGAGAGGTTGAGGGAAGAGCTTGCTGGGTCTGCTCCCTTCCAGTCCGGCTCCCAGCGTTCGGCAGCCCCGCCAGGTGAGATCCCCGCGGAGCCCGTGCGGATGGGAAGAGATGCTCCCAACCCACAGGTCCCAGCAGGTGAGAAAGCACAGGGCAGCCACGTGAGCAAAGGGAGGTAACAGAGAAGGATGGACTTCCACAAAGTCGTGTTCATTTCTTTCAAAGTTTGTAGGTAGACTTAACACCCGGTGAAGGTGGGATGAGCTGGAAGTAAAAATGTGCTCAGAGAGAAGAAAAAGAAAGCGTCGTGGTGGCGTCGGTTAGAGACGGCAGATACCAGCCGGAGAACTGGGGAGTGTGGTCGCCACTCTTTGCTGCAGAATGAGCCCTGGTCTCCTAGCAAACGCTGGGGGTTGGATGCAGCAGTCGCAAGTCTAGTTAGAGAGACGAGATTTTTCAGGTTCGCTGTTTTTTAAAGGATGAAACCTGGGGGCCGGTCAGCTCCCGCATTCAGTGGAAAAGTAATGCCTCAACCCAAGCGAGCAGAACTGAACTGTCTGCCGCCTTCTGCTTTGTCTGGTTGATTGGAAGCGCCCCACCCACCAACTGCCCCCAAATGCACGGCTTTGCCGCTTGTCCTGTCACGCTACGGGCCGAAGAGGCAGAACCGTGCGCGCACCCACAAAGAGCCACTGAGGACACGTGCCTTCACGAGGTGGTCTCCCTGAGGGTCCAGAGACAGGGAGGAAAGGGATTTGCATTTCACTTCCCCCACCCCATAGAGGAACTTTTGATTCCGCGGGACTCAAGAAACTCAGATCCAGGCAGCTGAGCGGTTCGTCTTGTTAACCTGTTTGGAACCGCAATCACGGTGTCGCTGTTTTTCCCAACTGCCCATGACAAGGAAGGAATAGAGCAAGACCTGGGGTCACAAAGTGATTTCTTTACTTGTGACAGTGGTGACAAAGCCAAATAATGCTTCTCCCGGATTCTTTTCTTCGCTCTTTGAGAGGCATGCAATGTAGCTCACCGTGAGGCAGACGCACTTCCGCCCACTTTCTCTGGCTTCGCTTCTGTGGCTTATGCTAACCCTTGACACCTTTCAGGAGCCTGCTGAAGTGGTGTCCCGTCCTCAGGCAGCCCTCACGGGGCAGCAGGCTCAGTGGCTTCTGTTGAGCAGCTCCACTGAATGGCTCTCCTCCATGCTCGCTGGCCTTGCCGACTCCCCACCGTGTCGCTGGTGAGAGGTGACAGGGTCTGTCCACCCGGCCACCTCTTTGTAGCCCTTTGGAAGGAAGGAAGGAGCAGTTTCAAGTCCCCCCAGGGCAATGGGCCAGATGCTGAGCTGGGGGGCCTGTGAAATAACTATGAGAGACCAGAGTGCGTGGTACCAAGGGCACAAGCTTGCAGAAGACGCGGCCCATCTGCACGGAAGCCGCACGCGTGCTGATGTTGCTCCCTTTCTGGGACAGTGCTGTGGCGTGGCCTGTCCCCTCCATGCTCCCCGGCCCGCGGCGCTCTGGCCTGTCCCGCAGGTCGCTGGGCCCCGAGCCCCCCCCCCCGGCCTCTCAGCCACACTCGTCGCTTTGTTTTCAGAGGCGGCAGTTGCTCCGCTCCCGCTCAGACGGCGCCCAGCGTGCCCGGGACAGAGTCAGGTTTCCCCCGCAAGGGTGAGGCGCTTAGGCTTTGCGTTCCGGACAGAACTCCCTTCTGTCTGAATGACCTCGTGGGTCGCCCTGTGGTTCGGCCCTTGGTGAGTTCGAGTGTGTTTGTTCCCGAATCCCTGACTCGGTGCGTTTGAGACCGTGGGCTTGTCCTTCACGGTGTTGGCCGCAGGCAGCTCGGTCACTGGGCAGACTCAGGGGCAGACGGAAAATTTCGGTGACCCGGCGACCATTCTGATGACACATTTCTTCTCAGACGCTGGGACCGAGGTGGCTGGCGGGGCGTAGGGCCGGCTGGTGAGGGCGGCCCTTGTGTCCCTGAAGCTCCGCTCGGTGGGGCGGTCGCTCAGCTGTGACTAGAGGGACCGGTTTGGTTTCCAAGCTGGAGACTCCGTGCTCCTGGCGGAATGTGAAGCTGAACGCCGGGGGCAGGGGCGCAATGGCTTCTTTCTCTCTGAAATGAGGGAACAGAAGCCCCCGGCCTCCTCGGGACCAAGGGTTCTGCCTCCGGGGACGCCGCCCAAGGGCTGGAGTCACGGGCCTCTGGGTGGTGACAGAGCAAGACTCCATGAGCCACGGGAGTGAGGTCACCCCAGGCACAGAAGCACCGCAAGTCGGCATCACAGTCAGCGCGCTCTGCTGGCTCAGCGGACACTGCGGGGACGGAGCATTTTCTGCATTTTCTGATGGAGGTTTAACCTCAGGCGGGCACCTCCGCGGCCAGTTTCCAGCTCTCGGCCCAGTGAGTGGATGTGATGGAGGAGGAGGCCGTGGAGGTGGATGGGGCCCCGGCTGGAGTGGGACGCTGCTGTCAGGTGGGTCCCATCTTGTCCGGTCTGATGCGCAGCTGCCCGGGGCCTCCCTGCCAGGAGCGTTGCTTGATGCATGGGACGGCCCTTCCATCTCGTCTGGGAAGCCTGGGGAGCTTGCGGCTGGAGGAACGGGCTCCTCCTCCCCGCAGGGAAGGCTCCCCGCTGTTCACCCCCTCAGGGCAGCAGAGCTGGTGCTGAGAGCGAAGTTCTTGAATGTGGAATCTGGGGGGCTTCCTTGGGTCTCCTTCCAAGATGGTGGGAGGCAGGGATGGATGATGGCTGTAACCGCTCCGACCTTTTCCCTTTGCTCCCAGGCACCCATTAAAGGCCTCTGTGTGTGTACAGCATGTAGAAGGCTTTCCAGCATAAATATCAAGGTAACATCTCAGTAGAGGCAGAAACCAGTCACTCAGGATGCCTTTTCTTGGCTTGGAATTCAACTGTTCCCTCGCACAAGATGACAGCCAGCAGTTTACAGGCCGCAGAGTCTGGAAGACTTATTCTGGAAGGAAAAGCCAAGTTGCAACAGGCCTTCCAGCAAGTGAAGGCTACAGCTGGGTGCGGCTGCGCTGGGGGGCAGCCCCTGAGGCGGGGGGCGGACTAGACCACCGGCCCCGCTCTGGGAGACATGAGGTCCAAGGACAGCCAGCCGGCCTGCCCACCCGCGTCAGCACGGTCCCCGAGGAATTTGATCTGCTCTGGGTCCCCACGGCCAGACCTCCAGGCCCATCCAGACCACCCTGCTCTGGTCAGAGCCACACACTTGGAAATTATGAAGAAATCCAATTCAGAAAACTGGAAGACTGAGTAGGAGGGGAGTCTCAGGGTGGCCTTCCTGTGGGAGGGACGCCCAGGGACCGAGGCTGTGTTTTCTCTGAGCAGAACAAGACCCCACAAGCCTGAGGCACGTGATGTCGCCCTGGGCACTCAAGGGAGAGAGGTGCACTGTCACTCGGCTGAGGAAGTCCCTGGAGGCTTGAGGAAAGGGCTGCTGGCGCCTTCGTCTTCAAAGAAATGTCCTCCATTGTCGCTTGACGCCTGTATCTTCTGGTGAGGAAACCGAGGTCTGAGAGCAGAAACCCAAAGGCCGAGGGCCAGAGCTGGTGGGGTGGGGACGCGGCCTCGCAGGGGCTGTGCTCAGTGGCTCCGGCCCCTGCGGGAGGCAGGCTGACGCCGGTCTTTCCCAGCACGAGGAGTGGGGGTTCTCTTTCTCTGCATCAGCACAGGCCCCCAGCGGCAGGACAGTCATTTTTGATACGGTTGCCACTTTCCAGGCCAGAAAAGGCAGCTCAGAGCAGACATACGAGGCTGAGCCCAGGAATCAGACCTGCAACCCAGCGCCGATTCTCACTCTGCACTTCTCCAGGTACCGAGAGTCTAACTCCTTCACCCCCGAGTGCCCTGGGGATGGTTGGCTGTGGGTTCAGAGCCAGGCAGGCGACTCTGGGTGCACCCCACGACCGGGTGGCCGGACAGGGACAGTGTCCTCTCCAGGCTGGCGAGGACCAGCTCCCAGGGGCCGCGGGACGGAGGCAGAGGGACTTCAAGGGGAACCAGTCAGAGCAGCCGAGGGGCAGGAGCTGCGTGCGGCTGTCCCCTGCTCTCCGGCATCTCCAGGGCCCGGACAAGCTGGCACAGGGGGGACTGGGGGTGCCGGGCCAGGCATTTGCTCCCTGCTGCCCGCTCAGGGCGCCCTTCCAGCGCCTTCCACCCACAGGCACCAGGTGCTCTGCGTTATGCGCTCTGGGAGGCCCAGCCACGCGGGGCCGGGGTGGCCCGATGAGGGAGCGGAAGGAAGAGGCTCTGCTGCCTTCACCCGGTGCCGACGTCCCCGCTGTGTGTTCTCCTCCTCGTCTCCACCTCGGAATCATGCTTTCCCAGCTTGCTTCGGGGGCCTCAGGTACAAGTTCGTGTCCTGGGGCTACCCACCCTTCCCACAGGCACGTTACAGCCCCGGGAGTGTCAGCCCCCACATCAGACTGAGACAAGGCTGAAATCCCCTGGATTCGAGTCCCCAGTGGGGTGGGGGCGGGGCGGCCAGTTCCTGAAGAAGCCGGCTGCTCCCCAGTGTAGTACATGGACTCGTGGCCGCTGGGCCTTCTCCCCCTTTCTGGGGGTTTGTACACAGAGATACATGGACAGAGGGAAGGAGGGGAGTGCTGGGATGCCTGGGCCCCGCGCGTCCGCCTGACGTCGTGCGTCCGCTGTGAGCTCCTGGAACTCAGGGGAAGGGGGGGGGTTTGGTTCCTGGCCCGGGGCCCCCTCGAGGCGGTGCTCAGCCGTGGCTTCACCCAGCGTCTCCGGCTCCTCCGAGAACCTATTTCAGAGGCCTTGGTCGTGGGATCTCAGGACAAGTGGATTTTAAAGCCATTTAGGGTGGCCTGATCCTTCAGTCCTTTACCCATGGCTGGTGCCATTAACTCCTCCCTCCGAAAAAGAAAAAAAAAAACCAAAATGGTTTCTTGAACTAATAAAGATGCCAACATGCTGGAGGAGGACGCTGAAAATAGCTGCCAGCCCTTCTCCCAGAGGGCGGACAGTGGCCTAGTGTTTACTCGGTGGGGGAGCAGGTGGGGGGGCGTGAGAGCTGCGAGGCTCCACCTGCGGGAGGGAAGCTGGTGCCGAGATGCCCCCCTGGAACCTGCACGCACAGCCGGGACCTGCGGGGGCTGCTGAGAGGACACGGCCGTGACGGGGGGGCTTTGTGTCAACCCCTGCTCCACCTCGTCTTCCTGTCCCTGAATCCACGTGTGAGCCCCGCCCCCAGACACGCACATGGCCGCCTAGTCCGTCCACACCTTCCGGGCTCTTCCAGTGTGTTCCCTCAAGCCCACCTGGACCCCGTGAGGACCGGGGGGACCGTGAGAGGACAGATGACAAAGGCGAAGGCCTGTGACTGAAGGCCCGCAGGCGCCCCGCCCCTCACGCTGCGTCCGCAGCCCGGAGCCGGAGCCACGTGGCGCTGCTATGGGAGCTCCCATTTGTCTCTGGCCAGGTTTGTAAGTGGAGGCGCAGTGGTCTGTCCAGGGTGAAGACATGGGGGCCAGGGCTGCAGCTTTTCCCCGCAAAGAGAAGTCAGCATTCTGTTGAGCAGTCTAAACATCCACTCAACACCGAAGTCCTAGCCCCCGCCCTCCTGCTCTGCGCCCGGGACTGGTGGTGAAGTGGGGCCTCTGGGTGGAGCCGCTCTGCTTTCTGATGGTGGAGGAGAGAAGGGGGCTCTGGGTGGCTTCAGGGTGAAGGGAACATGTGGGTCTCTTTTTGGGGACATCTGCCCTCCCCGGACCCTGTCCCCCCACCGTGTTACAGGGTGACAGTGAGCCTGGGAACCCTGGGCCTTCCCAGGAGGGCCATCCGGCTCGGCTTCCTCATGGCCAAGTCCAAATCAAGCCGAAGCCCAAGGGCCCCAGAGATTATGGGCCCCCAGGGGGCGGGCCCTCAGCGCCTTCCTCGGGGTGGGGTGCGTGCTTTAAGGGGAAGCCACAGGAAAAGAGCCCCCTGCGCAGTGAGCATGAGGAACAGCAGAAGCACAACTAGTGGGGGCGGCGGCCCCCCAACCCCCTGCAGCCATCCAGGTGCGGACTCATCCCCGCTGCCCGGTGGCCTGACGGACAAGCCCCTCCCATGCAGCCAGCAGCCCCGTCACTGCTGTGTCCGGGGTGATGATGGCGCAGGGTCCTGAGCGCCGGCCTCCTGCCGCCCTGCCTGGGAGCCCGGCGAGCCCCCTGGCCTTCGTAGAGCTGCTCGCCCCCGGGATCAGCTGGGGTTGGGCATCCTGCAGCCCCTGCAGTCACACCGTCACGTGGGGGTGGTGACAGCTGCCCCTCCCCTCCAGAGGTCTGTGGACGCCTCTCTGGCCTGTCTTCGTCCCTTCTCCCAGCCCCTCCTCTGATGCCTTTAAAGAGGAATGATCCACCATCAGGATTCCGTGGGCCCCACTGCTCAGCCCTGGGGCTGCATCAAGGGCCAGAAGCCGCCCTCCTGTTTTGTGTTACAGCACGTGCTTTCAACCTTGTTCTCAGGTTAAGAAGGCAGGTGGGGCACAGGCCGGCTGTGCTGGGACAGCAGGCACCCAGACCTCGGAGTCCCCATGGGGCTGTGCCCCCTGCCCTGCATGACCAGAGTCTGACCCAGGCTTGATCCCATGCTTCTCCTAGGGGTGTTTTGCCCCTGCTGTCCACGCGATCACCCCACAGTCCCTATGGGCTTGGAAGACCAGTGGGAGGGGGGCAGGTCCCAGGGCTCGCCCTCCACCCCAGGGCACTTGGGGGATGCGGCCTGAGAGCCAGCTCCTCTTGGACTTGCTGAGCGCTCCGTGTCTGCCCGGCGCTGGCTTTCCCAGGAGACGGGGCAGTGGGTCAAGGCTCACTCCCAGGGCTCGTCCTCGTAGGACCCACCCTGAATCAAGAGAGGATGTCTTCCTCCGCGGCCGCAAGTTGCCACCACGCATGGGCGGGGGACGCTCACCTTACCTGGTACATGTTGCACAGCCCGGGCGGCCGGCGGGCAGGAGCGGACGGCGGGCTCCTGCTCTGCGTGAGCCACGGGACCTGCCGGGCAGGGGGGACAGAGTGGCCAGTTGAGTCCACGTGGGTGCCGTGGGTGGAGCCCCTGGGCCTCCTGCAGGTGTGCCCGTGACCTGCTGGCCAGACCCCGGCAGGTGCGGACGGTGAGTGGGGAATGAGGGTGTGTGACCACGATGGAAGACGGACCCGCGAGAGCCTGCAGAATCGGGGGACCCGGGGAAGGCGGTAGGGGACAACCCCCAGGGACGCCGGGAAGGAAGGATGGCAGGAAAAAAGGAGCAAGAAGGAAGGTTTCGGAAACGATCCCTTTAGAGTCTATTCTGTTGCTAATTATGTGACCAAAGTTTCTTAAAAACGTAGCTGGCATCAGTCATGGAAGATTTCCAAGACGGCAAGTCCAGCAGGCCTCTGCCAGGCCACCTGACGGGTGCAAAGGCTTTCTGAAGCCTGTCTGGAGTAACTTTTACACTGTTTTATTTGTGGAGTTATTTTTTCCTTTTAGAGCAAGTGCGTTCGCATCTGCCCTGGACTTAACAAATGGAAATCATTCCTGCTCTGGGGTGGGGGGTCGTCTGCGGGGTGTCACTGTGGGCCCTCCGTGTACTTCAGGGTAAAATGAACTCATTTAAGAGCAACGCAGGGCTCAGAAGTCACTCCAGCAGACCCCTGGGGCTCCACGTTCTCCTGGACGGTCTTCCTCGTGCTTGGTGACGTTCAGGAGCAAGTATTAATAGGAGTTTATACTCCTTCACGTGACATCTGCATTAACCTGCGCTCTGTTGTTATACAGCTTCCTAAAGAGTGTTTGGCCCTAACTGACTGCGTTTTCCCTGCCCCATCGGCTGTGAGACAGCACCTGCTGTGCCAGCCAAGTCTGAGCGATGCGGGGGTGAATATTATCGCAGGACCAAGGTAAGTGGCCTGCAGGGAGGTCCTCTCGACTGTCCACAGCGGATACCAAGAAGAAAGATGGAGAGAGAGAGAGAGAAGCAGCCTTACAGGGTCAAGAGATGAAGTCAGTGTCACAGGTTTCAAGAGACGCCTTCGACTGGCTATAGATGAAGTGGATTTTTAAAAAACAGGTGAACGGCTAGTTATACATGGAACTAAGCAGCAGTTGTGACACAGAAAAATATTAAGGCGTTCTAGAAATGCTACTGTGAAGGGAACACACTACAGAGTATTTAAAAGTGTGTCTCAGTGGATAAAGCTGTGGAGTCTCTGCCCTGATGAGGCCTGGTTGCCCCCCCCCGGGGGTGAAGCCCCTCAGAGGTGGCACACCTGGGCAAGTCCCTGCTGCACTGGGTCAAAAGACTTTTCTAGTTACTTGTCCTCTATTTCAGACAACGTCCTTTCTAAATGAAGAGGCATCTCTTGGTGACATTTTTAGGCAGCTCTGGGGGCGGGTGTTCAGCCCCCTCTACTGCCACCCTGGCTTCCTGGGCGCTGGCGGTGCAGCCCGGGGTGGGGACGGAGCCCACAGCTCTGAGACAGGGCGCCCCCCACCACCAGTGATTGACTGGCTTTCTGGACCCCTCCCTGGAAGCCTGCCCCTCGGGAAGCGGTGGGAGGAGGGGGACCAGCCCTCTGTGTCTGTGGGCAAGCACACGTGTCCAGGTGTGCTCAGGACCAGAGAGGGAGGGCACCTGGGGAGGAGGCGTGAGGAGGCCCCCGCCAGGGCTCGGGGGAGGCAGGAGGAGCCCCTCCCGGAAACCATGTGTCCAGCTTACAGAAGAGCTCATTTTAATTCCTCTCTCACCCTGCTTTTTACTAATTTCCAGCGAAGTCAGATGACTTCCGAGCATCTCGGAATGTGGCGATGTACATAATGGAAAAATTCTAGGATAACTTGTGAAACCAGAGTGGGAGGAGATACCTCTCCAGTTCCGAAGGCTAAATCCATACCTCAGTGATTCCCACGTGAGGTCTGGCGAGCGTGTTTTTCCCTAATGCTGAGATATCCCCTAAGATGTCAGGCTAAGCTCTCCATCACCTGAAGGATTGCCTGTTCCGTTTACCAAAAGGAAAATCAATGATGATGGAAAGAAATGACATAAAGTGGAAATGACTTTAGAAGGAGGCCAGTTAGAACCAAGGTCTGCTGGCAGGATGCGCGGTCCAGACGAATGGAAGGAAATCACGTCTCTGCTCCTTTTTCTAGTTCACCAACAACCCCAAGCTTGCCCTCGACCGCAGACCCTCCCTGGCACCCTTGAAGGAGCCAGTCTGCCTCTCCCTTTAGGTTCATCCTGGAGTGCTGCTTCGCCCCCTCGTAGTCCCCTCCCAGGGAGCACAGTCACTCAATAAATGCTGCTGAGAAGTCCTGTGCCCCCGACACACAAGAGAACGGTCACTTCCCCCGACAGGTGCAGGGCTGTGCTCTGAGAGGAACACTAGAAACATCAGGCAGAACGAGGACAGCCATACCAGGAAGGCCAGGGCGCCACACTCTTCATGGAGAAGAAAGAATGAAACGTCTGAGTGTAAAGGCAGATGCGTGAGAACCGTCCGCGTGTGCAGCCGTGGCGGGTGCCCTGGCCCCAGACTCACCTGTTGGCAGCTGTGCCAGGGAAATGCCAGTCACACACTGTGCTTAGTAAGGGAGGGACACCAAAAAAAAGCAACTTAAAAAAAACTCACATGCAATTAGTACACCATCCTCAGGCTGTTAGAATGTTTAATAAATGCACAAAAGGAAGAAATATATAAAAAGCAGAAGTTCATCACAAAATCAAATTGGGATATAATCGCCAGAAGGCAGTCACCATTAAATACATCAACGTACTTTACAAATGTTTCACTCAGCACAGAGAACGCGGCAAAGTCACCCCCGACGCGGGGACGGCACATCCCAATTTTAACTCTCGCCTGTTTAAAATCGGTGTGGAGACCGCAGGAGGACACGGCAAAGCGCTGGGAGCTGAGCCGGGGAAATCACTGATCAATAATCCGTCAGGGTAATGACGCTGCAAAGGAATTCCTGCAGGAACGTGTATGGGTGCAGAAATAAACATGCCCAGCGCCTCTGGAGTTTCTCCAGGACGACCTCTGGCCAAGTCCGTGGCACATGTATGTGCTGCACGGCCGGGTCCTTGCCACCGACACTCACGCTGAGACCCACGTTGGTTCTGCGAGCATCACTGCTCCTCTGTGAGCGGAAACACGCTGAACCAAGATGCGTGAGTGCCGTTCCACTGGCTTTGGGGCTGGACCCACTCGGGGCGGGGCGCCCTACTCAGGCCCTGTGTGCTGTGTCCTCCAGGCCATCTGCCGTTGTCACCCTCCCCCGGGGGTTACAGAGCACAGCTACAGAATTCGGGTATCGTGTTAACAGTGAGGAGGTAAGTTACCACAGAACTAAAATGTGTTAAGTGAAATTAAAATGCAATGGGAAAAAGTAAGGAGACAGAACGTGGTGATTAGTTCACAAGCCTGATTCTACCCCAGAGCACTGAAGGGCAGAAACAGTTTCTATCCCACACACCCAAAACCACAGGAAGTCGTACTGCACGCTGAGGACGGGGCGCGGAGACTGGCGGGTGATAAACGCAGCTTCGACCACAAAGTAAACGGAGAAAGGCAGGGGCTGCCACCGGCCTGCAGACTTGCTGCGCGACACCTCCAGGGACGCAGGCTGGTGCGGAGGGAGGAGACGCAGGCCTACCCTGCCCCTTTCCTAACAGGTCACGTCCTGTCTGGGTGTCACATCTGTGTCCACCTGAGTCACTTTCCAAGCTAATGTGTCACGGTTTTGGTGTCCAGCCTGAGGATTCGGTGTCGGTCCAGGGACAAGCTGGCAGGCGGGTCTGATGGGTGGGAGGGGGGACGAGGGCAGCTTGGGAGACCCCTCCTCCTGAACCCGAGCCAAGGCAGCGTGATCTCCGTGCCAACCGCCACCCATTCCTCACCAGGCGGCACATTCCGGGGCCTTGGAAACCTGGTTCTTAAGCAACAACCCCGTCGTTCTCTGGCGACAAAGACTCGTCGTCTCTATGAATTCGCTTGTCATTTCTGGCTCTCAAAACATTATGCCTCCTCAAGGCTCTCCCTGAATGTCAACTCCCGGCCACACGGAGGGCGGGTGCGCTGGCGCATTCCGAGGACTGGGGGGCGCCGCTAACCCCAGGGGAGGGGGGAACAAGCAGCCCCATGTCCCTGGGCTCCATTCGGCCTCACATGACTCTACCCTAAAGGCCTACTCTGTGCAGCTGAGCAGAGTGACTGCTCCCCCAGACACAGGCCAGCGGAGCCAGGCCGCCGCTCCAGGCTGGGGTGCCCTGAGCGTCCGGTGCCCCTTAGATGGTTATCTTAGGAGCAGAAAATGGGGAAATGGGCTTTTACAATCATCAAGCCTTCGGATTCACATCTTTTCTCAGACTTTCATCCGAAGGACCTTTCCAGCTTGTGAGAAAACAAGGGCTCTCCTGACTTACAAAGACAGCAAAGCGAACAATGAGCCACACTAATAAGCACCCCGACCTCGCAGCCCTGTGGCTGTGCCGCTGGGGGGAGCGTGTTTACACGCACGCCTCCAGGGTTTAAAAGCAAAGAACCCACAATAGAAGAGGTGACCTGAACGAACACTGCCAGGAACCCCCCCCCCCCCCCCCCCGCTGGTGCATTTGCAGCAAAGTGACTCAGCAGGCCCGTGAGCCTGGCCTGTGTCTGTGATGAGCAGCTGGTCTGTGACACACGGGACTTGAATGGGGTTCTGTGGCATCAAACGGCAAGGCTGTGCAGTTTTAAATCTTTATTCAACATCCAGTCATGAACAGAATGGACACTTCGAAAGTGCAAAAACAAGTCTTTAAATGTTGTTTTTAGTTTTTTAAAATCCTGCGGAAATGTTTTGATTTCTCTGGACCCTCGATGATCCAGCAAGACGATTTTGCAAAGTGGAGGCCCACTTCGGAGACTTGGGGTCTTTCCTTTGGGAATGTCGAAGACGAGACTAAATGCAATGAAGCCCGTACATTTACATAAAGGAAGGGAAACAGGGACGCAGACCAGGGGCTCAGTCTGAGAGGAGGGCACAGGGGCCGGCCGCACGCTCACAGCCGTCCCGCGGCGGGGCTGCCCTGTAGCGCACGCCGCGGCTACTGCGCCCTGCCGCGCGGGCTGGGCGGGCTCTTCCTGCGCCTGGTGGGAAGCAGGGCAGTGTAAGGTCTCGGGACGGGAGGGGTCGCACGCGTGCCAGGTGTTTGCACAACAGCGAGGTTTGCTTTGACAGCTGTGCTTGAAATTAGCATTAGACCCGCATTTCAGGGTGAGGGGAGACAGCCCCGTGTCCAGGACACCCGAGGAACCCATCAGAGAATGAGTTCTGTCAGCACGTCAGGCACCTCGAGCGCCACTCACGCGAGGTCCTGCCAAGCGTCAAGTGACAGGTCTCAGCTCTGAGCAGGTGCCAGAGAGGCTGGCCGGGCCCAGAACCTTGACGCCTTAATACAAAAGGCGGAGCGACACCTGAGATTGTCTCCAACCATTTCAGATCGTCAGTCACTTTAAGACTTAAAGGCGGAGACTAAAGCAAATTCGAGAAGCGCCTCCACTCCCGGCGCCCCCATGTTGACCACGTTCCGTTAGGATGCCGGGGGCCTCTGCTCCAGAGCCTCGGACGTTCCCTTTCAGGCCTTTCAGCTGAAGCACAGGGCACGGCCGGAAGCCTGGCTGCATCTCAGGTGCTTGGTAAGCACACCCGATAAACCGAGTTTGCAGCAAAACCTCACTCCTCCCAAAATGGCCCACCTATATGACACCCTAAGAAGTTGGGGGCCACGAATGCCATGTGTTTGCCATCCGATGCCCCTCAGGGATTACCTCTGCAGTGAGACGCCAGCCACAGACGACCTCCTCCCCACCCAGCCCAGAAGCCAGCGTCGCAAACCGACCACAATAGGAGCATTTTTCTCTTGTGACACATTTTTATCTGCAGAACACTTAAAGAGACTTCACAAATGCTATACTCAAACTAATGGAATACCGAAATAATACAGTTTTGATTCACAGACACGTTCATCTATTCCCCCACACAACTCACTCAGGCAGAAAAGAATATCCACTCAAGGTGAATTTAAATTTTGAGTTTGTTCAAAAGTCCTCAATCAACATGAAGCTAGCAGCACTGAGTCCAAAAAAAAAAAAACAAAAAAAACTGGCTGACCTCAAAGTGAAGCCCCAGAACGTGGGCAGAGCCAGCAGAACAGCCACAAAGCCCCCAGGCATGAGACACAAAAGCCCCCAGAATGCGATGGTTTTTCTGCAACGCCCACAGGCACGCCCACCCCAGAGACGAGGTTCACAGCGCTCTCCAATCCAGAGCCACATCCCGACCGCAGCCCTCAGGAGCAGGGGCAGAAGCGTGGGCTATGGGGAAATATGAGAAGCAGAGACCCAGGCCCCCCCTCCCCCCGCTGCGGACCTGATAGCATCTCCAGCGAGGACCACTGACCCCCGACAGCACAGAGGCTGGCCCACGTCCCCTCTGAGGGCTGAGCTCGCCTGCGGCCCCTTCCTTTCCGTCTACACCACAGCGGCCGCACGCACTCCGGGCTCCTCTCTCTACTCCTCAGAGCTCACCTTGCCTGAGCCCCGCTTGGGCGCGCCCCTGTCGGCGCCAAAGAAGCGGCCGAGGGAGTCGAGGATGCCCGTGTCTCTGTGCCTGGGGAGGAAGGCGTGCCTGGCGTGGTCCATGGTGCTCGCCGAGGCCAGGTACTTGGATCCGTGCCTCTGGGAGGGTCTCTTCTGTGTGGCCATCACATCCAGGCCCTCCGGAGCAGCGGCACTGTCTTCTTGGATGGTCTGAAGCTCGTCTGACTCTGAAGGCCTGTCTTTGAAGGTGTTGTCCTCCCTCCCCGGGGCATCTCGGGAAAAGAGGCGGATTAAGTGGGGGCGGCCCCCGGGGTCAGCTGGGTTGGCGTCGGGCCAGGCATTCTTTGGGTCCGCTGTGCGCTTGGAGTCTGTCACCGCTGTGTCCTGCGAGGGGGTCCCATTGTTCTGGTCCGCATCTGCCTCGCCTGCAAACAACAGTGAGATGTGAATACGGCCGTGCAAAGCAGGGTGCGGACAATGCAGCTTTCTTCCCGGGCTGGTGGACCCGCCGTCCCCTACAAAATCCACAGGATGCGCGGAGCGCCCTGAAGCTCCAGGCGGCCCCTGACCGCCTCGGGCAGACCTGGCCTGAGCACCCTGCTTGCAGCCCTGTGTCTCAGAGGCCCTGGGAATGGCCTCAGGTGCTCCAGATTTGGCACCAGGCCTTCCCAAAAAACTGGCCGGAGCCAACCCAGCAAAGGCACACACTCTCCCCTGGGTACTGTCATCGCTGCGGGGAGACGCCGGGACTGCAGGCACATTTATGGGACGTTTACCATCTAAACGGCCACTGTGCATAAGCTAAGCGTGTTGCGAGCAGGCATTCGACAAAAGGTATTTTTAGTGTCCTTGCTAAAAATGGAACCTCCCACATCTTTGGCAATTCACGCCTTACAGAAATGGGGCATTTAGAATTTTTTAGTTTCCAGATTCCACAAGAGGCCTTTTGCAAGAGAGAATTGCTTATTCAGGACATTTTGAGTTGGCTTCTCTTCTGTAAGTGGTGACAGTCAGAGAGCTGATGTGGGAATGGGAGGTTTCAGGTTGCAGACCACTGCCCCTCAGCTTCCCGCAGAAATAGCCTTTCTCTCAAGACTGAGGTGGGCGTAAATGAACGTCGTTTAGCTGGTATCCCTTCCAAAGTTTATTGTTTATCCACAGAAAATGTGGTTTACTCACACTTTCCTGTAATACCATCCAGCCATCGAACCTCCCGACAACCTGTTCACTGATGTTTACCAACATCACCCAGCCCTCCATCCCCCCAGCCCCCCACCCATCCACTCATCCACCCAGCCCTCCATCCCCCCAGCCTCCCACCCATCCACTCATCCACCCAGCCCTCCATCCCCCCAGCCTCCCACCCATCCACTCATCCACCCAGCCCTCCATCCCCCCAGCCTCCCACCCATCCACTCATCCACCCAGCCCTCCATCCCCCCAGCCTCCCACCCATCCACTCATCCACCCAGCCCTCCATCCCCCCAGCCTCCCACCCATCCACTCATCCACCCAGCCCTCCATCCCCCCAGCCCCCCACCCATCCACCCAGCCCTCCATCCCCCCAGCCTCCCACCCATCCACTCATCCACCCACCCCTCCATCCTCCCAGCCCCCACCCATCCACTTGTCCACTCACCCATCCACTTACCCGCTTATCCATCCCCAGCCACCGTCTATCCACCCATCCATCCATCCACCCTTCCATCCTTACTCAGTGCTAGCAAGTGTCATGGACCACACCAGATGAACAAGATGTGGTCCCTGTTGCACAGACACAGATGACAATGCATGCTGTGAGCTGAGTGTCCCCTCTGATGGTGTGCCCACACCCGGACCCCCAAGACCTGTGAATGTGAACTTATTTGGAAATAGGGTCTTTTGCAGAGTCATCAAGTCAAGATGGGGTTACACTGAAGAGGGGGCCCTGACCCAATGACTGCTGTCCCTCTAAGGAGAGGGGGGTGGGATGCAGACACAGACACTGAGAAGCGGGCATGCGACCACGGGAGCAGACGCTGGCCTGAGGTGTCTACAGGACACCTGGGACAGAGCGTCTCCAGAGCCTCGGGAGAGCATGGCCCTGCCACACCTGGCCGCAGACTTGGCCTCCGGACTGTGAGGGAAGACGCTCCTGCTGCCCCAAGCCACCCGCTCTGGGCCCTTTTCTGTGGTGACCCCTGGAAGCAGGCATGATGTGTAACTCCGTATCAGGTAAGGCACTTAAGGGAAGAGCCAAATAGGGGGCCTCAGGGAGGCTGCTTGAGGAACGTCTGGGTGAATGAGATGTGCCGTCTGCGGAGCAGGATGCCCCGGGCAGGGCTCCTCAGGAACGAGCTGGGCTGGTCCCGGAGGGAGAAGCAGAGAGGCCTGGAGCTGGGGGTGTCCTGTGCAAGGCCTGAGGTGAGAGGGAGCTGGCCAGCGGAGGGTGGGGAGGGGGAGGGGAGAGGGTGGGGGTCGTGGGGGAGGAGGGGAGGGAGGTGGCGGTGGGAAGGTGGGGGCAGGGGGGAAGGGGTTGTTTGAGACAGATCACCAGGCGGTGCAGGACTTCCAGGGTTGAGGTGAAGTGATGACATCTTCTAGGAAAGCACCCAGAGACAGCCAAGGAACGGGGTGCAGGTGGGGCCAGACGTCAAGGGAGGCGAAGCTTCAGCCCAGCCTGCAGGTGAGCCCGGGTGCAGGTGAGCTAGGCTGCAGGTGAGCACAGGTGGGAGTGGCTACGGTCCAAGGGAGAGGGAGGGTGCAGGGCCAAGGTTGTGTCCTGCGGCGGCAAGAAGCTTCGGCCAACCTGGGGGATGATGGCAAGGGGCGTGGTTTCCTTTCGTTACAAATACCTGGAAGCTTTTATATCCACAACACACACTTCAGAGATACATAAATTACAAAAGCCAAATGACTCCACACTCTGCCAGCAAAGTCGCAGGGGTCAAGAGGCTGTCCCATGAATGACACTCACCATGAAGTCAGTAGACTGACCCACGTTTTCAAAGCAGAGAAACTTACTCCCCAGGGATATCGAAAACGTTTGCTGGGGTCCCAGAGCAAGGCCAGCAGCCAGACCCCGGGATCCTGCTGCGGTCTTGCGCGCACAGCTCTCAGCTGTGCCTAATGCCAGCCATGCCACCAGCCTCAGAAACACCCCACTAAGAATATGGCACGTCTTCCACGGCCACGGATAAATTCAGCCACAGAGAACACCAATGTTTATCTCCCATCTAACCCCTCCCTGCCTCGCAGCAGCACGAAGCAGCGACTGGAAGCTGCCGTGGCCGGCACGGAGCTGCGGGCTTCTGCAGGGCCGCGGTGCGCATCTGCAGGTGCCCACAGAAGGAGCCTGATTTTGTCGCTGGGCTTCAGCTTGCGTGGCTGATATAAGTTAACACAAATGCAGAGAGTCGGCAATGGCTGCATTGTACGTGATTCAATGCATTAATGAAACCCGAGCGCATCTGAATACTAACGTTTTCACTACAGTGAGCCTTTGTGTCCCTGAATATGGCTGTTTGTGAGGCACAGAAGGGCATTTGTGTCCCGAGAGTAGCTTCTCCCGGGACACAAGGGGCACCGGGAGAAGTGAAAATCTGTGGATCTGCAGCATTTTGGGGAAGGACAAGTGCAGTTTGAATATGTCGATTAATAACAGCTTTACTCAAATTAAAGCCCGGTGCGGAGTTTTCATCTAGACTCGAGTCACGGGGCGGAGCACTTGCTGCGCGACCGGAGAGGCCTGCATGCGGCTTTCCCAGAACGTGCACGTGTGAGGCGCTCTCTCGGTGTTCAGATTCTGTAGGAAACTGCAAGAAAACTTCTTTAAGAAGCCCACCTCATCTCTCCACTAAAATGACCCCAGAAAACTGGGGAGCGCAGGAAATGCAGTGGACTTTTGAGGATGGTGACGCGAAAGTCAGGGCACGGCTTCCCGGACCGTCTCTGAGACACAGTGGAGAGGGGTTTCTGGGCCACAGAGACACCTGGCAGGACAGGGCGGAGCTAGTGGAGCAGCGTCTACTGTCCGGAGAGACCACAGGTGTCACCACCCGAGGGACACTCCCACCCAGAGTCTCGGGTACCCCTGAGGCCCGTGCGTCGCGGGCTCCCCTCCTGCCGCATCCCAGCAGGCAGGCGCCCTGGGTCCGCAGCATCGCCTCCGCCTGCCACACCGCTGACCGCGGCTGCCTTTTGCCGCCTTAGCTGGGTCTGCTGCGAGGTCTCCGCTGAGCCCCTGTGTCTCATGGCGTGCGGGGCGCCCCCCGCACAGCGCTCTGGCGTGACCGTGATGATCTCCAGCCCGCGGCTCCCCTGCCTCGGGCCCTGACAGGCCCGACGGGCCCCGTCCCAGCGCATGCGCCCCTCTCCCCATCCTTGGCCTCTGTCGTCCTGACAAGGCCGCTGGGCCTGCCCTGCGTCCCACCCTGACCCTGACCCTGACCCTGACCCTGACCTGCCTGGGAGGCCCGCCCTGTTGGAACCAGGGGCTCCTCGCGTGTCCACGGCCCATCTTGCCCAGGAGGCCACCGGCAGGGCTGGGCCCTCGCTGCTGCTCAGGGTGGAGCGAGTGGGCAGCTGCAGTCTCTGGGCCAGAGGATCCACAGCTTTTGATTCTGGGACACTCAAGAATCCAGCAGACTCCCTGGCCTGTGAAAGTTCTGGCCCCAAGAACGACACTGACTTCAGCCCGAACTCTCAGCTCCCACTCTGCCTCCTGCCTCCCGCCTCCAGCACCGACCGCAGAGGGGCTTTTGCACATATAACACTTCCTACACACTCACTTCCCCCCACAGGACATCCATCAGATATTTTGATAGATAACAACATTTGTTTATTCATTTTGAGGGCTTTTACCTACGTTTTAACCTTGGCTTTATGAAACAACTATTTTTGGTGGCAGATCTTACTAGGTTTACAGCCCAGATTTCAATTTTAGTTGTTTGGAAGATTTTCAGTTCTTATTAAATTACAGGGAAAAAAAAAAAAAAAAAAACCAAACCCTAAAACCAAAGTCAGCAGGAGGGGAGGGCGCTGCAGTTCAGGGGTAGAGTCGTGCTTAGCACGCACGCGGCCCTGGTTCAATCCCTGGTACCGCTGCTAAAGCAATCAACAAATCTAATCACCGCCCCAGACAAACGCTAAAGCCAAAGTCAAAAATCATCTGATTAGCTAGGTCTGCCCCATCACAGGGACTTCTCCTGACTCAAAGCCACGGGTTCCCAGTTCACTGTGCCCCACACTTCTTCCTGGAGGGCCTGATGGAGACGATCTCCTGAGATGCCCCGTAGACGCCAACCCCAAACCACATCCTGGTCCTCTCTGACAGGGCCTGGAGTGCGGAGGACAAGCTGGGGTTTGCCCTGTTGACACAGATGCCCAGGCAGTGGTCAGGAGGTCCACCCAGGTCATCGGGGGCCCTGCCATCCAGCCTTTATTTTTCACTTTCCCTGCTGCAGTGTCGTTGGGTGCCCGAGGCAGAAACCGCTCAGAGACAAGCCCGCAGCAACCTGGCCTGGGAGGCTCTGTAGAGGGCGGTCTCCTCCTGGGCTGGGAGGACCTTTGCACCAGGATGGGGACGCGGGCGCCGGGGCCCTCGGGAATGTCCCTCTAAATACACAGAGCTCGGAGCAGCTGTGAGCCCCCTGTCCTGGCGCACTGAGCAGCTGTCTCCTGAAGTGACTCACACTCTGGTTTCCCAGCTCACGGTCCCCTTAGGAGCTGTTAACCCAAAACACATCCATACGTCCAGAGGCACCAAAATGGCTACTTCCCCAGCTGTTGAGATTGAGCCCTTCTAACTTGAAGCAGCGGCGAAGAACAGATGCAAGGCGCCGTCACTGTGGAAGCCACAAAACGCAGGAAAGCTTTAGTCATTTGGTATTCGATTTGCTGTTTTTCAACTCACGGTTTTTAACTTATATTTTTAACTTACTTTTTTTAAACTCATATACTTTTTGCATCAAGCAGTATCTTACAGATGACTGAGACCGTAGAAGGCACCGCACAACGCAGGTGACCACAGCTGACACTGTCTCAGGCCCTGTCTCTCCGGGGCAAGTCAATGTGGCAAAGTAAGGATGCCTGGACCCAGGGCAAGTCCTTTCAGGGAGGGCGACCTGGATCAGAAGAGGAGAGGAAATCTGAAGTCACGTCCGTCACAGTCAAGGAAGCCGTAAGGGGTACAGAGGCGGTGGTACGAACTACGGAGACGTTATCTGATGCTCCAGCCCATTGCAGAAGGGACCCTGTTTCTGAAAAACCAAGAGAAGGCGATGCTGTTTCCAAAAGCCCAGAAAAAACGATGCAGGAGCTTGGCCCCCAAACTGAAATACACAGCACAGCTTTCCTCGAGTGGTCTTCGTAGGTTGTGGTTCTCTTCTGGTGGGAAGATGGTTTGGGTCTGCAGTGGTGGAACTTTTACCCGGGGAAGCTTTGCGGATAAGCAGTAACTCCAGACAAGGAACCCCGCCGGCCCTGCCTGTCCCCTCCCAGCCCATCGGGCACCACTCAGAACCTCCGCTTCCTTCTGCAGAATATGCTCCAGTTCCCCTCCAAGCAGAGGTGCCAGGGAAGCTGGAGAAAAAGGAGCAGACACTGGTACATCAGGTCGACCTGAGCCCTGGCCAGATTCTCATTTTCGGTTGATGGTATGAAATTGGTCGTTGACTATCTGAGCAAAATTTCCATTTCTACTTTCTTGACATAGGGCGTGCTGATGTATGTTATCCGACAGGAGAACGCCTTGTCCCATCTCACGTGATAACGCACACAAGACAGCAACACACCTGTTCCGTCTGTGGACCGTCAACCCCTCTCCATCTGGGTCGGGGCTGGAGGTGCCGCACTGGCTGCCCGGTGTGCGGTCTGCTGGGCTCCGATCAAACACAGATCCGGCATCTCTCCTCCCTGAAGCGGCCTCGACGGAAGAGCCAGGCTTTGGCTGCAAAGAGCAGCTTGTACTAGGGACGGCCAGGCTGGGGACCAGAGCTCCTGTCTGTCAAGTGAAGACAGGGGGCCCCATCCTGCAAGGGGGCTGCCTTACACTGACAGCCACAAACCAGGCTGTGAGCTCAGTGCCTTAGGCAGAACCTCAGGTTTAAAGCACGGGGCCAGGCGTGCAGGCTGGCAGGCGGAAGGGCGAGAGGGAGCCATGCTTCCCAGCTCACACTGCACTTGGCTGGATGCCCCATCTGAGCCAGAGGGGCGCGGGGCACCTGCGTGTCTCTGATGCAGCCAGGCCACTCTCTGCAGAGGAGCTGGCCATGCTCCTGGGCCCGTGGCACTGTGGAATTTGCCAGAGTGGGCCAGGGCTAAGAGGACCCTTCTTGTTTGTGGAATACTTTTGGCCCTGGCTCGCTGCTCCTGGGGTCACCAGAGAGGGCCAAGAAACAAAGAGGCCCATGGTTGAGGCCCGTGGATTTGCTACGGCAGAAATTCTGCATCTATGAGAGGCATGCAGCCGCCCGCAGGCGACCCGCGGAGATTTCTTTAAAACTTCTCCACCAACGAATCCTATCAACCCACCCATCTCACACGAATGCCTCCTTTGTGCACCCAGAACATATAGTTTTTATTTGCTCGAACTAGCTCGCCCCTTGACTCCTCCCACAGCGGGGATGGGGTCACGGGAGAGGCAGCCCTGGGGCTCCACGGGGAGCCTGCTCCTCAGGGGCCCGGTTTCTCCGTCACACAACCAGGGCGACAGGCCACGGGCCCAGCTTCCCAAACACAGTCGGCATCCAGACACTGAGATTCCCAGGAGCCCGAGACCCATGCGGCTCTGCTCCTTGTGCCGCCTCTGGGGGTTCTCCCGGTGACTCTGTGCTGACCGGGGGCAGGCCCGAGAGGGTGCGGAATTCCCCCAAGAAAGTGGCATCACAGGTGCCACTAAGAACTGCTTTTCAGTGGAGGGGAAATAAGCTGAAAAATGTACTCCCACCCCCAAGGCCAATTTTACACCCTGGTGCTAAGCAAATGACAGTAGAGTTAAACTGAATTTGACCTGCAAGGCTGGCGTCCGCTGGGGTCAAACCCAGTGGACTTTGATTCTTGGTTCTACCATCTATGATGTGACTTTGAGCACCTGATTTAACCTCTACGCCTCAGGTGCCTCCTCGTGTCATTGTTCTGACGAGCCCCTGTGGGACGCGTGACAGCATGTTCTGAGCACTGACGCCAGTAAGTGCTCAGCGGGGGCTTTTGTCATTACTGTTGCTATTATTATGATAGTTACAAAACTAGTCTGGGAATTCCTTGTGTAAATTCCCATACATTTCCCACCCACCCACCCATCCACCTCTCCATTTATGCACCCACCCGCTCACCCAGCCATCACTCATCCACCCCATCTACCCACTCACCACCTACCCATCCACCCACCCATCCATCCATCTAGCCAACGTTCATTTCATGCCTCTGTAGGTAGAATTCTAAGAATGGGCGCCCATGACCCTCACCCCTGTACACTGTCATGTCATACGGCAAAAGGAGGTTATCTGGGACTGTTGAACCAACCACGGGAGCCTTTGGAAGACAGAGTTTGCTCCGGCTGGTGACAGGAGCTGGTCAGGGAGATTGCCACCCAAGCATGAGAAGGATGGGGAGCATCGCTGCCGGCTTAAGAACAGGAAGGACCATGGGTAGGGTCGAGAGAGTGGCCTCTAGGACCTGAGGGTGACCCCAGCTGACAGCCAGCAAGGAAACGGGGACCGCACCCCTGAAACGACTCAGGGCTGAATTCTGCCAGCAACCTGTGTGCGCCTGGAGGTGGACTTCCCCCAGACTGCAGGTGAGGGCTGACCTAGCCGGCACCTTGATGGCAGTAGGGTGACAGAGACAATCTCATCAGTGGGAGGGCCTCGGGCGGGGCACGGCCCTGGCTGTGGGGTGAGAAGGAATTAGCCAGACGGGAGGGGCTGGGGCTCTGGGCAGAGCTGGGGGTGGCGGCGGGTGGCAGGCCGAGCGTGGGCTCGCTGGCTGCTGAAGGCCACGAAAAGGGTTTGTTCTTTGTTCCAAAAGTGTGCAGTGCTACGGGGGGCTCTTCAAACTCAGAAGCAGCATAATCAAATTGACATTTTCAGAAAGTCCCTCTGGCTCTGCTGAGAAGAGTGGGCACCTGAGAACAGCAGAGACATCACGGGGCAGCCCAGGCGAGGGAGGTCGGCCTCCTGGGCGGGGTCTGGGGACGGGGCAGGGGCCCAGTGCGGATCCCTGAGAGCTTTAGGGGATAAACATTAGGACTGGGGACAGAGGGAGAGAGAGGGTGTCATGAGAGGTCAACACCCGGGAGCCAGAAGTGCCTGTTCCGTGGCCCCCATGCCCGACCCACAGATGAGAAACTGGGGGGCGAGGGCAGTGTCTGTGAACAGCCATCCAGGGGACTCGGAACAGAGCACCTGCCAGCTTTCCATGTAATGTTTCTCAAGTGCAGGACATTTTATGACAAGCGGGGCTTTTCCTTTGCATTCTGTACTGAGCAGGAATCAACGGATTCGCCGGCAGCTGGCCTCCACGCCAACGAAGCAGAAGGTGTCACACACGACTCCCTAGACCCAATCTGGGCCACCTGTGGTGTCACAGCCCCCGGGCTGAGAATGTGCTTTCCTTCTTAAATGGTTAAAAAGGGAAAAAAAAAAAATAGGATTTCACAACACATAAATAAAGTTTCACCGGCACACAGCCTCACTTGTGTGCTGACAAAATCATCTTTGGCTACTTCTGGGCTCCCAGGGCAGAGCAGAGTCAGCAATGATGGGGACCGTGGGGTCCGCAGAGCCTGCAACGTCGACCACCTGCCCCTTTACAGAAGACGTCTGCTGACCTCCTTGGGCTACAATGTAGATCTAAGTTCTAAGAACAGGAGAAACCGGAGGAACAGGGGTCAGTGTAACAGTAACAGGAGTTACAGGGGCCAGTGTAACAGTAACAGGGGAACAGGGGGAACAGGAGTTACAGGAGGAACGGGAGCCAGTGCAGCCTTACCAGGAGACCTGAGGATTAACGCCACGCAGCGTCAGGAGAAGCAGAGTCTGAGAGCCTACCGCGCAGGAAAGAACTCACTTTTTGTGCCTACAGTGCAAGTGACTACAGTAAGATGTTCTCTGTACCACTGAAGCTTTGGACTTGACATGGAAGGTGGTTTTAAAAAGCACACTTAGTTTTAATTTCATGAATGAAACTAATGACAGCTGTTTTCAAACGAGAAGATGGATGTGCCAAAGGGAACCCAGCCCCTGGGATACGGTACAGTCGGTCACACCCGGGCCACCCGGGAACCTCCGCGGGGACCCAGGGGGTGGGGCGCAAGGGCCCGGACTCACAAGGTGATGGGGAACGGGTGAACGGCGTGGCCTAATCTGACTGGACGGCTGCGAGGGCAGAGCCGTCTCTTAGAGATGTGCAGATCAGGTAGCGGCGGCGAAGCCTCCACCCCTGAGCAGCTGGAGCAAGGAAAGGGCCAGAAGGAGACTCGGAGGCGAAGCTGCACCTTCCCGGCCACCAGAGTTAACGCCTTACAGGTGACCCTGTCAGACCCAGGACATCCGAGTTCAGAGAACGCCCGTCACGCGCGATCACTTGTCTGAGCCTGTGCGACCTTGTCTCGCACTTGACTTTCATTCCCCTTCCAACAGGTAAAGGCTCTGATCCTTGAGGAAGCTGTTCATTTATACAGAAGGCACACACACGCGGTAAAGCCCAGCTCCCTGTATGCATGTGCACCTAACTCGCCTCACACTGCCCTGCACTCCTCAAGAAGCGAAAGCTGGAGTCGTCTCATATTATCTTTCTTCCTCCCTTGCAATTCTGAGGTTTGTTTGCTAAATAATCAGGTGCTATTAGACTGTTTCTTTTGGAAGAATTACCAATTACAGACATGCAGAAAACCAAACAGATCAGGGCCGCAGATCCTGCATTATTAATTGGCAACCAGTGAACACTGTGAAATTTCTAGTAGCCGTGGAATCACCAAAAGTCAGCCTGGAGTTCGGCCCTGCGGAGACGCAGACACGCCGCTGGTTCACAAGGAAACGGGCATGCCCGTCGCTTTCTGTGACCTCCCTGGGCTTTTTGTGGAATGTGTGAATATTCAGTATTGCTTGCAATTGTTGAAAAGTAAAGAAAGGTGAGGGATGTGTGCAGAAAGTGGTGTGCTTTGTGATCCTCTCAGCCAAGGGCACAGATGCCAGAAGCCGTGTCCTTGGTCTTTAGAAAAACGTGACCTTTGGTCTCAGTTGCTTTTCTTTCCTCAAAGGAAGAGGGTCCGCGATTACCTGGCTTTGGCGGGCGTCCTTCCTCTGAGCTCAAACAGAACCTCATGTTTAACCAACACACACTCCTAAAGACATTTATCCCATTTCATGAGTATTTGGAGGACGCTCTGACATTTGTTACTGGAAAAACTAGTCAGAAGCGTTCGCCTTTTCAACTGACTCTCTTTTGGCGGGACCGGCGTAGTTGACGGCTCACAGTGGGAAAAACGATCGATACATTTCTACCGGGCGTTTCCGTAAGCGGGAGCGTTATTTTTAGAGCTGCTCTGGGGACAGTTGCAGATCTGTCCTGCACACTTTCTGTCCCTGGAAGCGGCAGAAACAATGGTGTCAAATGTCTAGAGCAGGATGGGCTTCTCACACAATGCCTGCTTTTCACAAGTGGCCTCCCAGCTCCGAGGAAGGGCCAGCCCCGTACCAGCCAGTGTTAGCTGCTGCCCTTTTTAGGGATAAAAATAACTTGAAGACTCTGCAAGTGAAGAAATATTCAGTGAAAGACGTAAAAAAGACCCTCAGCTGATAAAACATGATTTTTCAGATGAAGAAAAGGTGATGTTTTAATTAGATTAACAGAAAAAAGGAAATGTTCCAAGATACCAGCTATAAAGACAGCTGCTGGGAAGCTCTTCGCTGGCTGCGCTACCTGTTTTAGTAAAGTGCATGCTAACATGTCAATGGTTTTTCAGCTTATGTTCTTGTTTAGAAATCGTTTTGAGGCAGTTTATCAAGATCATATATAATCAGACACAGCTCACATTTTATTGGGTATTTGACTAAAGAAATGGAAAATATTCCATGTTTACTCATGCAGTGGGGTTGACTCTTTAAAAGATTTATTCATGAAAATTCTAACTTAATCACAATGGGTGCTCATAACGTTTTTATGTTTTGTTGCATGAACCTTGAATAAATTGATAATTTCATAAGGAAATTATCCCAACCAGAAAGTCAACATTTGCACATCATGGAAATAAATCCACACACACAGATACGGATGTGTGCATATTACAAAGTTCTCCAAAGCTGAAGAAAAATTGATCTCCTTGAATCTCACTGTGACATTTTAAATTTTCATCACAAGACAATTAGGGCTCATTTCCTACAAGTTCTGGGTTATTTCCGACGGGTCCTGGTTACTGAAGACGCTGAAGGACACAGCCGCATGATGTCACCTTCCAGGTGCAGGCGCAGGCCCTCGGGCACCTAGGTGGTGCGGCTGCCTCGCTCACCGGCGATCACCAAGCCTGCATCCCTCACAGGCGGGCTGGAGGGGGCTGCAACATCCCTTCTGGCCTGAATCTCTACAAACGTCTAAATGCAGCACGCGAAGTGCCATCCGTAGAGGGTGCTGACTGAGGATAAAGCCTTTAATCTCCAGGCATACTCTGCACACTGTGATGCGCTGAGCTAGTGCTTGGTGCTGGGATGTGAGGGCTATCGGTTGACCCCAGTGCTTTCCAAGAGGACTCTGAGCAGAGTGAGAAGGGACGCAGACCTCGGGGAGGCTGCTCTGGCCACAGCTGTCTAGAGCCCGTGTCAGTGTGCCCACCCTTAGCCCAAACGTTTGGGGGCCAGAATCTCACACGTCAACCGGCCCAGTCCCCACAGTCCCCTGGATCCTGCCCCAGCAGCCCCCACCCGACCTTCCCTGGGCCCGACTCCTGCTCACGCCACGTGCACCCCGACTTCCGCATTCTCGACTCTGCTGCCCCCATCCGCCCTTGGGGCGTGCAAGTCCCCCCTCCTTCAGGGAGTGAATCCGCTCCCTGGATGCTGGTGGTCTCGGCCCGTGTTTAAATGCTGAGTCCTTACTACACTGCCCAGTTTCAAGTCCCGGGGACGGACGCGGTTCACGGGGCTAACCTTGACCACTGCTTGTGACCACCTTGGGACAGGGAGGGCCCCAGGGCCCCGTGGATGCTGCAGGACTCAGCACCTCGCCGAAGCCCATGCATTCAGACAGGCTGCTGGGCTGGTGAGTGCAGCGTTGTGAGGGAGGGAAGGTCGGGACGGCGGTTCTGTGTGACCTGGGAGCATCGTGGGAGTGGCTGCGACCCGGGGAAACGTTTGGAAAGGCAAGTGCCAGGAGCCAGGCTGACCTGGCAATCACGGCTCCTTTGCATCTGCGGCCACTGCATGGACTCTGGCTCTGCAGCCTCGTCCTGGACGGGCTGCTCCCCCGAGGTCCGTCCTCGCAGACCCTCCAGGTCAGAGGCTCCATCGGCCATGCTCAGGACCCTGGGTTCTGCCCACTGCTGATGGGCAAAGACCAAACTAACATCGCAATCAAACTCCGCCTTTGACTGCTCTCCGAGTGTCAGGTCCACCCTGCCTTCCTACAGCTCTGCCGCCACGGCACAGCGTCCACCCCCAGCCCCCTGCCAAGGGCCCGGCCTCCTGCCACAGGGCTGCTCCGTGGGGACACAGCCGCACTTGTCTGGCATCCCAGGGTCAGCTCAGAGGCCATGTCCCCCGAGGCCTTCCAGAGGCTCTGGACTCTGCCCCTGCTCAGCACTGTCCCCCAGAGGGCCTCTCGGGGGCCTCGACGCACTGAGTGCCCCACTGCTGGGCTGTGTTCACCGCCCCCGCCTGCAGCAGCCCCACCAAGATGGTGCTTGCCCCTTAGGGCACCCAAGGATTCTCCTGTGTGCACAGACAAAATCAGATCAAGTTAAACTTAACTTGTAAAAGGGGAAGAAAAACATCCATTAAAAAGAGTTGTAATTTGTTTTTCTTTTAAAAGAAATTTGTGGGGGTGGGGAGTATAGCTCAGTGGTAGAGTGCATGCTTGGTGTGCACGAGGTCCTGGGTTCAATCCCCAGTGCTTCTGTTAAGGGGAAAAAAATTTAAAAACACATTTAAAAGCCATAAAAATGGGATCAAGGCCACGTGTGACATGTCCAGTCAGCAAATCCACAGACCGAACGCAGCTCAGTGAGAAAAGACGCCGACCGTCACGGTTAGAACGAAAGCTCTAACAGGCGTCTCTTCTCTCTGCACTTGGAAGGGTGATCCTTCCTGCAACCTCCCTGCCCCCGTGGGGGACTCGCTCCCTTGACAAGACGCTGATGGAGCTGCACCCTGCGCTCCTCCCGCTTCACAGCTTCACGGCGCCGCTCACCTGCGCTCCGGCCTCCGTACGGCCGGGGGTGCCAGCAGTGAAGGCCAGGCAGGGACAGGGTCCTCGGAGCTGACTTACGGTTAAGGAAGTGGGGGTGGGGCACAGGGCTCCACGCCGAGAAGAAGGAAAGGAAGAGAGCCGAGCTTCCTCCTTGCAGACCCCTGTGTGAGTCTCACTCGCACCTGCCCCCGGCCCCCCAGGTCCCCGCGTCGCAGGCACCCCCATGCCCGGTTCACAGGTGTCAGCACCAGGACTCAGCGGGGTCAGACCGAAAAGCACACGCTTGTTAAGCAGCAGAGTCAGGACTGGGACCCAGGTCAGAGGTCATGTCCACGCGGCAGGCCTTTCTGTTTCGTTCACTGCTGCCCTTCTCCGCTGAGACAGTGCCTGGGGCATAGAAATCGCTCGGCCAACACCTGCAGGATGAGTAATCCTCATTTCAAAATAATAAAACAATCCCTGTGCGAGGCATTACGAGGATGGAGAGCTTAACAGTCTGGTCTCTGTTTCAACCCTGCCGACGCAAAGGCTGGTTTTGTTTTCTGTCTCCTGAAGTTCCTGCAAGGTTAGAGTAAAAGCTGCCTGAGGGCCCTTCGATCGGCTAGTGACGTATCAGAAGCACGCGCCACTGGTTGACTAGGGGCCGAGGGAGGCCGGCTTCTGTAGCCACGGAAACAAGGGCTGGTCCCCTCCCCTGCTAAGAGCTGAGCAGCCGCCGCTGAGGGTCTTATCAGACTGATGCCAGGAGCAGCCAGCCACCAGGCTTCCCTGCGCTACGCTGTTCTGGCGTTACTGCCCCTCTCCTGACTTCGAGGAGCCACCTGCCCTCAAAGCACGACTCTTCCCTGGAGACATCTCCAGACTTGGAGCCACAGAGTCACGGGGACAAACCCAGCGGAGAAAATGCCTCTGCCGCCTCCAGGGCTGCGCTGAAGAGAGAGGCAGTTGCAAAAACAAAACAGATTTGAAAACTGCAGATAGTTTTTTATAATTTTGAAGACACTAACATTCTGAAACACAGAAGTAGCATTCTATTTATATTTTTTTAATTAAAAAATTTTGTTTCTTTTAAAAATTTTTTCTTTATGTTTCTTAAAAATATTTTCAACGGCAGTGAGGTAATTTTAGGTTTATTTGTTTATTTTTTTAAAAACAGAGGGACTGGGGATTGACCCCAGGACCTCGTGCACGCTAGGCACGCGCTCCACCCTGCCCCGCTTTATTTACGTTTTCCGTGTCAGCTCGCTGACCCCTCCACCTCCGTGCTTCGCGGGGCCCACAGCCGGCTGCAGCGTTGCTCTGCGCACAAGGCAGCTCTCTCTTGGCGCTGCGCCCCAGCCGCACAGACCCCTCCGGCTCCGGCTGAACAGAAGCCTCTATCTGAATGGCTTGGAAGGCCCCGCGGGTGAGGGGCTGACGGCAGTTTCGTACAGGATTTCAAGGAGTATCGCTCTACAAGTGAGTCAAAGTGCAGCTGGTCCCTCCAGGCGTCTAAACGTCTGCAGAGCGGGTGTGGAACCCCAGGAACGGGGGCAAAGTGCTCCTGGGGTCGGGTCCCACTCTTTGCGGCCCATGTGCCTGGGACGGCCTTGGAACCGGCGGCCGAGGCAGACCCGCACCCTCCCTCCCG
Source organism: Camelus dromedarius (assembly GCF_036321535.1). NCBI lineage: Eukaryota > Metazoa > Chordata > Mammalia > Artiodactyla > Camelidae > Camelus > Camelus dromedarius. The sequence continues at coordinate 26,190,539 of NC_087463.1, forward strand.
GCTGCGGGGCAGCTAATGCTTTTGAAACTTTTCTCTCTGTCCTTCCGCTGTCCCCAACCTGAGGGCAGCCTGAGAGGGTCCCTCCCTCTCACCATCTCAGGTGTCTTCTTTAATTCAGTGTCAGTGAAGATGAGTGAGAACGACGTTGAGGACTGGACAGCATCCCAAAGCCCGAGGCAACCCCCTGGGTACCCGAGAAGCCTGACTGTGCAGCCCAAGAGGGCGGTGCTGGGGGTCTCCCCAGCCCTTTCCAGGGATCCCAGCCCAGCAGTGGCAGTACACGCCCCTGGGCCCCCCTCGGAGATGGCTCTCCTTCTGCTCCTCCTGAGACCACCACCGCCCTCTCATCTTCAGTTATGGGCAAACAACTGGCGGCAAAGAAACTTCCGGAAATCTCCTGCCAACGACACAGCTGGCACAGCTGTGGGTGGCTGTCCTCGCTCACAAATGAAGCCCAGGGGTCCCGTGGTTCCCACCAGCTGGGCCTGCAGACCGGCAGAAGGCTCCCCCGGGGTGGGGACGTGGCATGTCCCCTCCCCACCCCGTCCTGCCTGGCTCTGTGTGTGGCTGCGTGAGTGTGCGTATGGCATGTTGGAGTGCGTGAGTGTGTCAGCGTGTGTGTGCGTAGGTGAATGAGTGTGTGTGTGTGTGTGTGTGTGTGTATGGGTGTGTGAGTCAAAGTCCATTTCTCTGGGGCTGGAGCAGCATGTGTTTTCATAAAGATGGACGGAACGTTCACTGGGATTCCCCCGGGACCTCAAGGCATCGGAGTAGTTGCTGCGTGAACACTAGGACTGGTGTCATCACCTGGATGGAAGGCCCGTCCCCCTGCCCCCCCATCTGCAGCAAATCACATGTCAACACAGCGTCACCTTCCAGTGATGGGACCCCTGGTTACGACATTGGTCCACAGCATCTTTGATTCTTTATAAAGATTTTAGAAAAAGAAGGAAGACATTAAGACATACTTTTTGTTTTAAAGCAGTTTAGATACAAATTTTCAGCTAGAGGTAAATTTTCAAACTAATTAAGACAGCATATAAAATTCAACCATCCAGGAAGAGTCCTTGCTGCTAAGAGACAGGAACAAAGGCGGGAGGAGGGCCTTCTCGTGTGAATTTTACGTGACCTGGAAAATGACTGGATTGTAGCCCTGAAATTAAAATGTTTAACACAACAGTCCAAGGGTAGGACTCCTCAGTGACGCGGATTCACATCGGGCCCACCTGCTGGGAGCGACGCGGACACCGCCCGCTGCCTGCCACCTCTCTAGTGAGAAATTAAGTCGGCCAGCACTGTGTCTCACCCACGAGCCACTGCCGTCACAGCTCAGGGGCTGCGAGGTCGCCCACAGGAACCGATGCGGGGCTGGGAGCGCGTGCCTGCCCGGCTCTGCCCAGGGCGCGGCCGCCGGCGAGGGCCCTCGGGCTCGGGGGCCACAGGCGGGGGGGACTGAGGACGAGGCAGTGCCTGGCCTCACGGCCAGTTCAGGCCAGCCTGAGGTGGAAGCTGGGAATGGGGACTCTTCCTGATGGAAACCAAAGCTGGGTGCTTTCAAGCTGGGGACCCCAGAGGCTCACTGACCCCGAGGATGGCAGCGGTTTGGGGGGGGTCCGGAGAGGGGCGAGGGGGACTCTGCGTCCCCGGGCCTCAGCGGGCACACAGGGCTGCCCGCTGACCAACCCCACGCAGCTGCTGCTTGTGCCCATGTGCGGCCTGCATTCCCCTTTTGTTCTGGGAACCGTTCAGTTGTCCTATTGTGACTCTGTTGGCCTCAAGTGACTCTCAGCAGCTCATTCTAATCTGAAGGCCGGGGCCGGCGGGGGTGGGGTAAACGCGTGGGCGGCCAGCAGGAGGCCTCGGCGACTCGGCCTCACCAGGGCCGGCCCTGCTGGTGCCCCAGCCAGCTCACCAGGGGCATCGCTCCCCGGAGGAGCCTTCGCTGGACCGCAGCCCTCATCCCGGTCGGTCTCGGAATTGCGGGTGCCCAGGCGCCCCCCACTCTGCCCCCAGCTCCTCCCACGTGTGCACCCTGTGCTCAGCAGCGGCCCAGGTGCAGAACTTCTCGGGAGTAAAGAGCTCAGGCTTAGGACCCTGGGGGGCATTTCTGGGGGAAATCAGCAGTTTGCAAAGGTGTCTTAGGGGGAGGAGGGGACGGGGCCGCAGGGGGAGGCGGCTCCGTCACTGGCAGATGGTGACTAAGCTCGTTCGAGGGCCAGGCCGGGCCCCGCCCCAACGCAAGCTTTATAAAATAACCCCCGCCACACACACACATGTTTCTACCTACTTAAATATATATGACAACATGTATTACTTATATATTATTAACACAATATATTATATTTTATATGTTATACATATTATACTCATGTTTTTAATATGAACAGTTTCCCTGAACATTAAACACAGACAATTCTCTCTTCTTTATCTGGGCGATGAATTGGCGATTCCTCGTGGGATTCTGCCCTGTACCTGCAACGAGCACGTGGCTTAGCCCCGCAAGGCGCCGTGACTGAAGCAGTGAGGGACGCGCTCACGACCCCCGTGGCCCTGCAGAGCGGCACCAGCGTCCACCTCACGCTGCGGTACTCTCGTCCTGTCTCTCTGGCTCTGGAGACGTGGGTCGCATCTGGAAGGAGCCACCGTGGCTCTGGGAAGAGCAGGGGTGCCCTCTTCTGGAGACGTCTTCGTCGGTGTGACTGGGGCAACCTCAGGCTTCCCCTCTCCGCAGCCGAGTTCCCTGCATCTCTTTCACCCTGGGACTGGTGAGCTCGCGCGGGTGGGCGTCCCCGTCCTTCCTGCCTGGATTTCAGATGACGAAGACAGCCTGTGCCATGTGTGTGGGTGTGAGGTTCCAAAAAACCCCAGTAACTGTCCCACCGCCAAACACTCTGGTTCCCAAAGCTCGGACAGCCCATGGTTCTGTAGGCTCGCGAGCCCTGAAACGTTTTTAGGTGACCAGGCAAACCTGGAGTGTCACCACCCTCGGTCAGAGAGAAATTACTGAGAAATTTACCAGTGTGCTCTAGTGAGTTATTCGCTTAGATCCAAACACTTCGGGGAAAGTTTCCCTTGAGATGAAAAAGTAAATAAAACTCCTACATGCACTGCTGAGTCAGTGACGGGCTCTGCCTTCCCCGGTTCCGAGGAAGTTCTCCCGCGCCCCCGGTTCTTCCAACACGCAGACGAAATGAGTAACCAGGAGCCCCAAGAGCATCAGCAAATGGCTGCTGGTGACTCAGATGTTTCCTAGGGCATCACGAAGGTGTGGTTTCCGATCACACGCAGGGAATTCCTGTCTTGTCAGGAGGAGACCTCTCTGTAAGTCGGGAGGGACCTGCTGACTCTCCCCGGAGTGACAGGTGGCAACCCTTCAGAACTGAAAAAGAATTCTCAGATTTCCTCCAAGACGGTACGGTCAGGATTGACAGCCAAGATTATTTTAGCTTTGTTTCTCCTCATTGTTCCGCACCTTCAGGCTGGGGCAGCTTTGGACCCCAGGGGAGCACTGGGAGGGTGAGACGATCTAGTTCAAAAGCAGACGCCGGCCAGCTGGGCAGGGCCCCTCGTCTGTGTGACTCAGGGTTGCAGAGCATGGAACAGCGGGACCCAGGAGGCGCCCTGGGCCACCCTGACTTGTGGTCACACGTCCCCTCCGCTGTGACTCAGTGGTGTCAGCTGTTCATGCCGTGAAGGTGACAATCAGTGACTGCTCCCCGTCACTCTGAGGGCTGAGAGCTTGGCACGTCAGAGGCACGTTCACTCAGTGGGTATTCAAGCCTCTCGATGTTCAAGGCCCTGCGAAGTCACCGCGGACAAGACGCAGCTTGGCTTGTGGCATATTTCTTCCCAGTAAAACACAAGTCTAACTTTGTGACGGGAGTGAAACCGCCACACTTCGGCTGGTTTTCACATCGACTCTGGATAATAAAAGAATTCTCCAGACTGAGTATCTCACTGAGAAGATGAAAGAGGGCTGCCTTTGAAAGAACTTCGGGGAATTACACCATGTCTGTAATTTACGGAAAAGGCCTATAATAGGTCATTTCCGTGTTATGTCACACAGTGCTGCGCACAGGCGTGTATAACCGTGTGCGCACGCATGCGGGTGTGTCTGACAGAGAAAGAGTGGCTGACACTGTTACGGCTCATCCTAAGGGCAGTGACCCTGGGCAGCAGTGACACACAGGATGCCTGCGTTAAAAAGAAGCAACCGTGGCCCCCAAATTCTAAAATTTACTCTTCTTCATAGACAGAGCCTAAATACGGACATTTCTTTTTTGTCATTTCCTTTTTTGTGCTTATCTACGTGTGTCGTTGGACACAGGACCAAAGACCTGTATCTGAGAGGTTTACAGGCAGACTTAGTCTTACAGCCATCGGCCCTCAGACATGCGGTTCCAGTTTGCAGTCAGAGCCCCTCCCCGTATCCTAAGACCACACGCTGTCCTCCGAGACGGTGCTCCCTCTTCCGCTCTTTCCTCTGCCCCTGAGGAGCGGGCACCCCACGACCTAGAGGCACTGGGCCAGGTTCAGGCCCCAAGGAAACCCCTGCGGAGACGGGCACAAAGCAGGTGGAAACCAGGAGAGAGCAACGGTTCCTTTCACAGTCTGACGTCCATTCCGCTAATCCGCTGCGTTTCGTCTCCGTCTTGGGTTACACTGATTTTCATGGAAGCTTAATTAAGATACTGAAAAAGTGGGCAGGGGTCCTTCTGTTATGATGTGGGCTTGCTCCAGAAGGATGGGATTAGAGAAAAGGAAAAGGTTTTTGAAACAGAGCGTGTAAATCAGGAACAAAAAATATCGGGGTGGATTATCTTGCCTGACACGTGAAGGATAAAGAAACGCTTTCCAGGAATCAGCAGGGGCCGGGCCAGGCACACGGCGGGGGGCCTTTCCTGGGTGTCAGCCCCGCGGGGCGGGCTGGCCATGGTGAGAGCTCATCTCAGTAGCTGGGAAACCGGTCCCTCCTCCGCTGATAACCAGCCAGACCGGGCCCCGGGCCTGAGGCCTCAGCGCTCCAGGATCGCGTGCAGAAGGGGAAAGGACAGACCCGCGCGAGGCCCCGCGTAGCCTGCGGCCGTGGCAGGTCGCCCAGGGTCACTGCCACCCGGCAAAGGTGGGCCCGACAGCGGTAATGCAAGAGTCAGTGGGGGCTGGTGCCCTCCCCGCGGCAGGGGCGGCAACTTCCATTCCTAGGGCGACGGAAGAGTGACCTTCTATGGAAAGCACTTCTCCCCCGACACCCCGACTCGCCCTTTGGAGTTCAGATAAACGCCCTGGTGCCCACGCTCCGCGGCTCCCGCCCAGCCCCACCGCTTACTTTCACGGGCATGCTGGGCCTATGGACTCTGCACCCAAGGGATTGAGCAGATGGTTCGAGAAACATCTCCTAGCTAGGACAGCTCTGGGAACTCGCCCGTGTCAGTGTGCAGAAAGGCACGCGGAACGAAAACAAGGTGGGGCCGGACGGCGGGGTTCCCCAGGGCCGCCACGTCGGGGCAGGAGGGAGCACGGTCTCAGCCCCCACGTTCCATGGAGTCTGCGCTTCAGTCACGAGAACAGACTCACAGGTCCCTCACGTAATGGAGAAAACCAAGACCTTCCCCAAACAAGAGTGTGTGGCTCACAACAATCGTATGAAATCATCGTCTGATTTTTATGGGACGTACCGAACACATCACTGTCTTCCGAGGTCTCCCGGGGCAGGTGACGGCGGTTTCTCCTTTTTTCAGATTCTTCTCTGTTAGTTTCACCCTCCTGGAAAAAACAACACAAAACAAACCCTTCCTTAGGATGCAGTGTGCGATCAGCAAGACACTTTGGCGCGTTTCTCTCCTGCTGGCAAATCACACCCTCACATCCATCCTGCTCGGAGGTGGAATCTGGTTCAGGGTGGGTTTTCTGCGGGGGAGTCTGAATTCTGGCTTGTCTTTTCCGCCTGGGCATGCAAGCATCCTCTCGTTCCAGAGGATGTGTTTTTCGTACAAAAGAAATGCAAATTGTTCAAAGAATGAGCTGGACACCATTCCATGTATTTCCAGGGCGCACCTGCCCGTGTCAGGAAGGCCCTGTTTCTTGTTCTTAGTGAGGAGCTGGTTCCATTAGAGTCTAAAGAAATCTAATTAGGTCAAACCGAGGTTTCCCAGACTGGACATAAAACTGCCTTGGGGAGAGTTTTTGTTTTTTAAACAAAATTCCTTCATCCCCTGTGGCCTTTGTCACCTGATTGGGTGACTTTACCAAGTGGTTGAGCAGAGTGTGGATAAACACTCCTTACTCCCCAATTGCCTTAAAATCCACAGTTCAACACCAAACTTCACTCCCTGTGTTCATTTGCCTCCCTTGAAAAACACATGCACAGCCTGACCCTTGGTACCTGGGAATGCTGACTTTATTTGGAAATTAGGGTCAGGGCAGAGGGAACTAGCCAAGACGAGGTCACTGGGGTAGGGTGGGCCCGCCATCCAATGATGACTGTATGGCCCTCCTTTCTTAGAAGAGGAAATTCAGACACAGACAAGGACATACAAGAGGCCATGTGATGATGGAGCAGGTGGAGTGAGGTAGCCACAGGCCAGGGAGGCCAGGGATGCTGGGCACTCCAGATTCTAGGATAAATCTAGACAGACTCAGAACCTTCAGAAGGACCCAACCCTGCCGGCCCCCAGGGCTCTGCGCAGCCGTGTGTATGGTGGTGTGGGCACGTGGGGAGGAGACCAGGATGCTAACCAGCCGGTGCCTAGCTTTTGGGGACACTCTGTGACTTCTAGGAAAACTGTGGCATCTCTCTAAGGGAAACTCTCTCTTTGGGTTTTAAGAAGCAAAACATTCTTTTCACACTGAGAATAAATTCAGGCCCTGTATGGGCCGGCTGTGTACATGTTCAGTTTAAATTCTGAGAGCACCACTCTCCAATCAAATTTCAGGGACCTCAAGTACCACCCAAACAGGAAGGGAAGCAACGCAACACTCTGACCAAGCAGATGGCCCGCTCCAGAGCTGCCAGGATCCAGCTTCCACGTGGGTGAGGAGGTCCTTCCGTGTGTTCCTGGTGTTTAAACCTGGTGACGCTGCTGACGGGAATGTAGTTTGGTGCAGCCATTATGGAAAACAATATGGAGATTCCTCAAAAAACCAAAAACAGAACTATCATATATCCATGAATCCCACTCCAGGGCATATATGTGGAGGGAATGCTAATTTGAAAACACACCTGTGCCTCAATGTTCACAACAGCACTATTTACAACAGCCAAGACATGGACACAACCTAAATGTCCACCGACAGATGACTGGATAAAGAAAATGTGGTATATGTATACAATGGAATACTACTCAGCCATAAAAAAGAATAAAATAATGCCATTTGCAGCAACATGGATGGATGTGGAGATCATCATTCTAAGTGAAGTGAGTCAGAGAAAGAAAAATGCCATATGATATCACTTACATGTGGAATCTTCTTAAAAAAAAAAAAAGAAGAAGAAAAGACACAAATGAACTTATTTACAAAACAGACTCACAGATACAGAATAAAACTTACGGTTACCAGGAAGGGAAGGAGGTGGGAAGGGATAAATTGGCATTTGGGATCTGCAGATACTAACTACTAGATATAAAATAGATAAACAACAAGTTCATATTGTAGAGCACAGGGAGCTATATTCAGTACCTCGTAGTAACCTATAATGAAAAAGAATATGGAAACAAAAATATGTATATATATGTATGACTGAAATGTGACGCTGTGCACTAGAAACTCACACATTGTAACTGACTCTACTTCAATTAAAAATAAATAAATAAATAGATAGATAAATCTGATGATAAACAGTGCGTGGAACCAGGGGAGCTCAGGGGTAGAGCACCGGCTTAGCATGCACGAAGTCATGGGTTCAATCCCCAGTCCCTCCCTTAAATAAATAAATAAATAGTAAATAAATAAATTACCTAATGACCTCCCCCAGAAGGAAAGTTTTTTTTTTAAAAAAATGGGTGGATTGTGTGGTATGTGAATCACATCTTAATAAAGATGTTTAAAAAAACCCATAGTGCTCGGTTCGCATGGAGTTCACATGAAAACATTGCGGGGGGTTTAAAACAACCTGTCTGAGGTCCTCGTGACGCCATCGTGGTGAGACGCTGCTCTCACGGGTGGGCTGTAAAGCTGCGCTCTCTGGAAGCCCGGCCCGTGGTGCGATTAGGACGCAGCACTCTTTAAACAACAAGCGCAACGGAAGAGGCTCGGGACTTTATCTAAACATTGGCTTCTGGGAGTCACAGCACAGTAAGCGTTAACTGGTGTCGCAGTCAGACGGTTTATCGGGGCCCGTTACGCAGCCGGACACGCTGGCGCCTACTCTAGGAACTCCAGGGTCCTGCTGCGTGCCCCGGGAGGCCGCCGCTTCCTCAGCTGGCTGAGGAGGGGAAGAGGGTGCTCAGGAAGGAAGGACTGGGGTCGGGGGAGGCAGCGAGACGGGCCTTGCGCAGCGCAGCTCTTTTACTTAAGAGTTCGACGGTCCAGTGAGCCGAGAATTTGTTAAAAGTGCACTTAAGCTAATTCACACCAGGGCATCTGTTCAGATCAGAAGGGTTTTCTACATTATTGGGAACAGAAAAAGGCAACAGGAAACTCGCATCCTTAACCGACCTAATTTCCCTGAACACGTCACCTGCACCTGCACTCGTGTATTTAACCGCCTCCTGTGATGCAGGCAGGCAGAGAGCAAAAGGTCTAATATTTGAAGACACAGCTTTGCCTAAAGGGCGAACACTTTGAAAGAGCAGAGTCCAACCACTTTTCTGAATACATGGTCAGCGCTGCCCGCCTCTGCGGCCTCCTGAGCTGTCTCCTTCATCGTAAATGGACGTAATCATATCGTCCATCTCACGGGGTCACTGCGGACACTCCATGAGTCCAGACGTGCAGAGATCAGAGATTGTGACGCGCTCTGGCCTACAGCCGCCCACGCAGTGCTGGCCACCGTCGCGCTGGAGTGTCCGGGACACTCTGCTTCTCCACACCCTGTTAGTAAGGGAGTTCCCTGGTTCTGGAGGCCCAGGCATGCCAGAAAAAGAAGTGCGGTGGGCTGTGCCTCCGTGTTAATGAGTGGGCTCCTGGAGGCTTCCTACTTCCATGCATTCAGAGGAGGCAATTTGAGGGGATGTTCTGAAGAAGCTGTCTCCTTCCCGGCAGGTATCTCCAGGAGAAGTAACCAGCCCTGCACGGTTTGGAGACCACCACCGAGACCAACGTGGAGACCATGCGCTGAGTAGACGCCACAAGGTGACATCATTTGACTCTGGGGTGATGGCACCCGCTCAGCCGCTGGCTGTGACAGTGCCGAGGGCCCAGCATGGCTCTTCAGGGTCCTGGGTGGGGGGCCACAAGTGGGGGAGCCCCTGTTCTCAGAGGTGTGCATGTCGGGGTGGGGAGGCAAAGCCAGCCAGAGAAAGAAGATGGACCCGATGGTCTGGGTGGGACGTCGGCTTGAGGGGAGAAAGGCAGGGAAGCTGTAAGAGAGGGGCTGGGAGGGCAGCGGGAAGAGAGAGCCGGGCAGCAGATGCAGGTGGCAGGGGCCTCAGGGTGGAGGCCAGGCCCTGCGGGCGGGGCAGACGGGCCGCTGTGCTCGCGAGGACATTCCTCTGACCGCTCTCCGAAAGAGGCCAATTCCTGCCAGCACATCCCAACGTTTCAGCTCGCCTTTTACCTTTAAATTTCAAGACGCTGGTATTTTGTCAAGTGACTTAACGCAGCTACGAGACAGCAGCGTGTGGACGCACACACATCTGTGAATAACCTGCGCTGTAGTCACGCTAACTCACGTGTGTCATTAACGCTATTACCCACTCGCCTTGTCTGTCCACTGACGACCTGTGTCTGGCTCCAGGGCTTGTGCTGAAGCACGATTTAGGGTGTGTAAAATGACAGTCTGTTTTGCAAGGACCCAAAGCCACAGAAACAATGATGCCTTTTACTTGGGCTTCAGCTTAACTGTATGATAATTAAATTAACGTAGACACCAAATCTCAGATGGGAGAGTGACTTGCCAGAATAACCCAAGTGCAGAGGTTGGGCTGAGCCTGGGAGCGTGTTCTCACAGCTGCCAGTTGGCATGTTACAGTGTTGGAATCCAGGGGGCAAGAAAGATGTCACGCACGCACACATGAACGCACACACACAAACACACACACCCTCACAAACACATACACATACACACACATATACCCTAAAAACACAGGAAGATCAATTTTTGCAGATGTCTTCCAGCCAACAAAAATCCCTCGCTTCCAAATTTAAACGTTGAAAACCACACCACTGAAGTAACGGCTGAGAAGGGACAGGAACCATCGTTTTTAAAACTGGATTTTTAAGTTTCATTTAAAACCTTCTAAGAGGGTTTTATCAAATATAAAAAAGTTCTTAATAACAAAACAAGCACAGTGTTTGTGCGAAAGGGCACGCTTTTCACTGTCAGAGTCTGAAATAGACTTGTTCTTGCAGATAAAATTACATGGTGGCCTTTCTGAAATTACCTGGCAGTGGGTGAAATGGCAGCTCAAGGAGCCTTCTGCGGGCACACGGAGCAGTGAGCCCGGCGGAGGCTGTGCCGCGCGGGAGGCGGCCTCCCACCCAACCCCGCCCCCAGCCCGGGGAGTGGGACCACCCACGGGAGGACACTCAACACACTTCGCACTCCCAGGGACTCCGATGCGCCCACCCTCTGCAAAGGAGAGTTTCCGCCTGGGCACCTCTGCTCAAGCTCCTAAGAATTGATGAGTGAATATCTGGGTATCAACCTTGGAATCAGGTTCCCAATAAAATGTGAATCCAAAACCACGCCTGAAAACTACTTCACGTCAAGTGTGCCCAGCACAAGCTCAGATATTTTCCCAACTTAAAAAAAAAAAACCCAGAAAACGATTCAATGAAATAAGGCCACCTCTACCTGCTGGGTCTGCGTTTTTGAGAGACTGCCAACATCTCTGACCTCCCTCCCGGCCGTCCTGTCGGCCCTCGTTAAGTGATGAAGTGTGACAGACGCAGGGCCGGGAGGAGTCTGGGGCTTCCACAGGGTGAAGGAAGGCACGTTGGAATCCAGCTGAAAACAAGATGACAAGCAGCTCCCTTCCGAGGCACGGGGCTCCTGACTCCACGCGGTCAGCTGCCCGGGGCCCAAGAGCAGGACTGCGGGGCGGGAGGGCTTGTCCGTGGGCAGCGGGATCTCCAGAGCGCACCCTCCTGCAGCTGCGGTTTTACACGGAGTCTTTCTAGTCAACGACCAGTGTTTAATGCATCACTTATGCTGAACCACTTTTGGTCCCAAGTCAGCGGCCTGCAAATACGGTCACTGTTTCTGATAAAAGTTAAGTTTGCAAACACTCCCAACCCTAATAAACCCTATAATGGGCTGAAAGAACACAGAACACGTGCATCTCCTGGGAATCTGATGCCCCCGGGTCTTCAAGCCCTAAACCCTAAGCTCGAGGCCCCAAGGGCCCTGGAAACTGACTCCTGGGGTCCTTCCCGTACTCAGCCTGAACCCTAAGATCTTGAGGCCTCAGCTTGGCTGTCCCCGAGTGGGAAGGAAACAGGTTTGAGTCAGGAAGGGGCCCTGGACAGGGGTCAAAGTGGCCACCCCTAAGAGGGGGATGGACCTGAGGCCTGGGACGGGCACAGGGAAGCCGGGCGAGTTCATAAACCACGTGCTGCTGGCTTTCTGTTGCCTGGGGCACCACGCCACCATCACCCCGTTATTTTTATTAAGGGTTGTTGAGGGGGTGGTTCGCTTGCTAATTACACCTGACGTCCTTAGTAACCACATCTGTGTTTGTGACGCCTGTGGCTGCCCCGCCTGGCAAAGGTGTGAGTGTTCAGTCTGCCAGAGGAAACAGCACACCCACCTACGTTCCAGAAAAATCAGAGTCAGCCTTGGGGTCGGGCTTTCGGCACAGACTGCAGACGAGAGAGCTTCTCTTTAGTCCCTTCCAAGAGCAAAAACATCGCTGCCTTGACACGTTCGAGAACCTGCTGTAAAGCAACGCCGCGCCACTGAGGCAGCGAAACCCTGCACTTAACACGGATCTGCCGACACCGCCCTGTGGGGAGCAGGTGGGAGCTGCTCTCTGAGCTCTTACGTATGAACGCAGTTTTCCAAACCAACCTGCAATGAGACGGTTCTCTTTGTACTTCCTTGTGGCTCGTTTCCAGGTCAGATTCAGAGCCCACATTCAGGTTCCCGCAGCGGTCGCCGGAAACTGACGACTGACAACTGGCAGTCAGTCGCTGATGAGTCCCGGGCCCTGGAGGGCCTCTTCGGAAGGATGCATGCTCTGCTCCGTTTCTGGCTCTAGGAGCTCGCTGGAGGTCCTCGGACCCACTCAGCGCGTCAGGCGGGCGGGCTTCCGCGTGTGCGGGGACGTCAGAGCCAGTCCCACTGACCGGACGCCGCAGCGGCAGCACGGCCGGAGGGCGCCGCTCGTGGCACCGCCGGGAGGTGGGCATGGCGGGCACCCCCCCAGCGCTGTCCTCGGTGGTGGACATGTGCTTCCAGAGGACCTGACCTTCTGAGCTCAGTGTTGCATGGAATCCGATGATTTTGCGAAAGACTCTGATTTTTGTCATCAACAGGAAGGAGCTGCTGCCGACCTGTAGGGCCCGGAACCCTGAGAACCGAGGTGACGCGTCCTGTCGGATGCACTGCCCCTGCTCACAGGCAGCTCTTGCATTTTTAAAACTATTTTCTTAAGAATTCTTTTTTTTAACTTTATTACTTTCTTTTGGTAGGGGGAGGTAATTAGGTTGGTTTATTTGTTTGTTTGTTTGTTTTTAATGGAGGGGCTGGGGATTGAACCCCGGACCTCATGCGTGCTGAGCACACGCTCGACCACTGAGCTGTACCCTCGCCTGGGCAGCTCTTTAAATCCAAATTACTTAAAAATAAATCAGGCTAAAAATGTGGCTCTTCAGTTGGACCAACCACATTTCCCAGGCTTCTTAGCCACGTGTGTCTTGTGACCAGCCTGAGGGATGGCACAGGGACAGGGCAGAGGGCCCACGGCACGGTGCTGTGGGGGGCATCTGCAGGGCGGGCACTGGTACTGGCAGCCATGGGTGTAGCTGGGCCATCCGCCTGGAAGGAGAGTTCAGTGTTCCACCGTCGGGGCGAAGAGGAATTCTTTATGGGTGTGTGTGTGCAACACAGAGAGAGAGAGAGACAGAGACAGAGCAGTGGGGGACTGGGGCTGCTGAAGACAAGTACGGGGAGCAATCTGCCAGCTCCTCGTGTCTAAGACTTTACCAGACGTGGCCTCGGGCTTTCTGGGTAGCTAAGGCTCAGACTGGACTGGCAGGTCTCTGTAGGGAAGTGCCTTCCACTTTTCAGCCCTCTAAGCTGTTAAATATGTAGTATTTGGTTAACTTAAGAGCTACCTGAGTTCTCAAAAAAACACCTATTTACAAGACTTGCCTATGAAAACAGAACTACGTGTGGATGGGTCTAACAGTCACCAACACATGGCCACCAAATCAGAAAGGGACAATTCTCAGGTGAATTTCCGGCTCAGGGCACTGCAGCCCCATCCTGGGAGGCTCTGGGCCGGAGCCTGGGTGACTGGACGGAAGTGAGTTTCTTAATAAATCTGTTCCCCATCATGTGCAATAGCCCTGGGGTAAGTGGTTGGTTCCAACAAGGCAGAGAGAAGAGGCACACGATGTAGGGGAGCCATGCTGGGTAGGGTTTTGAAGGGCTCACTGGACGGGCAGGCAGCAGGGATGACACCCTGCCCTGGGCTGGGGCCTGCAGGTGAAGCTGGCCAGCAGCCACCAGTCCTGGGCTGGCAGTCTGGGGGCACGCTGGGCCCCCAGACAGGCTGTGCAGGCAGCCCCACCTCTGCAGCAGCTCTGGTGGGGCACACCCAGGAGCAGAGCCGACGGAAGTCAGGCCCCCGCTGCACTTAACTTCCGAGCAGAGAGGGGAGGTGATGGCCTGGAGCCCGCGGGCTGACGGTGGTTTAAAGCAGAGTGGCGGCTCCTTCCCGAGGCCGGTGTGACGAGAACCGAGCGTCCCGAGCAGGTGGGACCACCTGCCACCTCGGGATGAGGCGACGCAGGACTATGTAGAGGAATAAAGGCGAGGAATGAGACCCTGGGTGGAAAGAGCCAGCCTACCCCACAGCTGGGGTGTCAGTCCTGTGAAGGAAAGGTCTTCTGCCGCCCAGTCGACCTCTTCCAGCTCCACGCCCATAGAAAGAGCTGATCTGCTTCATGACCCTTTGTATATTTGCAGACGAAACGTCTCACTTCTCGGAGTGCCATCCGCACGCTGTCCCAGAGTCTCAGCAGACAGTGGGGTTTCGATAATGGTTAAACACGCGGACGGCGTCTCCAGGGGCGTGACTATCCCTGGAGAGGCACTGGGCACGCACTGGGCTTTGAAGAGGCCACTTAAATAAGTAGTCAGTCTAACGGGATCCATGCAACAGGCTAACACGTTGCTCCCGACTGTAAAACTCAGGTGTGAGGCTGGATTCTGCAAAAGCCCTCAGACCTTGCTCTGCAGTGTGGCATCATTTCTGTTAAGCTGCTTCAAGAGAAACTTCCAGAAACATGGTTGGCACCTGTGGAGAAGCTCTGTGAGCCAGATACCGCCGCTGGGAAGAGTACAGAGATGAGCTTGTCCTGCACCACCAGCAGGTTTTCAAAATTACTATTGCCCAGAGCTGTGCAGGCGCTGATGTCAGCATCCACTGCAGCTGCCATGGCCGTCGGCGGGTCTAACGCGGAGTCACCAGGAAACTCCAAAGAGTAAACCCACAGATCAAAGACTGACAGCAGTCAGAGCAGCGCGGAGCGAGAGGAAGGGCCAGCACCTGAGTAACGGGACGGAGCCCAGTGCATCAGCTGGGCCAGGACCACTCTCTCCTGGGGACGGGCTGGTCCAGCTCCTGGCCCGTGCTGACCGCAGGGAACAGGCTCTTTCCTCCAGGAGCCACTGAGGCCAAGCGTCTTGTCTGCCTGCTCACATGCTACCCGGTCCACAACCTCCGGGGTGGGGGAGGGGGGCAGGGGCTGTATTTTTAGCCTGTGGAACCGGTTTTCCTCCCCAGCCTCTGTGGGTGGGGCCACCGAGAAACATGTGTCTGGGTTCCCCAGGCACCCGGGGTGTGTCCTTCCTGCTCCTGCCAAGTGACCGTGGTGAAGAGGCACCGACCGACCAAGAGCTGGTGAACTGGTGGGAAACCAAATTGCAGCAGGACTCCTAGAAAAACAGGGATTTCTTCATTCCTGAGAATGAGAACGGTTCCCCGAAGCGTCCGCTGGACCCTGGGGGCCTCCCTTCTGTCCACCAGCTGCATGCGGCCCACAGGGCCCTGAGCGCGGGCTCTCAGCCACGCGGCTGCCGGGTGCGAGTCCCACTTGACCTTGACATGCTAACATGTGAGGCTGGAAGGGGAGCCCGTTTTTGCTCTGATCAGAGAAATTCCAGAGTCATCCCCTCCATCATGTGGTCTCTCCTCCAGCCTGGCGTGCCTTCTTCAGGACAGAGACTCCAGTGAAAGAACAGGGGGAAGTCACCAGAGGGGGTCCCTGAGAGCTGGCGGCTGTGAATTCCTGGTGGGGAGCCAGCATCTCTGCCTCCTTCCTCAGTGCTGGCCAGAGGGCGGGCAGAGCAGGGAGTCACGACACAGGACCTCTGGGGTCTACACCCGCCGCAGGGCGGCGGGCCAGGGGCGTGAGGACGTGGGGCTGAGTGGTGGGGGGATGCGTGTCAGGGGCAGGGGGAGCCTGGCTCTCTGGGCAGCAGCTCCCACAAGAGGCCAGAGGTGGGGGGGTGAGTGGGTGACCTCTCCCCATGGGTTCCCTCCCTATTAACAGGTCAGCAGCCAGCTCCCTGGAACAGGCAGCTTTCCATCGACTCTCTCCTAAGTGACAAAAAAGCCTCCCAGAATTACTGCAGAAACACACCAGGCAGTAAACAGCAGGTCACGAGCTCACGCGATTTTTTGTTTCCCTTCTGGTTTAAGTTTAAACGCTACATGACATGCCAGAGCACTCCCTCTAAAAGGCCTCAAATATTTTCAATCCAGTTACAAAAAAGAAAAGAAAGGAGCCCTTACATGTGGCAACTACCTACAGGAACCACTGGTCTTAAACTCCCGATTCTTCTTGGTTTTAAATCATCAGATGAGGCTTCAGAAAACAAACGCGTAGGCGTGGGCTCGCCTGTTGCTCAACAATCTGACTTCGGTAAAATTAAACAGAGAAAGATGTTTTGGTGTTTTCAGCGTCAGTGACAGGAAAGAGACTGCCAGCCACGGAGAGGTTTTTTAGAAGCAAGTTGCAAATCAGTCGCTCTGTGCCTTAAAAAGCCGCCCGTTGACAGGACGGAGCTTTCTGAGAAGGGCTGTTTTTCCGCTTTCACTTTCTGCCAAGACCACACCGTCCTGGTGCAGACGCTGCCCACACCCATGGTCTTCAGTCACCGAACACCCCCTCGGCTCAGAGCCACTGTTATCTTAACAAGGTGATTATCGATAACGCAGTTCACACCCCAGTTGCAGAAAATAACAGGGGATCCCCACTCAAGACTGACTAGAACCAGTCCCACGTGTGTAAGACCTTCCAACAGAGAGGGGGGAACTCCAAATCAATGGTAACGCTGTGAAAATGCCGATCCCCCCGCTTCACCTGGGGACTGAAATCACTAGGAGAAAAACTGCATCACATTGTTTGAGATAAAACCATGTTTTGTCTTAGGTGTTTAAACACTTGAAGCTAAGATATGAACACAAACAGCATGCAATCACTTATTGACTTTACACCGATGGCTTGAGAGAAAATTATGGAAAATTACCCACGTGGCTGACACAGAAATGAAGGCCAAGTTCAGATCAGAGGAGGATCTGCTGTTGCCAAGTCCACTGTTACTAACAAAGCCTGCACATGGAACCTCGGCTGCGGGTCGTGGGCTGCAGTTTAACGTGGTTCAACCCAGCGGATGTTTATGAAGCTCTTCTGTGCGTGAGTGTGAGGTGGGGGGCCCACATGACATTCTGATGAACCGTCACCTGCCTCGAGTTCAAGGACAGAAGAAGTGGAGTGGGTAACCTCTCCCCCTGTAGACTCGGTGGGGCCACGGTCCTGCACACACCGTCGGGCCCGTCTCCTCATCTGAACTGTGTCTTCAGTGGGCAGAGAGGAAGCCGTCAGATGCCCGGTGACGGTGCTGTGACTGTCACCTGTTTGCACAGCTCGGGGAGGGGCAGGGAGGACTGAGGACCACGGTCCCTGACCATCGTCAAACAGAGGACACTGGTGAATAAGGTGGAAGACTGCGAGCTTGAGGCTAGAGGCACACAGACGCCATTCTGAGCGGTTTTTACTGGCATTTCTCCCCTTTGCTCTCCCATATTTCCAAACGCCCTACAGTGGCGGTGCGGAGAGGGGCCAGTCACAGTAAGGCCGGGGTGCATCTGCAGTCCTGGCCCAGGATTCGGGTTTGAGCTGCGTGCTCAGGGCCAGCGGTCCAAGCCCTGCAGCTTTCTAAAGGAGGAGGGTAAATGAGGTGACAGTCAGGGCGGAAGCCCTGGCGGCCACGGGGTGTAAGCACGGAGGACTCGCAGGTTGGAAGGCCTTTGAGCCAATTCCCTTTTACCTTATTTCCCTTTTCGGCACTTAAGTCTCGCTTCCCGGAGTGGTTCCCCATCCTGAGCCGACGAGGTCTTCAGATGCTGAAAGAAACAGAGGGGCCGTTAGCCGGAAACCTGGCATTTTCAGAGTGTCCGACATCATTTCTCACTCACAACAACAATCCCATTTGACGTGCTGTGCCCGTTTCTGGGAAAAGGAAATGAAAGCCCCCAAACTCAAGAGGCGCCCCAAGGCTCATGGCTGAGCCCCAAGGTCTTCTGATCCCTGGAAAAAGCTAGAAAGCAGGACCTCTGCCCAAACCTGAATTCTGTCCAGTGACAACACGGTTCAGGTGTTTCGTCACCGACACAGAAAACCAGCCCATCTCCGAGGCCTCGGGGACAGACACACGCGGGAGGGGCGCCTCACAGTCAGGTGTCACAGCGAAATGGGCAGAGGCGCAGAAAAGTGCGGACACTCGGAATGATGAAAACCAGAAGCTCGCTGCTTCGGGGACCGTGTGGGCGCAGAAACAGCAGGACCCAACCGAGGACTGCTGATCACACCAGCATCCTAAGAATCTGCAGAGTTCGTGGGGCAAATAAAGTTGGATTTCAAAAAAGCGTGCATCCCTCATTTGTATTTTCTATCCCAAACCATAGCAGCAAATTTATTATTTTTTCCCCAGTAAGGCACGAAACTGAAGACTTTAGCCAAGCCCATCCACACAGACCCCTCATCCCACCCACATCCCTGGACCTGAACAAGCCACAGGGCCACTTGCACACCACCTTAAGCCCGTCACCTGGCCGCAGGTGACAGTCTTTAAGGACAGCTGCAAAGTGGAGTCACCCATGATGTATTCTTTTCAAAGAATGTGTGAGCACCAGCTCCCTGCCGAACAAGGAAAGGTAACAAAATGAATCAGCTCCTAAACATGGGAGAGATTTCTGAAATATTACAAATTCCTGAACGGAAGGCAAGTTCTGTTCCCCGAAGTCACTTCTTTAGAAAAGAGGGAATTACCCAGCATCGGAATTTCCCCAAAGTCCCCCACATCACTGGGCAGGGGCCCTCTGCCGCGGGCTGGGAGAAGGGAATCCAGGGTGTCTTGCAGCCTCCCCTCCCGGCGCCCGGCCGTGGGCAGCCCTGACCCGGTGGGGACCCAGACAGCCCGGCGCCTGCGGAGTGGAGACCCTTCCCGCCGTCATATTTGTAAATGGAAACCGGGGCAGCGGTGAGTTTCCAGTGAGGGCCCCACGCAGAAGGAGAGCCCATAAAGAGCTGCCTTTCCAACAGATGCCAGTGGGGGTGACGCGCTGGTAAATCAAAGCCACGGCTCTAGCCGCGACAAGACCCCTCCTGATGCTGAAGCGTCACCACAGGAGCGGGAAGGAAACAGGATTCAGAATGCAAGCGTTTAAAAAGGCAAGTCGGCCTTTGCAGATGATCTCAGTATTCGATGTCCCAATTTATTCACAAGGGACGCCCCCAAACACCCCATAGGGTAATCTTGTGGGGAGGATGGAGGTCTGGGACGCACAGAGGGGATACCTGGTAAGAACAGCACAGCAAGGAAAGCCAGGCCTCGTCTGTGTCCGCCCGGGGTCTGAAGTGCAGTCAGAGGACAGGATGCAGGACACTGGTCTGAGCGCGGAGAGCAGAGCAGGGGTCCCTGGAAGTCCCGCCCATGACCCCGCGGAAAGTCTGAGCAAGCACTGTGTGCCTAACACAGAACGGCAGGGCATCGAACGTTTATGGTTCCACCTCCCTCTTTAAGAAATAAGAACTGGTGCATTTGAAACTAAACGCAGGCAAAAATAGTTAGCTTCCTTTCAAGTTGACAGCTTGGACTTTTGAGGGTTTTTCCAGTCCAGGCATAAAGAGCCACGTGGGAGCATCTTCATTCTCATCTGGGCGGTAGCGTCTCAGACCCAGGGACCTCCAGCCTGGGGGCCCCTGCCGCCTCCTGTCTCCTCCCCTCCCCTCCTCAGTCATCTCCCCCCCCTCCATCTCCCCTCCCCTCCTAAGTCATCTCCCCCCCAAGTCATCTCCCCCCCATCTCCCCTCCCCTCCACAGTCATCCCCCCGTCTCCATCTCCCCTCCCCTCCGCAGTCATCCCCCCTAGTCTCCATCTCCCCTCCTCCCCCCCCCGTCTCCATCTCCCCTCCCCTCTCCTCCTTCTAGTTATTACCCCAGCATAATGCTCCTTCCTTCCAGAAAACGAATCTCTGCGGATTTACCCTAAACCCTCCGAAGAGTGTGGGACGTGTAACCATCTGGGGGGCTGCTTGTGGACGAGAGGAGAGCCGGTTTTGGACCAAGGACTTGGAAGCACAGCTGAGGGCACCGCGAGCTGCCCGCACTGCTCCTGGGACGGAGGGCGCGCTCCCTCCCAGCCAGCGCGCCTGTTCAGAGCTTTATCAGACGCAAAGCCGAACTTCAGGTCACACTTGGGAGGAGTGTTTGTGAAATAGTTTAGAAACCAGTATTTAGAAAACGCAAGACTAGAACACAGAAGAGATCAAAATAACAAAAGTCCGGGTCAGACTTCTGTGTGCGCGCAAGCTAGTGAGACTGCCCTGCGGGCTCAGATGAGCAGAAAGAGAGTTTATTTTACAAGTATCGTTTTGAGTTGGCAGATCCCAGCCTCAAAGGCACATCTACACACCGGCAGGAAAAGGAAGACAAGAAAAACGCAGCGACTAGTCTCCGATTAGGGCCCTGTCCCAGAGCAGCCCTGTTCCGAGCCTCGGTGCTGGAGGTGCGCGGGGCCGCGCTGCGGCGGGAGTGGCGCGGAGGACGTGGCGCAGCGCGGCCTTGCGCAGCCCCGCCGTGGGCGGCCCCCCAGCTGCGCTCCGTCACGTGCGGCAGCGAGCCGTCTGCGGACGGCGGAGCTGGAGTTTGGACGTCGCCTGCGTTTCATTTCATTCTTGCAGTCAGTCCAGTTGATAGAGCGAGGGGACGCCTCGGTAAACGCGCGGAAGGTGCCGGGAGAGCAGGAGGACCCCGGAGGGCCCCGGGCAGCTGTGCCGCCCTCTGCGAGATGCTGAAGGAGGACCGCGGCGGGAGGGGCGTGGGGGCCGGGCGGGGAGCAGCGAGGGCTGCAGGCGCACCTGCCGCGCGCTCCTTGGGCGGGAGTCCGCGCCCTCGGGAGGTTCCTGAACAGCCACCGGGGTAGCGAGTGTTTCCGCCGCGTCCTCATGGCCGTCCGAACTTCGTGTCGTCAAGGGGGTGAAAATGAAAGTCAGCAAGCGAGATTCGCCGGGGAGAACCGGCTCAACCGGCGCGCCACCACTTTCAGCGACACGCCCCCGCCGCAGCGGGGCCGGCACGGGGTGCCCCGGCGGGGGCGCGCGGGGCTTGCCGCCGGAGGCCGCACGGATGGAGGCGCTGCCCGACGCGGAAGCGCGGGGCCGTGGCTTCCAGGCGTTTTGACCCGCTGCCGCCCACGAGAGGTCCTAACTGCCAGAGAGCAGCGTGGCGGATGAGCCAGGCCCTCATCCGGGCTCCTGCTGGTGGCCCGGGGCGAGTTACTCCACCTCTCCGAACCTCAGTTTCCCGTAAAGTGGGAGGAATGAAAGTCCCTCACTGTGCTGTGGTCAGCATGAAATAGGGGCTGCTCGGGGTTGGGGTCAGGGTTAGGGTCAAGGTTAGGGTCAGGGTCGGGGTCTCGGATGGAGGCCTTCTCTATCCCACAGTAAATCTACTGAGACAAAAATCTCACGATGATCCCATTGTCAGTAAAAACGCACGTGAAAGTACCTCAGAAGGAGCCAGCTGAGCATTTCAGTGTCCGCAGCCGTGCGCGAAGTGCGGGGCTGAGTCTGCGTCCCCGCCTCTCGTCTCTCCGCGCACCGCCCGCGTGGTCTCGTCCGGAAGCCGCACGGGTCGCGGCGCCCCCTGTGCCGGGGCGGCAGGGCTGGGCGGGGGCTTGCTGCTCGCAGGGCCGGGCGGCGAGGCGAGCTCACAGGCGCACCCTGGAGCGCTCACCGTGCCATCTGCGCGCCGCTGCGTTCGGGCCCCTTGGGAGCCGCTGTCCGGCTGCGTTTACGTCCACGTTCCGGGAGACAGTCTCATCCTCACAGGCTTGCGGTTCTTTTGGCTTTGGCATCGTCAGATTTTGTTGATTGTACAAGTTTTTCCCCCTTGGGGTCCACGTCCCAGAAAGCAGTCCTAAAGTTAATGTTTCCACAGGGACACAGGGCTAATTTTACAGGGATTTGCTTTATCCCTTAAGTCGTGGAATTACAGGAATAACCCTGAAAGCTTTAGTCCCGCTGTTCAGTTGAGAAAGGAAAGTTGGAAAGACTCAGCTGCAACGATGCCTCTAGGAATATACCTGAGTTAAAAAGGAGGATAAGCTGGGTGTTATTTACACTATGAGTATGTCCTGTGTGGAAAGAAGTGTGCCCCGTAGGTCTGGGGCATCGCCCATCTCTAGATGATTAGCAGCGCGAGGAAGGGAAGACGCTGACAGGTAGCCTTGAGAAGATAACTGAATGATGGCAACTTGTTCTTTATAAACACCTGCACGTAGATGCACAAGTTAACAAGGAAGATGGCAGTGACTTTCGGAATTTCCTACCTAACATCTTGCAATAACCACTGGTGAGAAGTGAACACAAGGAACTGTGTGGGTTTTAGTTCCATGCCTGCCAGTAATTATCTACTGCAGAGCTTAGCAGATTTAATTCTCTGAGTTTCTGATTTCTCAGTTGTAAAAACAGAGACCATGACACCTGCAGTGCGGCTTAGAGGCCTCAAGAGAGTCATAGACTCGAACCCGCAGCCCCTGACAGCACAACCGCACGGCCACTGCGCCCTCCCTTCCCGGGAGGACGGCTCGCACGTTACACGGGGCGCCGACCACCGGAGGAGACCAGTAAGGAGTTAGTCATGACCACATACACCTCACCTGCCCAAGTTCACCCTTCCTGCCATAAGGACATTCAGCTAATACACTGCTTCACAATCAGTGGTGAACCGGGGGTGGGGGGGGTCTAGCTTCTCATCCAGCATGGGTGCAATTATTCATGGACAATAGATCAGAGTGATTGTTTCCTCTGTCCTGCTGGAATTTGGGCAAGTGTGAGCACTGACAGAGAGGCCCTCGTGGGATGTCATCCGTGGGGAGGGGCAGAGAAGGGCCCGGGGCTGAGGTCTCCCCAGCTCACAGGGGTGGGTCAAGTGAGGGACCCCACAGCGAGCGTTCAGGGATCTACCCATTGGACTCTGGGCAGCACCTTCCCAGCTGAGAGGGAAGACCACAACCACAGTCAGGGGCTGGATGCGGGCAGCTGATTGCCTCCCCTGCCAACGAGGGATGGAGGGATGCGAAGCTGGGCACTGACCGTGGGGGGCATCCAGCAGGGGGTGGTTCCTTTTCAAGGAAAGTGGAAAAGAAGGTCCTGAGGGAAGGGAAGGGTACTGGAACATCCATTCCTGGGCAGGACCGTAAGGCCGGCCCTGGGGCTCCAACTATGAGCCAAAGACACTGCCTCCACGAGCCACGGGAAATCTCACAACCTGCCCGATAAGGACGGCTTTCAAACAATTTTAAATTTAAGTAATTCAGGCAGTACATAATGGAGACGTGAAGTCAGCGTTATGGACAGAGGTGTGGGCAGGGGGACCGTCCCAGGGAGGGTGGAGGGGGCGGGCGCAGCCTGAGCTTACCCTGAATTTCTGACTCTACACGTCAGCCTCAGGGTGGTCCGTGGGCTTTCCTTCCCCTCCCTCTGTAGGTAGCACATTCCCACCATCTAAGGGAAGCTCCTCAGGGGCCCAGACCCTCTCCCACTTCCTCCCTGGCTGATGACTCACTCGTGTCTGCGAGACAAATCAGACCCCTCACCTGCCCCCCCAGCCCCCCACCCACCACGCAGATGCCGCCCCTGCTGCCCCCAGGAGGGGCACTCAGATGTCCTCCCTCACTTCACATTCAGATCTGGGGGCAGCGACAGTCAGAGAGCCCACAGTCTACGCACAGAAGGCCATTTTTAAGGTTCTTTTTCTCAGTATCTTAGAAGCAACATAGAAAACACTACAATAATGGTGACAGTTTTATAAAGCTTTCCATCTGCCTTTCCTCAATATAGATTGTACAAAATCTTTATTGATGGCCTATTCTTGGTCCAAACAAATATGCTGTTTTCATTGCATTTGGTGTCAAATACAGGAGATGAACCAGAACACACATTTCAAAGGCAGTGTAGTAACGCCGTGCTGGGAGAGGGCATGCTACCCGACCCTGGAGGCCAGGACGCCCTTCCCAGGGTGTGGTGCGCTGCGCTGTGTCCCCTGAAAAGATAGGACCACCTCCTAATCCCCAGGACGTGTGACTGTGACCTTATTAGGGCAGAGGATCTTTGCAAATGGAATCCAGTTAAGAGGAGGCTGTACTGGGTTGGGGTGGACCCCATCCAAAGACTGGTGTCCTTGGAGGAGAAAGGGGTGGGGGACAGACACAGAGGAGCTGGGGAGAAATGCCACGTGGTGACAGAGGCAGAGACCAGAGAGACGTGTCTACAAGGAGACGGATGCCACGGCCTGTGGGCAGTGTCAGAACCTGGAAGGGCTAAGAGGCCCCCTGGAGCCCTCAGAGGGTGCCTGGCCCTGAGAAGCCTTGGGTTTGGAATTCCGGCCTCCAGAGCTGTGAGTGAAGACACTTCCATTTTGAGCCAAAGTGTCAGTGGTCTTCGGTTACAGGAGCCACGGGAAACTCATGCTGGGTGAGAGTGGCATGTGGACGGAGGCCGACGGGGTGAGCAGAAGGGGCAGGTAGAGATGCTGTGGGAAGCAGGGGGAGAGCCTGGGTGGAGGGCATGGCATGTGCAAAGGCCCTGAGGTAGGAGAAACCATGGGTGTGACAGGGAAGTGCCTGAGCATTGGGAATCCGCGGAGGAACAGGACCCTCCAGGTGGCACCACTACAGTCTTCCCTGTGGGAGACGTGTGGTGCCCCTTCACCCACTTTTGGGAGGAATCCAGTCCTGCTGGGAGGAGCAAGCCCCCCCAGTGCCGTGGTCCCTGGACAAAGAGCTCCCGGAACCCTGTGCTACAGACCGAATGCCTGTGTCCTCCCCAAATCCATGCCCCCAGATGATGGCATCCAGAGGGGGGCCTTCGAAGCTGCGTAGGTCTGAGGACAGAACCGGCACGGATGGGGTCAGGGCCCCAGTAAAGGAGATCCCACAAAGCTCCCAGTGCTGCTCCACGTGAGGACACAGAGCGGAGACGCCGTGTGTGAGCCAGGAATCCAGTCCTCACAGACACCGAATCTGCTGGCCCCTGCATCTTGGATTTGTAGCCTCCAGACAGTGAGAAATGAACGTCTGTTGTTTACAAGCCCCCGGTCTGTGGCGTCCTGTCACAGCTGCCCACGTGGACCGAGACAGCCCATCAGCTCGGAGAACAGGGTAGAGGTTCATCTCAGAAGTCCCCGCCCGTCTGGAACAAGGTTCTCCCAGACAGCGAGCTGCGATCTGCCTCCCACCCGTCCTCAGGACCCCCTGCCCGGCTGGTGGCACTCAGACAGCCCCAGACACCCAACCTGGACTCACATAAGAAGCGCCTGAGAGGAAACCAGCTCTCAGATTTGGGGGCTGGGAATTTCTGCACTGGGTGATCACGGAATGTTCACAAGCCAGTTGCCACCATCCTTTGTTTGCTCAGGCTTATCAGAGTCACATCGCAGAGGAGCACTGCCTTAAAGTTATCAAAAACCACTTTAAAAAGACAATGACAGGATTGCAGAAGGATGGAGCTTGATGGAGGCTGACTGGTCCCTCGAGCCTGGTGCCCAGGGTGTTGGCTGACTTGGCAGATTGAGCCGTTGCAGAACGGGCAGCCAAGGACGTCTGGGTTCCCGGCTTGCAGTGCCGCTGGTACAGCCCCTTTCTCAACTCCAATGAAGCATTTTCTTAAAGGAAGAAGGAAGTAGATTAAACAATGGTTCACTAATGCTAAGTTGGATTAACTTTCAGAATTTCTTGTTCAGATATTCACGCGAGTCTATGACCACGTAGCGTGCTTAGCTTTTTGTAGCTCCTGCAAGGAAAGCCGAAATTGTCCGTGTGAAAGCAGAGGGTCCCAGGAAAAGTGGCCTTGCTGGGTAACGGGCACTCCAGGCCTGCAGTCATGTGGAGACAGCCTTTCTGATGCTTGGGAGTGGGGTTCAGGGGCAAGTGGGGCAGCATCTGGAGACATCCCAGTCCTGGTGGCCTAACCCGGTCACGGGCATGAACCGCGGGTCCCACTGGCCACACTGTGCACAGGCTGCCCCCCGGGAGGACCAGCAGCTGGGACAGGCATGGGGGTTTCAGAGAGGAAGTCCCAGGGCTCGAGTCCCAGAGGTGCCCGGGGTGGGCCCCTTCTGGTGGGCGCTCTTCTGCTTGTTCTGAGGTTTGGTCCCCAGTTCCTCCTTATCTGTAAACCCAGGAGGGTAAATGCTACTTCCGGGAGGGGCTGTGGAAATAACTGGTTAATATTTCACAGGCACCTGAAGATACAAGCCCTCAGTCGGAGGAGCAGGGGACCCAGCGGGGGCTGGACTTCCGGGAGCGGCCCCGCGTGCCTGCAGCAGGGTCACCGACTGCAAAATGTGCCACTGTGCCAGTCCCCGAGGGCACACGACCAGGACCCTAGCGCTGATAACCGAGGAAACGTGACGCCCTGGGCGTCGCTCCAGGCCAGAGCCAGTGCTCAAAGGCTAGAACTTGTCGAGCTAAGTGTGTTTTAATCCACCTGCACAACAGATTGCAGAAGAATGGAGCAACTCACAGATTCCCTGACCTCAGGCAGGATGATGGCGCAAGAGTGCGGGGCTCGGGGAGGAATGCGCTGACTCAGCCCGCGGGCTTGCAGGCGGCCTGGGGCCAAAAGAGCTACGGTCTGAGTCTCGACTGAAATAAACCAAATCTTTCTGAAAACACAGAGGACACCTGAATTCTACAACTGCTGCTCTCAAACCTCCAGTTTCAAATCACCGACCCCGCAGTAGTCCCACGGGGGAGGGGCAGTCTCCTCTCTGGCACCATTTTCCTGGGAGACCTCCTCCCAGAACCTTCCAGATGCTAATCAAGGAAAAGAATGTGAGCATCGTCCTCAGCCTCATCAGTCCCGCCTGCACACGCTCAGAGCTGATGTGATAGGCGCACGTCTTCACACAGGCGTGCGGCATTTCAGAAGATAAAGGATGCGGGTGGGTGACAATTACAGACACACTGCCACAAGTTTCTACTGTATAGCACAGTATATCAATATCTTGTAACACCTCTAATGAAGAAGAATATGAAAAGGAATAGATATCTGTGCATGTGTATGTGTCACTGAATCGCTTTGCTGTACACCTGAAACTGACATTGTAAGTCAACACACTTCAGTAAGAAATAGAATTTTAAAAAACCAGAAGGGAGGGAGATACGTCCCAAGGGGGCACGACTCAGTGGAAAGGACCCTGCCCTGGAGTCGGGAAGCCTCAGAGAGTGGCCAGCGGGAGGGGGTCCCCACTCTGCGCGGGGCCAGGTGGAGATCATTTCAGAAGCACATCCTCCCAGCCCTCCAGCCAGGCTGGGGCAGAGGCTGTGCTGACCAAGCCCACAAGGTCCAAGAGGCCGGCTGACCCAGGTTCACAGGTACCGGCAGGGCCAGGGGCCTGGGCTGAGCTGTGCTCGGAGCGGCCGCACCGTCTGCGATGCCCAGAGCTCCGGGTCCAGGTCGGCTGTGAGCTGACCTGATGACTTGGCCGGGCACTTCATGTCTTCAAAAAAAAGGACTCTGGACACAATCAGT
The DNA here is from genome assembly GCF_036321535.1 of Camelus dromedarius. Classification (NCBI taxonomy): domain Eukaryota; kingdom Metazoa; phylum Chordata; class Mammalia; order Artiodactyla; family Camelidae; genus Camelus; species Camelus dromedarius. The sequence goes on from NC_087463.1 coordinate 26,217,971, forward strand.
CTTGGAGTTATTAAGGAAAAGAGCTGCAGGGAGAGTAAAAGGGCACTTTCCTTCCATTTCACACATTTTAATGTACATTCTGACGACTCAAACGCATTAACGACGACTTGGACCAAGTGTGCAAACCTCACTCCCTCGGACGGGGAAACCATTGCAGGGCAACGGTAAATCATGAGGCTCAATAGAAATGTGTCATAAAGGTAAATCTCCTTTCAAACTCTGTGTTTGGAAGATGGCATTTAAATAAGTGGCCAGCAAACACCTCCAGGGTGCCACCCAGACAACGAACACGCGGCCGCCAGTGAGCGGTTGGCTTGGACCTGAGCTTGTCACCCGGTTTCCCTGTGCCGTTCAGGGCCGAGTGGTATCCTTAAGGCCAAAAACAAACAAAAAAAAAGGGCAGTATCCTTTCAGAAGGCAATGATTTATTACCACAAAGTGGAGAACTTATAATTTAATTTCTCCATCAAAATCAAGATTATCTGGTTGCCTTTATAGGAAATAGATGAAAAATGCAAAGGTCTTGGCAGAGAATATTCACAATGTCGTGTCTATCTGATGACCTGTGACCCACTGAAACTATAAGGAAGTGTCTCACTCACTCATATTCCCCCCAAAGCACAGCCTTTGTGGATAAGTGACTTCTTATTTGACGTCAACCACAGCATTCAAACGAGGGGTGGTAACATCCAAAGACACCGCAGGACCGACTCAAAGGACCAGAGAGGTGATGGCAATGGGGCATTTGGGGCAGGAAGTCTCATTTCCCACAAGCAGCAGGGTGGCCTCGGACAGGCCACCTGGTGCCCCTGAGGCCCGTCTGCTGTCTTTCTGGGGGAAATGAGGGGGCTGGATGGGGTGCTGCACTGATTCCCACAGGGATGGTGTGGGCTCCCACACCTGCTCTGCAACCCCTGGGATCTTTAAAAATCCAGCCTTTCCTGACAAGGTTTAAGCAAAGCTGCTGTATCATGTCCAACACACGGACAACTGGGCCCAAGGCTGGGGGCCAGGTCCCAACGAGGCACACGAAACTCCTCGAGTGTCTACTGGATGCTGGTGAGCAGGGGAAGAGCAGAGCAGAGCTCGGTCTGAGTGTGCACGCACGGGTACACATTCACAATGCACACACGCACGCACAGTCACACACGTATGTCACAAGGAGCACATGCATGTTTTGAGACCACCAGAGCCGCCCCTGGAGCACAGCGCCACCTGTGAGCAGAGCCACGAGTGAACCAGGGAGGCTGGAGGGGCTGGCGTGGCCATAGGACCAGCCTGGCCAGATGGAGCAGCCCAGGTCACCAAGAGGACTGCTGAGGGGCCAGGCGGCTGAGGGCCTCCCTGGGGCAGGGTCCCCGAAAACGGAAGCCCTTTTCAGCAGGAACAAAGGACACCACAAAAAGGAAGTGTGGGCAGCACCCTGCCGAGCGCGGTGCTGCCCCTGAGGAACTTGGCGCAGACGGGGCGGGGCACTGAGCACCGAGGGCGGTGGGTGGAGGCAGGGCCACAGGGGTCCCCTCACTGTAGATGAAGCCTCCACAGCAGGGGGCCCAGGGGAGCAGACACGGCGGTGGGGAGCGGCGGGCAGATGCTGGAACCTGTGGCCGGTCCAGGGAGGTCCCTGGGGATACACCGTCGGGGGCAAACGCAGACCCTCCCTGGGTGGCTGGCAGATCCATCCTGGAGGCAGGAAGACATGTCATCAAACCAGCAGGGATCTGAGCTCAGCCCACGAATCACTAGTCACGACGTGGCTGAATTCAAATATGTGGAAACAAGGCACCTATAGATTTGGTGGGGAGAGTTCTTAATGAATTCATGACCTTTCAAAGGGCTGATTTCGAACTACACTCTCCTGTAAGCCTCATCCAAATATTAGAATAGAAGCCTCTGAAAGCAGGTCAGTCCACGCATCTGGCGCTTCGCCTGGGCTTCGGCGAGAGCGGCATCCCGGTTCCCCGGCTCCTAGCCGGCCAGCCGTGCAGACGTGGGCCGCACACACAGGGGCCACAACACACAGCCAGGCCTGCGCCGTGCACAGACCTCAGCTGCGTGTGTTTTCTTTCTTTCACGAAGCCCTCGGGCACGGTTTGGGTCTGGGCTCCACCTGCTCTGAGGGATGAATGAACACCTACGGCCCCTCTCCTCTGGGCGTTTCTGTGTCTCCCCCCTGGGTCCCCAGCACGGAGCTCCCGGGTGTCTGTAATGAGTGGCAAACCCCCCACCAGCCCTGCGCAGGGAGAGCGGCTGGGCAGAGTGCTCTGACCGGGAAGTGGAGGCCTCTGGAGTCACCGCCCTCAGAGCCCGGCGGACCCCGGGGCTCACGGCAGCGCAGCGCCATGGAGAGAGGCCGGCGCGAGGCTCTGGACGGGGCCCGGGTGCACTTTCCTGGCTCTTCTTTACACGTGTCATGGAAGCAAATGAAGTTCAGCCTCAGAGACTTAAGACCCTGTGATGGCTGCATCACAGTCGCCCACGCCAAAGTGACGCCTGGGGCCTCTGCTCGCTTCACGGACAAATGTGGCTTAAAAAAATGGTGTGAAAATCAGTCCGGGTTTTAATCTACCTTCACGTTGAAATTTTCGTTAAGTTCCTAATCGTGCCCTTTATTCTGGTGTTGCTAAGCCCCTGTGAAAAACATCTATAGAAATGTGTATACACATTGGTGTCAGGACTGTTACATAATGTGGCTTTTTTAATTCTTATGTTTTATTGAAGTGTAGTCTGTTTACAGTGTTAGTCTCAGGTGCACAGCAAAGCGATTCAGTTACATAACAGGGCTTTAACCGTGACGCTTCACTGCATTTCCAGGAAGGCTGTCTGCCCTGTCTGTGGCTGTGTCCCCTTCGCACCACGGTTCCCAGACGCTGTCGGAAACGAGTAAGGCCAGCTTCTAACACCCGCTCTAAATCCTCCTCTCTTCAAAGAGAAGCCCTGACACACAGAGCCAGCGCCGGAGCAGAAGATCGCCGCCTTCCTTCTCACAGCACCTCTCACGGAGCAGCACGGGGTGGTGCGCAGACGCAGAGCTGCACTCGGCCCGACAGGCATGCGACTTACCCTCTGTACTTCCAGGACACCAGCTGCAGCTGGTGACTACACTCCATAATCTCTAGTCCAAGGTCATTATGTTTTCAGACACCTGAGAGAATCAGGAAAAAAACCACTCTCCCCCGCTCCCTCCCAAGAGAAACCCAGCTGCTAAAATGTGAAAATCATTTTTGTTTGTTTTATTAAGCTCCTGCTTTGTCTGGTCTTTGAAGGCAACACAGTGAGCTGAATAAATCACGGCCCACGTTCTTCTGATTGGTGCAGAACAGACGTGGGCAAAGGACTTCTGCAAAATTCAGGCTCTGCAGTGCGTCAGTTGGATGGTGACGACTGGGGCTGATGGAACCTGCCATCCGTGGACGCAACAAATACCCCCGCTGTGCGCTAGGCGGATGACGTGAGACCGGGAAAACCTATTTTAAGTTTCCCAGGATGCAAGTGCCTGGTGGAACACTGAACCCCTTATAAACCAGATGTTATCAAAACCAGAGAACAGAGCCACGGCTGTGAAACGCCCCGCAGGGGAGATGGGCATCCCAGAAACCGGGTCAGGGGACCACCCCAGGCAGGAGCAGACAAAGATGATTTTTGACCAGGAATTGGGGGAAGAACCCAGAAGATTCCCAGACAGGGCACGAGGAGAGGCTCAAGGTCGCCGGGAGAGACCCGGAGAGGGAACTGGTATAGGGCAGAGCCAACCTTCCAGCACCGTGTGGGTGAGAAACAGCTCCTGCGGCCCCTCTGCTCCGCCAGGTGCAGCCCTGGGCCTCCTGCAGGGGGTGGGACAAGTGTCATGCCCTGGGAAACCCGTCTGCAGACTCGGGGCTCTCCAATGACACGACACCCCCCCCCCCCTCACGGCAGGAGCTGCCTGGTCTGATCCGGGTGTGCCTGGAAAGGCATGGTGTCACCTTCTGCACATCCTGGAGGGTCAGGGAATTTAAAATACTCAGTTGTGTGTCTGCTCTGTCTGGGAAGCCTGCCACACAGCTCTGGATTTTTTGCTTTCCTTGCAAGTTTAGCAAAAATGTTAGGTTCCAACCATACAGGAAGCCTGGTGAGGAATATAACCAGCCATAAATATTCCCCGTCAGAGACGCCGGCGCTCCCGGCAGGAAAGAGAGTGTGATTCTCCAAATGGAGAGAGAATCAAAACTAAATGACAGAAAGGAGAACGTGTTGTCGGGACGGGATGGGACTTTCCACGAGTCAGTGTGTCAGTGAGACAGACAGAAATGCTGCAGCGCGTCGCCGCGTGCATTGCGGGCAGAGACGCTCAGGGAGACCTGCGTCGCCGAGCCACGCGTCGGGCACCGCCCCCTCTTTCCCTGAGCAGTGGTCCCCTTACTTGGAGCACCTCAGACTACAGATTCCTGGGCCCGGACCCCAAGGCTGTGGTGTGGTGTCCAGAGACAGGGGGCCAGGACTCTGCATTTAGTGTGAGTTCTGGATGACTTGCACGCAGGTGGCTGGCGGAGCCCTGGGGGGACACTAGGCGTCACCCTCGTCCTGCAGCCTCGTGGGACGCAGGACGTGGGCTCCGGCCGCAGCAGACACTTGGGTTGGGCGCTGGTGTCCCCCTCCCAGAACCAGTCCCCCACCTAATCTGAACCAACTCAGGCAGGTGCTCAGACTCCGGTCGAGGTCAGCGCAAGCTGAGCTCTCCTCTGTCCCTGGTTAGGTGGGCGAATGATGGCAGGGAGACCAGGGAGGTCCGTGAGTCTGCGAGCTCTTTGCTGGAGGAGCTGTCTTTGCACCCAGCTTTCTGCTCCTGCCCGCAGGGCTGCAGTGACAGACACTGCTAACTGCAGGGAAGGCAGGATGCGGTCTGGGACAGGAGCCCACTTGGGGAGATCCTCTGTGGCCTGACACCCCCGAAGGCGGGGTTGACACTTGTGGGTGCTGCTATCAGTGGTGACCAGGCCAGCAGGGGCCCTCAGCCTACTTAACACATCCAGGGTGAGGACGATGTCTGCTGGGGGCAACTGGGCTCCCCTCCCTCCGACAAAACCTAACCCTCACCGCCTCCACCCTCCTACCCCGACTCCTGAGAAACCAGGGGACATTTACGTGCCATCTAGAGGAGTTGTTCCTTGAAACCTACACCTCAGAAAACCAAATGACAACGAGGCATGTCCCGCTAGTGCCTCCGCCTGCCGTCCAGCCACGACTTACAGGAAGTCTCGGTCCAGCCGGGGAGCTGGTGGCCGAGGGGTTGGGCACACCCCGGGCCCCCCCTGAGCTGCAGCCCTCACCAGCTGGGACCTCGGGCCACCACAGAACCCCGGGTGCCCCCGCTGTCGTCTGCAGGGTCCGCACGGCAGGGGCGTGACCTGGTGCTCCTTGGTGTGGCTCAGAGCTGCCATCGGATGGTCAGCGCTGCGTGCTGGCCACCAATCAGAGCAAAACCCAGCACAAAAGGCTGTCCAGTCAACTGCCTCGCGCCAGGGGCACCGGCACCCGTCTCTGTTTTCTAGGTGGTTCTGACACAGGGGAGACAGGGACCGAATCCAAGCCTAACTGCCACGCAGCCGGAATCAGCGTGATGTTAAAAACTAGCGCGTTCAGTGAAACAGCCCTTTCTGCGTTTTAAAATCTACAACACGTACCAAAGAGGAACATCGCATCCTCAAGAAAAGCCGCCAAGGGGCTCTGAGCAGAAACTCATTTCCTGTCAAAGGCTGCGGCTTCAGGCCTCAGAGGAGCCCTTTCCCACACTGGAGGGCGTCGCCCTCTCGTCCCCAGCTCTCAGCCCCGACCCCTCTGCACAAGCAGCACTGGTTTGGTGTGGCGTGGGGCACCGCCTTGATGAGAAATGCGTCTGTTTTTCGTATTTTCACATCTATTCTTTCCTTTAAAAACGAGCTCTTCTTAAAGCAAAAGCCCCTGATGTCTGATTGGTCCCCAGAGTGTGTGGCCCACGTGGGTACGAGGCCTGGTGTTGGCTGGGGGTCAGGAGGGTGGCCTGCTGTCCCTCCCACCCAGGGAACAGTGACTTAAGAAGGCATGGTCTCGGATGCCTGGCTTTGGGCACGTGCTCCAAGACCTCAGGAGCACAGGGTGAGTGTCACCGGCCGTCACACGGGTCACTGGACAGAGCAGAGGATGCACTGGACCTCACACACACGACCCCCCAGGTCTGCTGACTGCTGAGAACTCCCATTTCCTTGGGGTAATAAGATGAGGATGTTGCTCGATTCAGAGGGTCCTCAAGGGATGGAGAGGAAATCGGCATCACTGGGGAGCAGGGGAGCCTCTGCCTCCTGGGAGGACGTCTGACCCCAGGGTGCCTGTGGGGCCCTGGCGGGACACCATTATTTCACTTTTTAGTGTTCTTTTAGAAGATAAGTCTGTGTGAGGGGTGGGAGGAGATAAGTTAGGCTTCTTTATGGGTTTTATATATGTCACATATATATATATATATATATGTATATACACACGTATGAGACAACAGACATCATGCAGAAATAAACCCTCATGCTGAGAAGTTCACAGCAGTAAGCCTTAGGTAAAATTACACTTGGGGAAGGGGTTCGTTCCTACTTACAAGACGCTGCTCTAACACACAGCGCCGGCCAACCCCACGCTCCAGACATGCAAGGATGTTTCAATGCCAACTCGAACATGAATCGGTACAGCCCATCACACTAACAGGTTGAAGAAGGAAAATCACAGGAGCCTATCAACTGGCAGGAAACATCCAACACCCACTCACGATGCAACCTCACAGCAAGTGAGGAATAGAGGGGGCACTTCCTCAATGTAATAAAGAACTTTGACAGAAACTCTACAGCTACATCGTCCTTAGCGGTGACAAAGTGAATGCTTTACCCCTTGGATCAGGAATAAGGCAAGGATGTCCACTCCTGCAACTCTTATTCAGCACAGCCCTGGGAGTTCTGTTGCAATGAGACAAGAAAAAGAAATAAAACAGACAGAGGTTGGAAAGGAGAAGTAACATTTCCTTATTTATAGATGACATGATGGTCTGCATGGGCATCACGAGGAATCTACCTCAAACCTCCTAGACTTAGCAAGGGGGTTCAGCAAGGTTGCAGGACACAAGAACGATGCACAAAAGTCACGTACGTTTGTACATGCTAACTACAAATGTGTAGAAACTGAAGTTAAAACGTGACACCATTTAAAATTACTCCAAATAAAATGCAATACTTCGGTATACCCTAATAAAACCCCACAGATTCAGAATCTATGTGCTTAAAATTACAAAACACTGACGAAAGAAACCAAAGAAGGTCTAAATAGAGACAACCTGTCGTCATGGTGGGGAAGACACCACACAGGAAAACTGTTAATTCTCCCCAAGTCCCTCTGACTTGATGAAATTCCCATAAAAATTCCGAGGGTCCTGTAGATACAAACAAGCTTTTTCTAAAACGTGTGGGATGATGGAACAGCTGGAACAGCTGACAGCATTTTGATAAAGAAGAAAAGTGGGAGGACTCACTCGACCGGGTGGTAGGGTTCACCCTCCAGCCACAGTGCTCAGCAGTGTGGTCGTGGTGGAGGCACAGACATCTTGACCAAGGGGACAGTCAGGGAACCCAGAAACGGAGCCAGACAAGTATGCGAGCACGACCTCTGACAAAGATGCAAAAGCAGTCTGCTGGAGGAAGACTCGTCTTTTCAACAGACAGTCAGGGAGCAGTGGGACAATCCCAGGCAGGGACAGAAACCAACGAAAACCAAACCCCTCCACCGACACCTCTCACCTTCTACCAAAATTAACTCACAACAGACAACAGACCTCAGTGTAAAACGCCGAAACACAAAACTTGTAGGAAAATAAAAACAAAAAACAGGAGAAAAGCTTTCAGACTCAGGGTAGACCAAGGGATCTTGCATCTCACACCTAAATCCCAACCTATAAAAGGAAAAAGTGAATAAACTGGACCTCATGGAACTGACAACCCTCCTCTCTGCAGAAGACCCAGTGGAGAGGATGAAGGCAAGCTCGGTTGACAGGGTGACTGGAAACCGTCAGGACCCTCCTAGAACAGAGGAGGAGCTGCCAAGACCAAACAATCCAACGAGAAAGTGGGCAAAGACACAGACAGCTGGTCCCCGGGAGGAACGCAGAAGGCAGACGCACACGTGGAAAGACTGGCATCGTCGTCCCCGAGGGAAATGCAGACCAGAACCACGGGTGGTGTATCACTGCACACCTGTTAGAACAGCCCAAACGAAAAACAGTGACAGTGCCCCATGCTGTCATGGTCTTGGGGATGCTGGGTCACTCACACCTGGCTGGTGGGATGGAAAACGGTGCAGTCATTCTGGAGAAGAGTAGGGCAGGTTCTTGTAAAACGGAACGCGCGCTGACGGTGTCACTCAGCGGTAGTGCTCTCGGGCATTCATCCCAGAGCAGTGACAGCTGGGTTTACACAAAAACCTGGACATGGGTGATCACAGCAGCTTTACTCAAATAGCCCCAAACTGGAAACCCTCACAGGGTGAATGGTTAAAACCAAAAAACCATGAGGCAAGGGCCATCCATTCCGTGGAACACTACTCAGCGATAAAAAAAGAATGAGCTCCCGGCATCCTCAACAACTTGGAGAAACTGCAGGAGAACAGCAGTGAGTGAAAAAAGCCAATCAAAAACGGCTGAATGTGGTCTAATTCCATTTAGAAAGCATTTCTGAAATGATGACATTACAGAAAATGGGGAACTGATGGGTGGTTGCCAAGGGCCTGGGGTGGGGGGAAGTTGGCACCCAGAGGGAGCCTGGGGTGGAACCCTCTTACCTACTGTGGGCGGCCACACGGTTCTACACGCGTGACAAAACCACACAGAACGACACACACAGACACACGGGACGTGTAGACTGGTGAAATCTCGGTACGGCTGACGGGTTGTACCAGCGCTGGCTTCCTGGTTATGAGACTGTACTATCGTCTTGCAAGATGTTACAGAGGGTGTAAGAATCTCTCTGTATTATTTCCCACAATTGCATATGAATCTACAATTATCTCAAAATAAAAAGTTTCAGAAAATTGCTTCTGTGACCCACCTCTGCCCAGGCTCTCCCGGGCGGGAGCACTTGGGCGTGAACTCACCAGGTCACTGGGACTGTCCATCTTCAGCTTTTCTGGATTGTTTTCTGAAATGTCTGTTTACACTCCCACGCGCCATAATGTGAGTTCTGACTTCTTCATATCTTCCCCGAGACTCGGTATAGTCAGAAGTTCAACATTTTTACCAGGATGATGGACATGAAAAATCGTCCCAGGTTAGACATCTTTCTGTGTTTTATTAGCCCATTCTCTTCCAGGCCTGCCTGTGCTCCCACAGCTTTTTCTGTTGGGTGGCTTGTTTTACATTACTGAATTCTACCATGTTTCATACCTCCCACCAGCGTCTGTTTACCTGCATTCCCTTGGTAGCCACCTATTTCTTAACAACAGAGCCTCACCCCTACTCAGTGGAGCTCTCAGAACCTGGATCCGTATTTATGAATTTTTTAGAGTTATTGATTCTGAGATATTGCTAAAAGCTTCAGAAGAGGCATCAGTGGTTACTCCTGGTCAGAATGAGAGGGTGATTCTACCTCTGGACGTGGCTTCAGCTCACACCTGAGAGTTCCGGCCTCCTGTCTGGCTGGCCCCTCCAGCCCCAGCTCCCCGTGATGAGTCACTCATGTGTCTCTCCTACTGGTTCTGTTTCTCTGGCTGAACCCGATCTACACACTCAGGAGGACTGACATCTGCTCCATCAGCATCTCTGCTGAGTGGGACCATCAGGGTCTCCCTGTGGGTAACTTCTGCTGCGCTAAAACCAGCTCCTGGGGCCCCAAACTCAGGCTGACTTAAGCGTCCTGCAGTGGCTCTGATGGGCCAGTCGAAGTGTCCTACTGCCTAAGGACTACGTACCAAAAACCATACTGAGGAATTAGCAAGCTGTCTTTCCTTCTTTGTGGACAACTTCACAGAGGAAGTTAAGGGGAGGATGACTAACAGTGACCTGACAGCAGCCTCGTGGTCCAGTCATCCTGAAGAGGAAGCATGTTTTGTTGGGTGTGGCTACTCCTCAGCCATGGAATTTTTTAAAAATGCAAGGCAGCTCTGTGGGGTTTGCAAGGTGTCCTGTTCACCCTGCAGGGCAGCACCGAGGGGCTGGAGGCAGAGTCCCGGGATGGAGTTCTGTGCGCCTCTCGGCCTCAGTGTGCCTTGGTTTCTTAGTCACTACAAACGAGAGCACCGATAGGGTATTTCTATCAAAGGAGGGTATCCCAGCGCATCGTGACTCTTAACGAGGTGATGCATCGCCCTCGGAAGACAGGCCGGCACTTTGCAAGTGGTCAAAACACTGCCTGGGTGCTGGGACAGAGAAGGTACGGAGACAGGTGTGTGTATGGTGCCAAATGTTTAAAGACGCACGAGAGAAACTGAAAGTCAAACAACATAACCTCCAATTAACATTTAAAAATTCAGGATGAACTAGAGAAGTCACAGAAGAGGCTGGTCTCTTCTCTTTTTCACTTTCAGCTGATGCCTTCCACCAGGGCACGCGGCCCGAGCCATCCCCGACCGAAACCAGGGTGGACAGACTCAACGCCAAGCCACAGAACAAATAACTTTTCTGAAAAGTTCTTATCTCTGGGCAGAAATGTGATACTTTAGAAAGAATTTGAAAGTGGATTTGAGCCAAATAGCTCTTGTTTAACCCTGAGTTAATAAAGGCAGTCATTTCAGAACACTGGGAACTGACATTTCATAATAATTTTTTGCTAGGTTCCTTTCCTTCAGGTTTTAGTTTACTTCACTTTAAAAAATCCAACTGCCGAGGGGCGCCTCTCCAGGTTGGGAAAACACAGGTTTAGGCTGCGGTCCCCTTGCAGGTCATGGGCCAACCCTTCCCTGAGGAACTGCTCTGTCCCCAAACCCCATGTCCGTGGAGGCCTCCAGCACTCAGAGGTGGCCTGCCAGTGAGCAGGGGTGCAGGACTGAGCCCAATTCAGGGTGGTCCCTGACTTGTGGGCCACATTCTGTAAAATGTCCCCCTGAGCTGGAGGGAGGGGGGTGCTAAGATCTCCAAAAGCTACAGATCTTAAATAAGACACACTCTAAAGTTCCTTTCCTCTGAAAAACTCTTTCTAGCCCGGGTGTGGGTGCCCGTGGACAGGATGGCCAGCAACCCCCCCCCCCACCCGCAACCAGGTTCACACCCCTCCGCCCTCCCAACACATCCGAGCTATCCCACGTGCCTTCCACGGACGCAGAAATAAAGCCAACACATGCTGCTGATTCTCACGTCGCAACTGGGAAACGGAGAACCGGGAGCCAAGACGTCCCTACTTCCTGCCCAGTCTTCCTGAGATCCCTAAAGAAACTTAGTTTTCCCTACCCCACTCCACCTTCTGGAACGGACGGACGGAGAAAGTAGACCCTAAAAGAAACGACGCGGTGCCACCAGCATCCCACAGGGACCTAGAGCCACCTGGGCACCAGCAGAACCCTGCAGGGCACATGGCACCCTCAGGACCACCAGTCCTGGTGCCGGGCCCAGAGGGCCTCACGCCCGCCCAGGAGGGGCCCGCGCCGACGGTCTCGGCGCGAGGCGCGCAGGTGGGCGCAGGTGGGCGCAGGCGGCGCGGCCCGAGTCGGAACAGGCCTTGCGAAGGCGGAAGCCGGGCGAGTCGCCTGTCGCCGCCCTCGGCGCTCAGAGGGAAACTAGCTTTCGTGTGGGGGCGGGGGGCGGCAGGGGTCGTCTGCTCGGCTCCAGGTGTGTTCTTAAGTTGGCGGGGACCCCGCCTGCCCGAAAGCTCGCCACCAGCCCCGTCCCCGCACCGCCCAGAGCGGCCTCTTTGACCTTTGTCACCTCCCACCCCTAAACTACACCCGCACCCCCACCCGTGCTCTTCCCGCGACCCCTGTCCGGAGCCCACACCTGGACAGCCGTCGGGTGCAGCCCCGCCGCTCCGGACCGGCGTCCGGACCCGCGCCCACCCGGGCCGGGCTGCCACCTGCCGCCACCCGCGCCGCTGCCCAGGGGAGCCCCGCGCCCCGCGGTCCCGCTCCCCGGGCGCAGACAAAGGCGCCGCCCGCACCCCAGCGAGGCTCACCCACCGCGCTGCGCTCGCTGCTCCCAGGTCGAGGGGCGCCGCGGGGTCCAGGCCTCTTCCCCGCCGCCCGGGCCCCAAGCGCGGGCAGCGCGGGGTCCCGGGCGCCACCTTCCGGGTCGGGGCTGCGGGCCGCCGGGGCCGCAGGCTCGTCCTCGCTGGTGCGCGGCGGCGGCGGCAGCGACTGACGGCGGCTGCTCGGAGGGCAGGGCGCCCCGCCTCTCTCCCCCGCCTCCGGCTTCCTGCGCGCCAGGTACGCACGGCCCGCGGGAGCCGAGCCCGCCCCGCCCGCCGCCGCCGCCGCCGCCAGCCCGCCGCGCCGCGCGAGCTCCGGGCGCACGCGGCACCGCGCGCAGGGCCAGCGCCGGGAGGCGGGCCCGGGCTTCGGGGGGCAGGACCGCTGCTCGTCACTCGCGGCTTAGCTTCCGAACTGCCCCCGCCCGAGCGCGCTGGGAGGGACCCGCGACAGCACCTGCTCCACGCCCCATTCCGCCGCGCGGACCCCCGGGGCCAGGGCGCGGCCGCCCGTCCCAATCCGCGCCGCCGACTCCGGGTTCAGGGCTCGGCCCTCGGCAAAGCCTGGCCGCCTGAGAAACCGGGGGCGCCCTGCAGGCCCCCCCCCGCACACAGGCAGGTGCTCCGCTGGAGGGCACACGCGTCCCCCGGAGGCAGGCAAAGCGTGCGCGGAACAGACCCGAAAACGCGCCGAAGGGGGAGGCGGACCCGGGTCCTGCGGCGCTGAAGCATCTGTCTGTTGGCTTGTGGTCGGTGTCATCCTCTTGGTCCAAAGGGAGCCTGTTGTTTGGACATTAGTCACCTGCACACACAGTCAGATGGTCCTTTCTCCTGGATTCTCGGCCTTTTCCTCCTGATGGTGGAAAAGCAGGGGGCAAGGAGAGAAGCTGGCCCAGCTGCTGGCGCCCCCCGACGACGACTACGCTTCCGCGTCAGGGAACTGACCTCGACGCTTCCCAGGAGCCCGCGGGACCCGCACAGTTTATCAAGAGCAGGGAAGTGTGGTGCCCGGAGAAACTCAGCCCTTGTCCCCTGGGCCGGCTGTCCTGGGCTGGGAGAACCAACTCCTGGTGTGGGTTCAGGGCCGCCTGCCCCAACCAGCCGCCCTCACAGACCCGGGGATCTAGCCACCTCGATGCGATGCTGGTGATTCTAAGAGAAGTGTGTCCACGGTCACAATATCTGACCCTTTGCTCAGGGAAGACTGGCCCGGGGTTTCGAGAGTTAGAGATGGGAGGTCAGGAGGCAGCAGAGGAGGGACGCAGCCTGTGCGGAAGAGAGGTTTGTCTGTTTTCAGGCTTTCTGCCCCCCCCCCCCCCCGCCCCACCGGCCTTCAGCTCACTTACAGCAAAGCGTAGACGGGTGGGAGTCAGGGAGCCAGAGGAACCCAAGGGCGCGCTGGGCAGTGACTCCAGCCAGGACCTCCTGGTCCCGGACTCATGACACTCTTACTTACCCCCACCCCATATTACTTAAAGCTCAGGCCATCCTGGGTCCCATTTGGATGCCGGTTTTAGTATCACAAACGGCTTCTCCTGCCAAATGTATCTGCGTCTTCCCAGGTGACTGGGATTCTGGAAGACTGGGTCTTGTGCCCTGCACACAGCAGTGAAGGCTGGGTGTTGGGGAATCCAGGCCCCCTGGAAACAGCAGTGTTCTCTTTCATGCTGTGTAGAAACTTCTCACAGGCCAACAGTGCTCTCTGCAAAGGTCATGTTCACCAAGCTCCAGTTAAAACCTCTTTTTAAAGATTTATGAAATCCCACCATGCATATATTTTGGCCCCAAATTCATGGGTACTTTGAGAAAAATATACATGAGGGAATAAGGAACACAATTTAATAAAGCGATGGGTGGGCATTTGGAAGGTCCAGTGTTAGTGACATCTGGTCCTTCCTGCCCCAGGGAAGGACCCAGGGTGGAGGAGCCAGGTGGGCGCTTCCCCTCGGAGGGGCAGGTCACATGTCACACGAAGGTGACCGTGCATCTTTGGGCAAAATGACAGAGATTCAGTTTGCTGATTAGAATTAAAAGGGGCTCTTTTGACAAATAAAGGATAAATGATCCAAGCCTCACCGTCTCTTCAATGTCTCTCAGGAAGTCATCGGCCTCCCGTCCATCTCTCACCGCACGGTTCACAAGGACAGCAACCTTCGGCCTTTCATGTTGTAGCAAGAAGCACAAAGTTTAATGCGTGATACACACTCAGTGAACTTGTGTTCAGTCCAATTAAACTCCAAATTACCCAAACTAAAGGAAGTAAGTGAATTAATACAATTAAATCCCAGGAGATCAGACTACACGCATTTTGGGTTTTTTAAAAATTCCTTCGTCAACAGATTTCCCTTTTGCTTAGAAGAGACCTGAGCTTCATTTTCATCTCTGGTTTGTAATGAACAGTTTCTGGTGACGGCCCCAGAGTAGACGATCCACTTGTACACTACTGAGGGTTGATTTACTGTAAATTCCAATTAATAATTAAACAGACTCTGCTGTGGTCACGATTGCAAGAGAATTAGGTGCATCATGAAATCCAGGAAGTACAACACAGAAAACTTATGTAAACAAGGAAGATACTTGAGGGAGGCTTCTAGACAAGCACACATGTACGTTCACACACACACCCCCTCTTCCCCCCACAAAAGCCATCTGTCACTTCTTTTTATCCAGGAAAAAAAGAAAGGAAAGGAGATTCGTATGACTTTGGTTACGTAGGGGAAAAAAACAAACAAACAAACCTTCCACACATTTTTCTACCATCAATTTGTTGATAGTTTTTATACAAACTGCTTTACAAACGGTACACACATATACATAGTACTTTCCTTTACCAATAGCTCCCTCATTTTATTAATAAAAATGAAAGCAGACAGCTTTCCGTAAGATCCAAGTCACTCAACTACAGGAAAGTGCTCTGGATTCAGTGTATTTGCTGGGCAGGGTGTACACGTCCGACTGACACAGCCCTCCCACTCCAGCTGCTCCTAGGATTTCTGTTTCCCCGGGAGACCCCAGCAGTGAACGGCTTGTTTTCAACACCCCTGCTGCGCTCTCAGGGCTCGTCCGCGCTGACAAGCATATGGTTCACGAGGCAGGGCGGCCCGTGGAGCCCGGTGGGGTGGAAACAGGAAATTCGGTGAGAGCTGAGGCTGGTCCCCCCCCCCCCCCCCGCGCCCCCCTGGAGCTGGGAGCTGAGGCGGCGCTGCCCTCTAGCGCCCCCTGCCCGCTGCCCCCTCCATCACACGCACTTTACTGCCCTGGGAGAAGCGTCCTTTCTGCTGAGAACAGCTCACCACTGGGGGTGCACTGTGTCCCCAGAAAGCCTTGTCCCGCTCCTACCAGGTGCCTGCGATGGGACCTTTTTCGGAAACAGGATCTTTGCAGGTGTGATCGAGTTGAGATGAGGTCCCTGGGGTGGCCCCGGTCCAACACCACGGGTGTCCTCCCAAGACAGACAGGAGGAGCGCGGTGGAGGGGAGGCGGGACCTGGGCCATGAGGCCACATGCCAAGGCTCTGGGGCCACTGGAGCCAGGAAGACGCAGGAAGGACCCTGCCCTGGAGGCTCAGGGGCGCGCCGGCCCTCCCACACCTCGACGTCAGACTTCGGCTCCAGGACTGCAGGAGAGTAGTTTCTGTTGTTTTCAGCTACCTGGTTTGTGGTACTTTGAGATGGCGGTCCTAGGAGACAAACTAACGAAGTCACAGAGAGAAAAACAGGACCAGATTCACTTTAAAAAGGTGGAAATGGACCACTCGATGACAGAGCACCAGGCAGCAAGTGCTAGAGGGCGGTGCTTACCATTCAGCGTGGAGGGAAGTGGGTGTTCGCGGGTCTTACACACGCCGGTTCATGTCGTCTTGAAACACCAGCAGACAAGTACTTTGTTACCTCCCGTGGGCGAGCAGGCAGGCCTGGAAGACGCAGGGAGGCATCGTGGACAGGACAGAGACAGCAGGTGTCACAGGGACGTGCAGGAGGGGACGCCCCGGGCACCGCTGGTGGGACCGCATCCCCAGCTCCTGCCTGATTGCCGGCCTGAGGGCCCAACCCTACAAAGTTTAGACCTACCAGCCCTCTCCATCCGTGATCCAGTCCTTGAAAGAAATTGCTTGACAGGGGACAGAGATGCCCTCCTCCCATCAGTCCTGTTTCTCTGAAGACCCCTGACTAGTACTCCTTCCCCCCACACCAGGGGCTAACCCCACGCCACGCTGGACAGCTGCTGCAGGGCTAAAGCTCTGTGAATGTGTTTGGATGTGCCGTCTTAGCTGGTGGATGATTAAATCGGCTTTTTCAAGCCTTAACCCCAGGGTCCTAAACAAACTGCCTGAGTGACTCAAGCGGCCAGAAGCAACAGGACAGCTTTTCTCCAATAAACCTCAGTTCTGGCTCCGACGGCCTCTGACTGACGGGCTGAGTCCCCCACGTGATCACGGGGGAGCTCCGCCGATGGGAGGTGCTAGTCAGGTCTACACCGTGTCTTCACAGCAACATCCAGGGTAGTGCTGGGACTCCTGGACGCCCCGGCCTAGACAAGGACGCTTCCCCGTGCCGGGGGCACTGACAGTGTCGCAGGAGAAAATCGCAGGACTTGTGCAGCCTGTCTTGACCACTGTGGATTTCTGAACGTCGCTGACCAAAGTTATACATGGTTCCTTTTTCCTAACGGCTTTTAGAGTTGAAATGCAATTTAATGTTTAACTTATATTGCCGGAGGACAAACATACAAATGTTAGAATGTGTTTTTCCTTTGTCTCTGACTCTTTATGAACTTAAAGAAAGAATTGCCTTTAGGAGAGACATCTGGATGCTTTTAAGAAGCAGCATTTGGAGGAGCTGAAAGATAAAGGACTCTGCAGAGGCCTCGGAGATGTGTGTGCCTGACACTGGGGAGTGATGGGTTTTCTGTGCTAATGTGTGCCTCTGAACTTCCTTAAAATGCCTAATTACTTTTCCCTTGGAGGGATGCAATCAGTTTTCTGTTGACTGTTATAAAAAATACACATAAAAAGCCGAATTTCAAATGTTGTTCTACACAAATCATTGAATTATTGCCGGCCTGTTGTGGAAATTCATATGAGATAGGCGGTGATGTACAGTTCCGAAGCCCTGCCTTGGCGGATGCAGTAACAGCCAGCTTTATGAAAAATTCAGTTTATTCATCTCTGCGACATACACTTCGACAGCCCGAGTACAGCCAAGGTCAGCCATCCACGAAGGCAGACTGTGGTTTGAACTTGGAGGCCTTTGAAAGGCCCTCTCCTGCCTTCCCAATGAGAGCAATTCTCTACTGGCTGATGATGGAAATGCCAACATTCTAACATCCTAACTTTATTTCCAAGCTTTAATTCTGAGAAGAAGCAAGCCACCAGGAGAGGTAAATGACAGGAGGCTCTTCGCTGTTTTCATTCTGGATGCCTGGGTTTTGGGTCCTCCCTGATCCAACTTCACGAGGACAGAGGAAAGCTCGGGGTGGCCCAGCTCTTGGGGTGCCAGTGTGGGGGCAGGCTCCACGTGGGGTCACTGTGCTGCCTGCAGTCTTTTGTCCTGCATCCCAGTTAGATCCGGAATAGACCCGACCGCAAATGCTTTTAAAAATGTAAAAAAACCCCTCAGTGTAATGTATGTGACACGAAGGTGCTAAGGGGTCAAAGACTAACTGCAGGCTCTAGGAAGTTCTGGAAACTGGGGGAGGGTCCAGAGGGGGAGGGGAGTGCCATGGAGTAAGGGTGGAGAGGTGAGGGGAGGGAAGACCATTGAGGTTCAGAGCTCTGACGTTTACGCTGGAGATAACGGTTAGCTAATAAAAAGTTACAGGGGAGGCAGGATGAGGTTGTATTTGCAGGGAAATTCGTAATAACTTCTAAATATTTACATACACAACGGAAGAAAACATCCAGCTCTGCTGGTACCTGGGGTTCTGTAGACGACATGTGGATCCAGCTTCCTGCTGCCCTGGATCCCCACCCCCACACCCGGCCTGGCCTCACCATCCGCAGCCCCTGGACCACCCAGCTGATCTGCCAAGAGCAGCGGGGGAGGGAGACGCACCTCCCCCAGGTGTAGCCCTTCCTCGGCCTGGGGAAGCCCTACCACGACCAGCTCTGGTGGTGACAGGTATGCAGGGATACAGGGTGGCCCCACAAAGCAGGTGAAGGCGGAATTGTAAGGTGTAGCCATCCTCTCTGCAGGCCAGGCCCAGGCAGGGGCCCTTTCTGAGTGGAAATTAATCCCAGAGTCAATTTTCTTTGGTTTCATGGTTCATGGTCCAGTTAAGGGTACCTGATAAAGGGTCCTTCCATCTAGCTTGGAGCTAGTTCAAGTCATGTCTGTTCCAGTATATGTAATCCCCGGGCTGCAAGTCATGGGGCATCTGATCTTCATCCAAGGATGGATTACTGAGCTTCAGAAACGAACCTAGAATGTCCTTTTAATAATTCAGTTAAACTTGGCAATAATAAAACAGCAAGGAATGGGCTGAGAATTGAGTCTTAGTAAACACAGACCTCAATTAACAAAACTAGAATTTAATATTCACTGAAACATACTCTTTTTCTCTCCATAATTACCCTCATTTTAAATCAAATATAGCCAAATAAAGATTGATTGATTATATATATACAAAAAAGAAGAACTGATAGGGGAGGCCCATCAGGAGGGAGGAGAGGAGGGGCCGTCTGCAAGATGGAGGGGGCGGGGGTGGTCGCCTGACCCAGAGCCAAAGAAAACACAGACGCGTTTTCAAGAAATGCCCACTCCCCTTGGGGGCCAGCTGCATTACAGCCTTTGTTTCTAGGTCATTCATCCATGTCTTTTCCGAAAACCCCGTTTTACCTGCGCTGATTTGAGTGGCTTTCTGATTCCCCCACCCAGCAATACTGAGTTAGTCAGAAAATGCCTGGAGACCCTTTGCGTATGAAACCAGAAAACAAAAATAGAAAAAAGAGGAAGAACGGGAAAGTGTTATATAACCAAGACCCCTATAATTTTGCTCTATTATTTAGAATTTCTGGCTGGTCTTTTTATTTGTTTATGTCTCTCTCTTCATTGTCATGAGAGGAAAAATTCGGGGCAGCATTTGTGAACACTCCGTAAATGCTTTCTGAAAGAGGTAACAGCATATGTTTGAAGTAAACTTTGGTAATTTACATTCACACGCGGAAATGGGTTCGTGGGGGGGCCGCTGGGTCAGAGGCGTGTTTTGGGTGAGGTCATCGGGTTGTGGAGAGGACGTGACTGCAGGCTGACCTGCCAGCTGGCCCCGGGCTGTCAGAGGCTCCTCACCCCTCTCTGTCCGTGGGACGTGCGTTCTGGCCCCCGCGCTCGGTGGGAACCACGGTCAGGGCCGCAGCCTTGCGAGGGGGCTGTCGTGTTGAGATCCCTGGACTGAGTGCGTGTCCGGACCCCTCTGAGGCCTCCGGATAAACGCTCAGACTCTGCCGGGTCGGCCCGGAGACCAGCCTTGACACCTGCCGCCCACCGTGTGCCGCGACCCCTCTTTCCGGGCTCTCCCTGCCCTCCGTGTTCCGGGCTGGTTGGCAAACCCCGCAGTCCACATGTCGTATTGATAAATATGGCCGAGTTGCCTGCTTAAGGATCTGTCGCACGGTGTCATCAGCTCCCGACATGCGGGTCTGAGAGGAGAAGCAAGTTCTCAGCACAGCTTTCATGACGAGTGAGTTGGGATTCTTTCCACACTATTAATTCCTTTTACGTGAATTATCTGATCGTGGCCTGGAACCATTGTTCTCTATGCATTTATTGGCCTTTTTCTTAATGCTTTGTAGATCCGTCACGTGTGATCTGAGCTGAAAAAAGTGGTTCTGTGTGTCTGGATTTTGTAGAGATTTTTACTCTTTTTAGAAATAGTCATGAGTTGGGACACCTGACCTTTGTTTCTGGCGGTGGCCCGTCTTTGTCTTCTGAGGGACAGGCTAGATTGATGAAGTCCATCATTTTTGTTTTAAGTGAAAAATGATGGACTTTGCTGTTGTCTGTTTTGAAGGCAATTCCAAAAGAGGAGCTTCAAGATGTTCTAAGCGGGGTTCCAAGCTCAAACCTGTTCCGACACAAAGCCAAACCCCTTCATCTCTTTCCCCTTCTTTCCTCCCAGAAATAACCAGTCTCCTCAAGTCTGTGTGTGCCTCACTCCCACCCAGGAGTTTGCACTTTTATGACACACGTGCATGAACATCACATCTTCTGCAGTTTGCAGCTATTTGGTGTTTAAAACATACACGTGACGTTAGACTCTGAGCATCCTCATGCTGCTGCTCCTCCAGTGCACGTTCACTCCTGAGGTGCACGGTGGCGGGCGCGCTGCTGAAGCTCGCGCGTCTCAGGGTCAGACCCCAGGGGCCCTTCCCTGCCCAGAGCTGGCAGGTCAATCCCACTTCTCAATCGTAAAGAGTTGGCTGCTGCGAACGTTCTTGTATGTGTCTCTGTGCTTTGGGTTTTCTCTGTTCTTTGTCAGTTTCCTTGATGGGACACAGAGCTTCCTCCTTTTTTGGTCTTTGTCCTAATACACGCCTGGAAGGTTGCAGGTGTTCCCATCCCAGCTTTACCGCACGTGAGCTCTCCCTTGCATTCATTTAAAATGTTAAACATTTCCCGTGATGATTTGTCCCCTGACCCTCATTGTGTGAGTGTGTGTGTGCGTGTGCGTGATTTCCAGATGACACCGTGGGTGGCTCGTGGGTCCCTTTTGTCCATTGGCACATAGTGGATGTGCATTATTTGATGCCGGTTCTTGAATCCTTGTCGGGAGTTCTTTGTGACGTGGGATGCGGGCAATTTTTATAACTGTTTCTGGCGAGCATGAGAGGATCGTGCATTTTCTAGTAGTTGGGTGCCGGGTTCTTCATACATCTGTTACATTAAAGCTTCTTAGTCACATTGTCTCAATCCTCTGCAGCCATACTAACCTTTAAAACTTTTAATTTAAAGTACATTTTAGACTGACGGAACATTGTAAAAACAGGTCAAAGAGTTCTCGCATCGCCGTCCCCCAGCTCCCTCTAAGAACCTGAGTGTGATGGCAGAAGCTGAGAAACTCGGGCTATTCGGTCCTCTCCCAGCCTCCTCGTTCAGTTCCCCACCATCCCGCCATGTCCTGTCTGGGCCAGTGCCCAGCCCCGGACTCCAAGGCAACTTCCGCGTGCCTGCTCTCCTCTGTCACCAGAGAGTCCAGGGCTTTTCTCTGCCATTCGTGATCTTGAGACTTCAGGAGAGTGCCGGCCGGTTATTTTGTAGGATGTCCCTGTACTGGGTTGAACAGTGTTCTCCAAAAATGCACGTTCACCGCAGGTCTCTGAGTGTCACCTTCAGTGCTGACCTCATGGTCACACGGCGGGCACTCCAGGCCCAGAGCCTCCGCCTGTACGCGGACAGGATTTCCTGGTACATCCTTTTTGGTTACCTCACTGTCAGTTTTCTGTGTCATTACGCTGTAGTGTGTCTCTTCTAAACATTTGCAACTGGATTTTGTTCTTTAATCCAACCTGAAAGTTAAATCTTTTAACTGGTAAGTGTGTTTCAGTCTGATCCTTGCTAATTATGTCCCTCTGTAAACCCCCTGGAGTGGCTAATTTTATGTGTCGACCTGACTGGGCCACAGGGTACCAGACATTGGTTGGGTCCGATGATGAAGTTCGTGTCCTTATGAGAAGAGGGAGGGGGAACATATTTCTCTCTCCCTCTCTCTCTCTCTCTGCCATGAGGACACAGTCAGATGGAGGCCATTTGCAAGCCAGGGAGAGAACTCTCACCAAAAACCTTGATCTCAGACTTTCCAGCCTCCAAAACTCTGAGAGAGAACCGCTGAGCCCTCCGTGTCACTGTCTGTCTGTGGAAGACAGTCTGCCTCTTCTCACTACTTTGTTTTAAGATCTTATGTTTGCCTTGGTGTTTGGAATTTCCACTGTGCTGTGTCCATGTGTGGATTTATTTTTTACTTTGCCTTATTCAGGGGAATTTTGCCCTGAAGATTTCTTTGTTCAGTCCTGGAGAACTGGCACAGCTCTTCTTTCCCAATACTGCTGCAGGAGCTCGTTCAGGACTTATGCTGGAGTTTCTCATTTAATCCTTGTCTGGGGACCTCTGTGTCATAGCTCCTGTCCCTGTGTGCCTTACTTCATTCAGCATAGAACTCAAAGCATTCAGGTCTTTCGCCAGCTGTGTCTTGTCAGGGCCCGCGGCCTTGGCCGTGTCCCCACGTGGGCCTTCAGCTGCACCACGCCGTCCCTGCGACAACCCCCTGACACCCTCCCTTCTCCAGGCAGCCGTACATCGGCTCATGGGTTTACTCCCCGCTTTCCAGGGTTATCTTTGTTTCAGGCGTCTTACTCCTAGGCGTCAAAGGTTCTCTTTTATTTTTTCCTAGAAGTTTTATCATTTTACATCTAAGTCTGTGATCCAGGCCCCCCATGTGGTCTTTGCTGACCCCTCCAGGCAGGGATGTGGGGAGTCTTTACCAGCTGAGGGTGTGACTGTCTTGGCTCCACCTGATTTCCTTGACAACACCCCGGCCCGGGTGTTGGTCCTTCTTTCCAGCTTGTGTGGGGGATGTCCCGGCCCCTGCTTAGCCTGCCTGCATGACTGAGGTGCGGACATTATTTTCTATGGTCTTTAGATGGATGGGACCAGTTCTCTGTTTGTTATTGAATTGGTCTGCTGGAATGGTGCTGGGGTCCCAGCCCGGGCTGAGACCCCCGACCCGTCCTGGCCAAGAAGGTTCTTTTTGCAATCAGAATCATGAAGCCAGTAATGAAACTGATGTTGAGATTGGGGCCAAAGAATGGAGAAATGGGGAACTAGTTTGCAGATCAACTTCTCCATGTGGTTTGGGTGGAGACACCGAATATGTAGGAGGGTTGAGGCGAAAGGGAGGGAATGGGGAGAGGGGGAGGGGCCTTCATGAGTCACCTGAGAACTGGGAGGAGGCTGGACCCGGACAGACACAGCTCTCCTTTTCAGTCCTTGTGGGGCTTTGGCCATCATAACTGCCATCCTACCCGGGGCGTGTCACTTAGCAGCTAACGCATCACAGTGAGTGTGTAATGAGGCTCAGGGTCAACTGGGCAGCACCTCTTCCGCCATCTTGGGCCTAGTTGGTTCTAACCGGTTCTTTTGTTTTTCTCTTTGCAGCTGCCTCCTGAGACTTAGATAAGGGTAACTGGTTTCTATGCGAGGGAGGGCAGGGATATGATCCTGGGGCGACTGCCTGGTAGCATGTTGTCTGAAAGTTCTCTGCCTGCTTGGCTGTGGCTCCCTGCCTTTGACCAGACAGAGCAGCAGCTCTTGTTTTTCTATCCGTTTTCATTGTTGAAATTAATTAATTTTTTTTATCAAAGTATAGTCAGTTTACAGTGTTGTGTCAGTTTCTGGGGTCTAGCATAACGTCTCAGTCATCCATATGATACATATGTTCCTTTTCACATTCTTTTCCATTACAGGCTACTACAAGATACTGAATATAGTTCCCTGTGCTCTACAGAAGAGATTTACTTTTTTATCTATTTCATATGTAATGGTTAGTAGCTGCAGACCTTGCAGTCCCATTTCATCCCTCCCCACCCCCATCCATTGCTATTTCTTGGCTGTCGCTTCTTCAGGTCGAAGACTGGGACACATGCAGCCAAAAGGAAGCCCCGGGGCTCACACGTGTTGCTCCTTCGCCCCGACCAGCCTGCGTGCTCTTCTCTCCACCGCTCAGAACCTTCCTGTTCCCACTGTGTGTGTCTCCTGTCCCCTCCAGGAGTTTTAGTCGTAGTTCTCGGGGCACAGGGAGAAGTACTGCTCCATCTTCCTGGAAGAGGAAGTTGACATAATTTTTTAAAATTAAAATAGTCTTCAGTACAGAAATATTGTATAATTTTTACCTACTTTTCAAGTTGTGCTAGTTCCTCCATCTACCTTCAAAATCCATGTGAGGCTCAGCCAGGACCTCTGTGAAGTTGAACCCAAGGCCTTTCAAGGCCTTTTTATGAGTTTGCTTCCTATAAAGCAGGCACATCCAGCTTTACTCTCACAGAATAACCTCCCCAGTGGCCTTTGTTCTGTGTCTAAACAGCTCTGGTTACCCGGGAAGCATATACCCCATAGTTGTTGTCGGCTACCCAGGGGTCTGAAAATGAAGCA
This sequence comes from Camelus dromedarius, assembly GCF_036321535.1. Taxonomy (NCBI): domain Eukaryota; kingdom Metazoa; phylum Chordata; class Mammalia; order Artiodactyla; family Camelidae; genus Camelus; species Camelus dromedarius. Next base: position 26,242,263 of record NC_087463.1, read on the forward strand.
AGAAGGCAAGGGGTTTGGAAATAAAGACGGACCACTGGTGTTCCTGTGTGTTTGGCCTATATTACGCACTTGCTGGCAGCTGGATTTGCTCATGTCCTCCAGTGAGGATTTCTGAATTTTTAAGAGAGCATCACTGTGATGTCAAGACATCTGTAGATAATCTCTTTGATTCTGTATTCTTATATTCTCCCCAAACTGTGATTGATAAAGACATACAAGCTGTCTATCCTCACATCTCTACATCCTAAGGTGAAGGATGACTTTAAGAGTCAGGTTGTAGAAAACTGAAGTAAATTTGAATGAAAGTGATCAATGAAACTCAGCACTGCAAGTGGGAGTCTGTCCCAGTGAGACAGGAGGGAAGGGGACAGGACAGAGCCAGTAAAAGGATGACACAACCACTGGGAAAAACAGGATGGGACAAAAACTGGTTAAAACCAACTAGGCCCAAGATGGCGGAAGGCTTGACTTCCAGGAGACCTTGAGCCCCACTGTGTGTTCACTGTAATACATCAGCTGCTAAATGACACACCCGCAGGCGCCACGACCGTTCCAAAGCTGACCATAAAAGGCTCAAAATTGGACAGTGGCCCGGTTCCTAAAGATCCCCACCCTGTCTCCAGCACAGTTGGAATAGTCCTCCTACTCAGTAGCACGTGCTGTTACCCAGCTCACAAATCCTAACCACCGCTGCGCCCCGGGGCCGCCCTCCCTTCTGAGACAGACCGCGCTCTGTCTATGGAGTGTGTATCTCTCTAAATAAACTTGCTTTCACTTTGCTACGGCTCAAGGACCCTCATTTGGCGGCACATCCCAGGGACTCATCCAAGACCTGAGACACGACCATCCTCTCATGCCCCGCCTGCAACAACGTTTAGAAAAGAAGCAAGAATTCTGAGCTTTCACTTTGTATCTCTGTAACTGGGAAACGTTCTATCCACCTATTTCTAGCTGATTTCCTCCATCACTCAGAATTAAGGTGATAATATTCACAGCTTAATTATATGACTCCTTAAGCAAAGACTTTTGGACGTTCACTTACTTTAGGCATTCCCAGTCATTATCTGGTAAAGTTAACCTGTAAAAGTCACTTGCTTTTTTTTTAGGCATCAGTTTCCCATCATCTAAATGATAGACTGAACCTGATTTTCTCTCTGCAAGGTCCGTTTCAGCTCTGAATTCCCACAACTTCACAATTCTGAAGAAAGCCGTGTTTAAATGCAAGGCACTGTGATGACCACTTTCTTTTTTTGTGGTGTAATTATGGTTGTGTGAGAAAAATGCTTCCTCTTTTCAGGCTGGCTTTTTTAAAATGCAAATTTAAATGTTACAAAGTAACTTTCTTTAATCCTATGACTCCTTATAAAGTAAGAAACAGGAGGATTATGAATCATAATATGGATTTTGGGTGCATTTTTAGCATGTTCTTTGCTTAGAAATAATGCTAATAATAGAAAGTAAGTTCCATCCAAACACAGCAGAAAATAATGTATTCAAATAACACACTGTGTGAATTGTTGGCTAGTCCTCAGCATTTTGGCCAAAATAAGTGATTAAAAATTGAAGACTATAAACAGTATTAACTTGAAAATTGTGAAAGTCATGGCACAAGTCCAGCTTTCTTTTACATGTGACTGGACAAACACCTGAATCTCATTTATAAATATTGGGTATTGGATAAAAACTTAAGTTCCTTTGCAAATAAATATTGGAACTATATAAGACAGTACAGCATTCCACTTTCCAGACTTTGAAAGGCTGAGAGGAAAGCTGATTGACTGCTAATTACGTACAATTGATAATTATGTGAGATTTTATTCCCACCTTGGGATCAAAACTGGTCTCACTGAAATGGTCGACTGCAAAAAATGCACAGTGTGGCAGCTGTGAGTTAGGTTTTGTCTGGGGGCAAAATGAGGACTATAGCCCGGGAGACAGCCACTCAGAGAGTTCTGAGGAACTGCTCCAAAGAGATAAGCGGGGAGGCCAGTACAGATGCGATTTTAGTGAAATCTAAATCTAATCAGCCCAGCATTTTGGGGGGGGGGGAGTTGTTTCTAGTCACTAGTAGCAGATGTCTCCATTAGTGATTTTAGTGCTTTCCTAGATATGAGAAGATGCAAGAATTGGGGCACATAAAATCTGAAAATATCTAAGTATCTGAAGGCCCGTTCTACCAGTTTTGTCCCGAGCACAGAGCATCCCATTCCTGATCTGCACCCTGACCTCCTCTCAGGACGTGCGGAAGCTCAGTGACTGCAGGGGCTCGTGACCTCATCCTTGTAGAGGAGGCTGGCAAGGGACAATTTTTAGTTTGGCAAAATCAGCCCCCCTCAGCTCCACATCTCTGTCTTCACCTTCCCTGGACTGCTGTTAGCAGGTGACAGATTTGATTGTTGAACCCGTTGTGAAATAAAATTCATATTTCATGGCAGGACAAGAAAAGATTAAACATAAAACTTTTCTCTGCCCTTGGCTCCTCCTTGTCCCCGGTCAATGTGCCTGGTGTATCCGCATCACACGTCAGTCATACCTCCCCATCGGTAGAAATGCCTGCTTGGCCATAAAGAGCGATGTTCTCATAGCTTACAAGATGACGTTCCTTCTTGCTTCTGCAAGGGGGCTCGTGACCCATTGCTCTGTATGTGCAGATCTGTACCGTGTAAAGTGTCAACAAGGCATCATTTAATGTCCAGCCCTCTGTCTGCCTCTGTCTCAAGCACCTTACATAACTGAGCCTTGACTTCCACCGGGTGGAACAGTTCTCGGAGCTTTCTGAGTTATTCCTGGGTTGTAATCCTGGATTTGGCTTGAATAAACCCTGAATGTGTAGTTCTTTCTTAGATGGACTGGCTAATCTTCCGTTGGCATGCCCTTACTGAATCGCTCTCTGCACGCTGACAGTGTTGAACACCACCTGAGCCCTGTTTTCCCAGGTGATGGTGACGCGTTCTGGGAGATGGCTGAGGACATACTCTGAGACAATGTTACCAAACTTGGGTCCACTCCCCTGCATGCAGTAAAGCCAATTTACTGACCCCGGGTTGTGGTGAAGGAAAGTGCAATGTTTATTGCAGGTACCAACAAGGAGTCCAGGCAGCCAGTGCTGAAAAGACCTAAACTCTCCAAAGGTTTTCAGGAAGAGGGTTTTAAGGACAGGGTGAAGGAGGGGGTGTGGCTCATGGACGTGCTTCTGAATGGCCGGTGGTGAGGCCATGGGGAGTCAGTGGGTCTGGGGCCCACGTGCTGGTGGGCGGCACGCAGTCAACCTCCTCCACCTGCTGGGGGTTTCAGTGTCAAACAGCTCAAAGGCCACAGCTCAGAATATGTTCTAAAGGCCCTGGACTTTGATGGTGAAACTATGGTCATTTTGTCTTTCTTGACTATTTTCCTTTCTCTCTTATTTTTCTTACTTTTCTGATGAAATGCCCTCTTTGGGCCGCAGGGAAGGCCTAGGAGACTAGAGTGTTTTCACAGACAGAGGCAGGCGGGGGGCATGGGGCGGGGGTCTGTTCCCCCGTGGGGTCCTGCTCAGTTACAGCAGCTCCAAGCTCCACCCCGCCACCAAGCCGCTCCTCGCACGCAGCGCCAGGCTGCCCCCCTCTCGCCCGCGCCCTCCCTCGCTGGCGCGCTTCTCCCTGCGGCGCGGTCCGAGGAGACGCAGCGCGGCCCTCTGGGCGTTGCTGTCTTCGCAGTTGGCGCCACGGCTCGGATGGGCTGGACCTTGCCTTGGGCTCCGCGGTTTCTCCGCCGGGTGGGGAGCCTCCTGTTCTCCATCCCTGCCGGAGCTCCGGGTCATGGCGAGTTGTCCTCCCGGTCCTGCGCTCGGACCTCGTCCGGCGGCGGCCCGGCCCGGGGGTGGGTTTGAGCGCGCGGGGCACCCGCCTGCCTGGGGACGCGGATGCTGCTGGCCCGTGGGCGCCCCCCACCCCACCCCCGGCGGCCCCCCGCCAGTCGGGACTGCAGCCGCGTGGGGACGCAGGGCCTGTGTTCTGCGTGCGCGCTCGCCCCGGGCGTGCAGTGCCAGAGGCAGAGCGACCGGCCTCGCCTTGTGTCCGCGGACGTCGACGTCTGACTGAGAGCCGTCTGTGCCGTCCGCTGGGTGACTGACGGTGGCCCTTCTGCCTTCTGAGGGAAACGCCACGCTGGACTATAAAGTCCCTTAACGAGGCTGCATCCTGACCGGTCTGCAGGTAGACAGGTGCTTCTATAAACTCAATTCAGGTCTTAAATTCCTAGGAATTAAATAAACTGAAATGTCATGCGTCCAACGTGGAAAAAGTCACTCTTTCAGAAACTAATTTGAACATGTTTTTAGAATTCAAGCTCACTTAATTTAGACAGGTCTTTGGCAAACAAGACTGTTTAATAACGGTCTTTTTAATACTGTTTTAATAAAACAAAGTTTAATATTGTTCTAATTAAAAGCAAACTGTGTTCCCCGCGCTACCGGGTCAAGCACAGCGCACGTGCACATTCTGAGTCTGCTTGGGTGCAGTCGCCCTAAAGCCACGCAGGACTCACTGAATAAGCCAGCGCTGATTCTCATCAATGTTTAAGATCATGAAAAATGCAAAATTGCACTTGACCGACATTCAATCATCATACTGACAAATTTTCTTTCATTAGTAATTGTCACCTTGAAGATAATGCCCTAAGGTTTCTTGTAACTTAAAAACCTTGAACGGATCTGAAATTGAGTTAATTAGCAGATATTCTTTAGATGCACAAACTATTCGTAAGTAAAATTAGAACACCGAAGTGTTGGTCATTAACTGTAATTTAAGTCTGTGTACCTTTTAGAATGTTTGGCTTTGTCAATTGTTTTATTACTGAAGTATAGTTGATGTACAGTATTACATGCTGCAGGTGTACAGTATGGGCGTTCACAGTTTTTGAGGGTTACACCTCGTTTATAGCTATGATGCAATGTTGGCCCTGTCCCCAAGTTGTGCAGTGTATTCCTGCAGCTCATTTTACACCTGCGTTTGTCCCACTCAGTCCTCTACCCCTGTGGACCCTCCCGCTTCTCCTTTCCGGTAGTGACCACTAGTTGGTTCTCTGTGTCAGTGAGTCAGCTCCTTTTTTGTTATATTCACTCATTTGTTGTATTTTTTTAGATTCCACGTGTACATGATGCCATGCAGTATTTGTCTTTCTCCGTCTGTTAAGTCTGTGCACTTTTACTTCTCATCTTTATATCCTCGGAAAGGCTATATATATTTGGGCCTGTTGGCAAACTTGTTTATTTTGCCATTTTGAAAACTGAACCCCAGGGGGTCCTGCCGCGGCCCTGCTGTCCCGCCCCAATGTCCCCGCTGGTTGGATCCTGGCTGGTGGGACCAAGCATCAGCCACAGCAACGTCGCGCTATCGGGCCCAGCTCCAGGGACTAAAGTGTTTTCTTCGATGTGAATCCAGCATTTTCTCGGCCACTGGTTTCCCGCTGGGGATTCCCGTCTTTTCACTATCCAGGTGTTTAGGACCTACTCCGAGGTTACGGAACCTCTTTACTTGATTTTCTTATTTTCATTTTTACTTTTTGAACTTTGTTTTCTTGAGGCAAAGCTGATTTACGGCGCTGTGTTAGTTTATGGTGTGTTGGGTATTCTTGGTACCGCCTTACCGTGCTCACGATACAGTGTGTCAGGGTTATTACATGCTGAGGCTGAAGACATTTTTCTCTGTACAGATTATGTTCGTGCATTTGTATACATTAGATGTAATAGCCACTCTTCTTGAATAGAGTGCTAGTCATTATGCTGGTAGATATTTTGTCTGAGACTCATCTGGATTGACTTTATTATCTCGTGTTTTCAGCCACAAAAGCATCTCTGTTCCTTGCCAGTTGGTTAGTCTTGTCATGAACGCATCAGATCTCTCACTTTTGAAAATCATCCATAGTAAGTGGCAGCATCATTTTAAGTCTTCTGTCATCTGTAGCTAATTTTTGGTTTACTCTGATGCTTCCCTGAAAATGTAACACTCTGCTCCCAGCAAGAGAAAGTCTGGTGACATGGTCCTCATGTCCATTACTTGTCACTTACTGCTCAGGCGCAGGCTTCTGACTGCATCATGGGAGCAACTTTGAGACCCTACCTATGGGCCAAGAGTCAGGATTTCCAGAATTCTAGCTGCGAAGCAGATGGGGTCACGAGATTGTTGATCCAAGATGAAGCGGGCAAGACTTAATTACTCAGGACTGAGTCGCCTGCTGGGGATTCCACCGTATGGATAGACTTCTTTTTTTTTTTTTTTTAAATACATTCCTCAGTTGATGGACCTCTGAATTACTTAGCTTAATTGTATTTTGGGGTGTTGACTAATTCATTTTATTTTTTCACTAAAATGACATTTATCTCAAAACAAGTTACTGCCTTCTTAGTAGAGACATGTTTTCTAGTTTGACCTAATTTAGATTTACCTTGAAAATAATTCTTTTAAGTTTTTTAAAAAAAGTTAGCTCACCTCTGATGAACTAACAAGTTTAGAGAGAAGAAGGAAAAAGTGATAATTTTAATTTTATCATTGTTTCTACACTAAATTTTTTGTTTTGCCATCTTATTATACATTTGTTTTACTGTGAGCCATCTCAAAATATTTTTCTTGCAAAGGAAATATATAGATAAGCAGATAGAATATTTTCTAAAAATGGGGAGTCATCTTTTTTCTGCTGTGCCCTGATCTAGAGAATATTAATAGATTTTTGTTTCAAGGTGTTTTGTGCCAATGTGTGAGCATGAAAACTTTAGGGGTTTGGGATTTGTACGAAGTATTTGCATTTCTAGAGCAAACTAACACAGTTTACCACTCTTCTAAATACTTCATTTATCAGTGAGCTAGTTGCTAGAGCTGAATAATAATTTTTCTCAGACAGAATGTGGATTCTCCCTATAAATGTCTGGAAGAAATATTTTTTAAAATATGCTGCCTTAATTGCTTCCACGCAATTTTCTGCTAACATGATTACAAGGAGAAGCAGAAGTGCAGATTGGCTTCTGTGCACGAATACCCATTTATAATTCCTCATTTTGTGCATAACAGTACAGACTGTGATGCAGTTTTGTGAACCGTAACAAGTAATATATTTATAAAGAAGACTTTTCTCCTATATACAGCGATGTTCAGTAACTTGGCTTAGTTGAAGCCACCAGTGCTGTGAAGCATCGTCTCTGTTTTTCATCCACGTGGAGCAAATGAAAGCGCTCCCCTTGGTAACATAAGGTTCTCACGGCCACCCTCCCGCCTCCCACTTTGACTGTGCGCTCCCCGAGGGCGGCAGAGACCGTGTTTTAGGGGTGAACCCCGGTTTCCGCGCCGCACAGAGAGTCCCCTTGCTTGTGGGTGAACCGTGAGCCATCCCCTCGAAGAAGGCCAAGCGGCAGGTGTCAACCGCAGCGTCCAAGGTGTTTACGGAGGAATTCGGAAGGCCTTCCTTGTACTCGAGAATGAAATCCTTGGCAAAATTAACTCTGCTTCTTTTTTCTAAGATTTATTTTTATCATTTTAATGATAATCCTTTAGGACATATATATTTTTTCAATTAAAAATTAATGCCTTGCATAGGGGCTCACACTCCCACCTTTTGGGTAGAAATGTTGACATTCTTAGTACCGCTTCTGATTTACATGAATGGGCCTGTTAATTTATCATTGGATCAATTCTTTCACAATATTATTGGCATTAGAGGTACACATGATACAACGGAATTTATGAAAACATTTTACAGCTATCAGTTGCCTACTGGGGACAAGTTACTGTGCTACACGCCGGAGCAGAGTGAACTAACCACTACGTGGGCTGGGGGAGGGTGGCGCTCAGTGGTGGGGTGCGAGCTTAGCAGGCACGAGGCCCTGGGTTCAATCCCCAGTCCCTCCGGTAAAATTAAACAGTTACATAAGGTTCCAAAGGTGTGGATGCACACCCCACAGACACCCCCTGGTGCCCAGTGAGTGGACATCACACATCGGGATGGAGGGTGCGGAGAGAGGGCACGTGTGGACAGCAGTGACCCTAACATGAGCATCTCACCCTGGGCTCCGTCCACACTGGGGCCAGATCCTTTTCTGCAGCGGAGCTGTCCTGTGCTGGCAGGGTGTCCAGCCACACCCTAGCCCCCACCTCCTGGATGTCAGTAGCGCACACCCCAGTCATGACGATCACAGACTGTCCCTGGGGGCAAAGTTGTCCCCAGCTGAGGACGCATCTCCTAAAACAGCCCTGGGCTCATTGCTTCATTACTGGTCTTGCAGCTTTGGAGAAGGGATCTTCTAGCTGGACAGAGAGGCGACCGAGGTTGGGGAGTGACTGTAACCCACGAGGACTTGTCTGTTACTGGGCAACCCAGTTCATTGCTTCCTCAAGTGCAAAGCTCAAAAGCCAAGGGGGTCGAAGCCGCCATCTGCGGGGTTAAGATCAGATGTCTCCAGCCGGGATCTTCCGAGCATGGCGATGCGCTGTTACCATGGCAGCGCTGCTCGAGGGCCCTCTGGACAGGAGAGGAGGACTCTTGCTGCTGAGGGATCCGGGGTCTTGCGGCAGTCGGCGGGGCCAGCTGCTCCCGGAGGAGCACTGCTTCTAATTAGATGGGAAAGTTGCTTGTTGGACGTTCAGCCAGAGCAAGGCAGGCAGATGGCTTTGAGGGCAAATCTTATTAAGTCAGGTCAGCCTTTATCTCAGAGCCAACATATTCTACTTTAATAGTAAATACATCCCAGTTATTTCAAAATTGGCCACTTAGCTTCTTTTAGCCTTTAAATTGGATGTAATTGCATTGGGTTCATAGGGTTGTGATGGGCATTTCATGAGATGAAGCACGTGGTATGTTCTCAACAAATATCAACTTTATTCAGATAATACCAATAATGGAAGTAATTGATTACTACTGTATTATTAATAATAGTAACAGTAGGAAAACCACACTGCAAATTAGGCATGTAACACTGTGTCTTCACAGTGTGGAGACCAAGGCTCAGGGAATTAAACACTTTGCTGTCTGGACTTGACCTGTGTCTTCTGAGCTCAAGGGCTCTTTCTGCGGCACCACTGAACGTGAGACAAAAGAACGCTCCCATCGGCCAGTCGGAACTGCGGCTCCCTAAGCGGGGAGTCCTGGGTGCTTGTTGAGGATGGACATTTTTCCAGGGGTAGGGGACAGCTCAGTGGTAGAGCTTGTGCTTAGCATGCATGACGCCCTGGGTTCAATCCCCAGTCCCTCCATCAAAATAAATTCATAAATAAACCCGATTACCTCCCGCTCAAAAAAGAATGACCATTCCTCAGCCGCCTCCAGACCTGGGAGCAGGGCCCTGGGGGTGCAGCCTACTCTGTGTCATCAGTGCACCCGCCATGATTCTTAACCAGCAGGGGAGGCTGGTGTTTGCAAACCAGGACCACACGCTCGGCCGGGTGCAGGCAGCCATGGCCCTTTCTACCAGAGCTTTTGTCTCCAGTTCCAATTTTTATGTCTTCTGCTTGTTAATAGTTTGCCTTTCCCAATTATTTGACTCTGGAGTGGAATTCTTGAATGATTTTGAGTGTGTTTAGGACCCACAGGAACTGCTGATGGGTTTTCGAAGGAAGGAGATAATTGCATGTATTTCTGAACGTTTTTCATCCAGTTAGGATAGCATATCTCTCCAATTCTCATCCAGGTTTGTGTATCTTTGTAACAGGAATTTCAAGAGGTGAGGTCTGAGCAGAGGGCTCCAACTTTTAAGTATAAGGACGTTGGCTTCAAGCCTGCCTGGGAGAAGCGCCTTGCCAAGGAGCTGAGATGCGATCATCTGATTTTCTTCCGTCTGAGCTGTCTCTGAGCAGCCCATTGTCTCTGGGCAACATCTTAGATTCTTATGGTCCGTCTCTTCTTGTGACAGCTAATTTCTATGAAACCATGACAACTGCTCAGTGGTGGGTCCTCTGTGCAAGAACCATAGCTCAGGGATGTGCTTTTGGTGGCTGAAGTTCACTTCAGATCTCCGCTGGTTGCGTTTATAGTGGAGATCTGCAAGGGGACTTAATTATACCAAATCTATGCAGCTGGTCATCTATTAGTCTATTATTTTGATTATAGTGCTCTGTGCGTGTGGCTTTTAGAGAGTCCTTGTTTCCAGCTTGAAAGCAGTGCGATGTAAGAGAAACACATTTGTAAGCCTCCGATAAGGGTTTCAGCTTCCTCCCTGCATGGCAGGAGTCAGCCTGTGATGGTTATTAGTGGCGGCTATCAGTCCTGTCCTGGCTAGACACCACAGAGGAGGGTTCCGTTAATAAAAGTCACAACTCGTGAAACACTCCCGAGTCATCTCTAAGGAGCTAAGTGCAGAGGCTGATGGACCAACTAGGAAGTTATTGAGAAAAGGACCAGGAATGTTGGTGGCTTGGCTTGGGCGGGCCACAGTGAAGTCTGGTTCAGGAGGGACCCAGAGATGTTCAGATCATCCCAAAGTAAGGTACCAAGACTCGAGATCCAAGCTAAATACTTCCCCGCAAATGCAGTTATGAGTCTAGTTACTGTCTGTGTCTCATTACTTGCACAACAGACAGTCATTGCTGCGGTACATTGTGGTCTATTTGGAACTAAATGTAGCAAAAAGGAGATGCTTAACAGACGGCAACGTGAAGAAATTCCTGGCTTTTGAATCTGTGTAGCTATGTTAGGATGGAACAGACACCATGCTAGCTCTTCACATCCTGAAGGGTCCGGTGATGCTCAGGTGTCAAATACAGGAACAGCTGCCTCTATGAAACAAGGTGTGTGCAAAGAGCAGTCCCCTCTGATTTCCCAGGAAGCTTGACATTGTTGAGCCACACTCACTGCCATAACTTCATACCACGAAGACTACTCTCAATAATGAGTTTCTGGGGACATTCTTCTATCAAAGAGTCTGCATTCCTAATGTGCCATTACTTACAGTTAGAATCTTTAGCTCATTATTCATGTATGTATGTCCACCAGCGTGTAAAGGAAAGTCTCAGCACTGTGAACCATCCTCACTGCAGACGCCCAGTTGTGATGGGTCATCTCTGCAGAATGTTGTGGTATCTTACTTGCTCACTGGACCACGCAGGACACTAGCTGGTGAGTCACAGCTGGTGTGGGTAAAGGTAGCCAGCAGGAAAAATGAGAGAGGGGTTCAAATCTTAGGTATACGTTAGCCCTCCACAAGGGTTAGCAGTAACTGCACACGCAGAAGTCCAGGAGGTACCCACCGCGGCTCCTGCCCAGACAGAGCGCACACCTGGAAATCGTTTCCTTGTGTGTCCATCATCTCTAGCAGCACAGAATCCACTGTGGTTTTAAAAAGATTGACTACGAAGGATGTCTTAGGTACCGAGCTGCTTGGCGTAACACACCAAGGCCTTCTCTTGGGCTGGGACAGAAATCTGTTTCGAAGTACTTGGTAGGGCAGACCTCAGAGTGGTTCCTGGTTCCATCATAAGTTTAGCCACCATAGGTTCTTTTTCAATTATCTGCAAAACATAAATCCTTCCATAGTGTCGGGTCTGACGTGGGACTAAGTTATTCTAAGCTGACTGAGTCTGAGTAAATACCATTATGCAGACATGGCCAAGCCTCACTGACCACAAGAAATTGTCAGGTCACATGAGAATTTGAAGATTATTAGCACAACCCGAAGCAGATAGTTCCAGAAAATAATAACAATGGTAGAAATAAAGTAACAATAACACTAATAACAATTAAATAGCAACAATGATTGTCATTATTATTTAAAAACCCACTAACTAGTTTCTGATTTCTCAATACATCATTTCATGGCCGATATTAAAATCCAGTCCAGTTGGTCTATTAATGAGATAGTGTTCCATTAATGAGACAATATTCCAGTGTCTCAGTGAAGACCACACAGGGATTTATGAGATGAACTAAAATGAATTTCAGATGTTTCTACATCTCAGCTTGGCTCATTTATATCATGAACATGCATGTTTGCCAAGAATGCTGGTGCCACTGGCAGGTTCCTCTAAGTCCAACGTACACTTGGTGGAACCCTCCAAAGATACTGCGATGAGGAAGGTGATCATTCTATTCAGGCTGCGGTGGAATCGCAGGGCAAGGAAGGGCGTCGTTGACCCTGAGAGGGAACGGAGAGAAACACTGGCAGGTTGCTGTGTCAACAAGGATGGAATTGTGATTACGTCGGGGTGGACGGTGATGACAGCCACTAAGGGACTGGAAGTGCACATCCAAGGCACCAGGGAACAGATGGAGGGTTTTAAGCCAGGAAATAAGTTTGGGGTTCTAGAAAAATCTCTGGCTGCTATATATGGGCTGGGTAAGACTGGAGGCAGGGTGACAAAGTTAAATTACAGTGGCCACTCCTTATCCACAGGGGCTCTATTCCAAGACCCCCAGTGGCTGCCTGAAACCAGGGGTACTACCAAACCCTGCATACACCATGTTTTCCCCATACTAATGGGTGTACCCAGGGTGGACGAGCTGCACAGAGATGGCTCACGTCCTGGGCAGGACAGAGGGGGACAGCTGGAGCTTTCATCACGCTCCTCAGAACGGCCAGCGATTTAAAACTTACGGCTTACTTATTTTTGGAATTTCCCGTTTAACATTTTTGGACCTCGGTTGAGTGAGGGTGACGGGAGCCACAGAAAGTGAGCAGAGGATAAGCGGGGACCGCTGTGTAAGGTGCCGGGCAGGTGCTGCTGCGAGCCTGAGAGGCGGCACAGCCAGCAGGACAGGGAGGAGCCAGGAGGAGCCGGGAAGACCGGGAGGAGCCCGGAGCGCCCAGCAGCGGGAGCGGGGGGGGAGGACGGACGCAGGGCGGGGAGGAGCCGGGAGGGGAGGCGCGAGGGAGGGAGATGTGGGCTCCCTGTGCGGCGCAGCTGGCCGTGCAGCTGCGGAAGAGCGGGCTGGGGGGCCTGCAAGATCACCGCTGTGCAGCCCGCCAGGTGGCCTGGGCAACTCTGGTTCCTCCTGAACGCTGCATCCTGTGTCTGCTGCCATAAATCCTGTAAAACCGTACTACACACGTTCGTTTACGTTTTCATCTCCTCTAGTGAACAGAGAGTAGCCGGCCCGTCCTAGCTGACTCGTGTGCTCGCAGACGGTGATGCACAGGAGGCAGTGAGGAAAACGCTGAAGGAATGAGCAAATGGCCAAATCCCATTTTGGACTTGGCGACTTCCGATATGTTTTTGAGTTCCTTAGAAATCTATGAATTTCTTTGATAGTACAATGTATTTTCTGTTATAAACAACATAGAGTTAAGTCTTCTTTTTCCTTTTTAACCTGCTCTGAAAATCTCTTCTAATTGGTATATTCAGACAATTCACAGTTAAAGTGATTATTGATACCGTTGGATTGGTGTCTACCAGGTTTGTAATTTTTTTTATTCATCACATTTGTTCTTTGTTTCTTTTCTACCTTCTCTTGTTTAAATGAGCACTTTTTAATGAGTCCATTTATCTCCTTTCTTAGCACATTGTATGTATTCCTTCAAGGACTTTTCTTTTTTAGTTACTCTCCTAAAGTTTGCACTATTTTAAATAATCTGAGTTTACTTCCACACATAATTCCTGTGTGGAGTCCTTGTGTCGGAGTGGCCCCAGTTCTTCCCTTCACCCCTGTGACATCGCTGGCATTTATGTCACTTATTTATATGTTATAATCACCCAATTTCAGTGTTCCTTTTATTATTGTAAAAATTTATTTATCTTTGAAATCAATTAAGAGTAAAGAAAATAAAGGATTGCATTTTGTCTTCATTTATTCTTTCTCTGATGTGTCACCAGCTTTTTTTTTTTTTTTTTTTTTTTTTTTTTGATTTGTGTGTGTTTCTGACCTGTGTCATCCTCCTTCTGCCTGAAGAACTTCTTTTAACATCACTTGCAGGACAAGTCTGCTGGAAATGAGTTCCCTCCGTTTTTACTTGTCTGAGAAAGCCCTTATTTCCCGTTCATTTCTGAAGGACACTTTTTTTTCTGGATGTAGAATTCTGTCTAGATTGGTAGGTGTTTTTCTTTTAAGATTTAAGACATTTCGTTCCACTTTCTTCTGCTTGCATGGTTCCTAACAAGAATTCTACTGCCATTCTTATCTTTGTTCCTCTATATGTAAGACTTTCTTTCCTCTGGATTTTTTTTTTTTTTTTTTGAGATCGTCTCCTTTAACTACAGTGTGCTTAGTGCAGGGCTGTGTGTCTGTGTGTGTGTCCTGCTTGGTGTTCTTTGTGCTTCCTGGGTCTGCAGTTCAGCGTCTGTCGTTAATTTTGGGAGCTTCACGAGCGTGGAGTCAGTCATGGTTGAACAACTGTTGCTAATGAGCTGGTACAAGCTGCACGAGCCAACTGCCCTTAGAAGTCTTTACTCTCCATCTGTTCATCCCTCCCCACCCCCACCCCCAACACAGACACACGCTTCGGCAACCACTAATCTTTTCGTTCTGTCCATATGTGTGTTTTCTGGAATGTCATATAGTTGGAATCACACGCTACGCAGCCTTTTCAGATTGACTTCTTTCACTTAGGAGTATGCATGTAAGTTCCCTCCGTGTCTCTTCATGGCTCGGTAGCTCATTTCTTTTTAGCACTGAACAATTTCCCCTTCTCTGGTTGGACCACACTGTATTTATCCATTCACCTACCAAAGGGAGTTGTAGTTGCTTCCAGTTTTTGGTGATTATTAGTAAAGCTGCTATAAATGACAATTTACAGAGCTCTTTACAAAGGACCCTCATTTTGTTACCTGAGTGGTTACTGAAAAGTTTGCATCTGAAGGAATTAAGGTTCAGCCCAATCACGTAACTGTCCTCTGGAAATAGAGTGTAACTGGTGATGCTGGGAGTAAACCAGGTCTTCTGATCCCCCTCCAAGTTACAAAAATATAAAAGGAAATTTGGGAGTGAGGTTATGTCCATGGGATTATGCACACATAATTAATCGGCAGAAAGATGACCCTTTACCTAAAGGAGACATTACTGTGCAACTTTTAGCAGCTCAATGAATTCACAAGAATAATTTCTCCCATTTTCATACTTTCTTTTTGAACCAGATTTCTGGTCATCATTTTTATTTGAAAATATTTACTTTATAACTTCTAGTTCCTAAAATTAAGATTTCTCTTTCCAGGATTTCTTACGGGACACATTTTATTTTGTTCTAGAGACAGTGTTGACGCTATTAGCATTTAACTTTAAAAGACATTAGCAACAGAATTCAAAAGTTAGACTTCACTGAGCATCTGCAGGCCTCCCTTCCTTGCTTGCTGACTGACGAACGTGCCTGCGGTGCGGGGAGGCTGGGGTGCGGGGAGCCCCGCAGATGGTGGCACCCCCGGCCGCGGGGCGAGGGCACCTCTGGGAATCGTCGGGGAGGGTGATTCTCCCGACTACGTGCGCGTTTCTGGACCGTGGATTCTCCAGCACTTTCTCTCTCTCTCTGTGTTCTAACAGATTGAATATCGTGACACAGTAAGTCCGTACTGGCACCTCCAGCCGTGTGCTCAGCTCATCAGGCTGCTCAGGGCTTCAGGCGGCGTTCACGCGGGAGGAAGGAAGGAGTCCATGATGACTTGGTCATGCCGCCTTGGCCTCCGCCTTCCATATGACCGGAAACAGACTGAGATGTGCGGTGTCTGTGGGAGCGGGGTACGGACGCGCCTTTATTCCTTTTGTGCCTTTTCTAGTCCATGCTTTTCGTCTAGCCCGCGCGTCATAGGGCTGGCCTGAAGTTTCACAGGCTTAACCCAGGGCCTCTCAGCCGCGGCATGGCTGCCGCCTGGGCCGGCAGTGCTTCGTCGGGCTGCGGGCAGCTGTCTGCGCTGCGGGGCTCAGCGCCACCCTGGGCTCGGACACCGGACGCCGGCGGCAGCCCCGGCCCCGCACGCACGCAGTGGCCCTGCCTGGGAGCCGCTGGTCTGAATACCTTCCCAGCTGCTTCGAAAAGGAGAAGCATCGTCACCTGCTCTCAGCCAGGTGTTCCTTAAGGTCCCCAAACCCGACGCGTGGCGCCTCGTGATGGGGGGCGGTCCTGTGTGTCACCGGACAGCCGACGCCGTTTCTGCGCCGCTTACGTCTCCTCCTGGGGTAAATCTCCCGAGAGTCTCCCTTTTATGCTTTGGAAACGGGCCTCCTCCACCCCACGACCCAGGCCCGCCCGGCGGCCAGCGCGCCCGCGTCCTGCGCCTCCCGGGCCGACTCTGCGGGCGCTCGGGTCCGCGCTGCCTCCGTCTCCCAAGGGTTTTTTTTTTTTTTTTTTTTTTTTTTTTACCATTTCTTCCCCCATTTTCTGTCTTTGTATTCTCTGATTTAGAAACACAGATGCCCCTAGTTTTGTTAAAAGTGGAGTTTGAGCTTATTTTCTTGTTTTTATTATATTGTAAGAATTTCCTGAGCAGGGCGAGGAGGCCACCTGCCCCAGCCCGGGCGTCAGGCCGCGCTGAGCCAGGGAGCTGGGAGGGCGGCACGCAGGATGCTCCTGCTCGTGTGTGTGTGTGTGTGTGTGTGTGTGTGAGTGAGAGTGAGAGAGTGTGGTTGTGTGACTGTGTGTGTGTGAGTGTGTGTGTTGGGGGTGGGGTGTCCCGGGCAGGTGCTGACGGAGGCCAGCGGGAGAGCCGGGATGAAGATTCCGGAGCCCCCTGGGGAGTGTGAGCCTCATCCTGGGACAAGAGGATTAAATGCAGAGAAGGTTTTATATTTTCTTTTTACAAAACTTGTGTCTGAGAAAAATCCCTCTCAACCTCAGGCAGCAACTAGGTATTTCAGAAAAGGGCTAAAGCTGAGAGTCGGGAAAGAAGGCGAGAGGTGGCTGTGGAGGGAACGGACCTGAGTTTCCCCGAAAATGATTTTGACGTCTCATTCTCCCTGATTTGCACCGGACCATCCATGACACAACCTAAGACAAATTTTCAGTCTGTGTAATTGCTCAGGAGCCAGCGAGGCTGAATTCTCTGGACCCACTTGTGAAGGGGTCTTCAGCCCCCGCCCCCCAGGAGCTGGGAGCTGGGGGGCCCCCAGGGCTGGGCATTCGGCTCCCCTGCGGGTTTTCACGGGGAAGACCAGCTCCACAGCTTCCTCACTTTAAACCAAATTAATCCTGGGCAAAATCTGGAAACACCAATCTTAATTTGTCAGAGGTGGAAGTAGCCTCAGGTATTCACCTGCCCCACCTTTGAAGAGGAAAAACAGGAGATTCCTGTTCAGCGCAGTTTTTCTCCAAGCTGTTGCGAAAGTTTTGGTTCTTGAATTACGAGACGTGCTGCAGGCGCAGCAGATGGGTGGTGTGGATGGATTCATGTCTTCACCCAGCAGAACGGACGGCTCAGGGACGCCGGGGAACCGGAGTTAGGGGGTCAACGGTGTTTGATGTTGGAAACATCATTTAAAAGTCACTTAAAATTAAGAAAAAAGAGTTATAGTGTATATTTGGACCCATCCCAGTGCAGCAATTGAAGTATTGTTTTGAAAACATTACACTTGGAGAAATCTTAAAGTCACAGCTGTGTAACTTAGAGTTAATAATGAACACTGAACAGATTGGCTCTCCCCCTTAAGACTTTGCAGTAGCTAAAGGTAACAAACCAACTCCCCTGTGTAAGCTGCAGCCAGACAGAGTCAACTAGCAAGGGAGGAGGGATTAACTCTTACAAAAGTACCGAGATAAACTAGCCCAGTAGATGAGCTGGCCTCCAGCAGTGGTCCCTGGACCAGCTCCATCAGCCTCGCCTGCCTGGAAACAGGATAGAAACGCAGAACCTTGGCCCCGCCTCCAAGCTGCTGAACCAGGACCTCTGGCGGGGGTTGGGAGGGCGGGGGCAGCCGGCTGGGTAGTGGGTGAAGGTATTTTTTAGATGAGCTTAACAGTTAACTCAGTAGACTTTGAGTAAAACAGATTCCATAATGAGGGTGGGCCTTGTCTAATCAGGTAAAGCCTCATGATCAAAAGCTGAGGCTCCCAGAGAAGGAGGGACTGTGCCTCAGGGGTTGTTCAGACTCCAGCTGCAGTGCCCACTCTTCCCTAACTCTCCAGCTGCCAGCCTGTCCTGCAGATTTTGGATTTGCCAGCCCCCACAACCACAGGACCCAGTTCTTTAGAATAAATCATCTCTCTGTCTCCCTCTCTCCGTGTATCTCTGTATCTGCACACAAACACACACATATGTTCATATTCTACTGGCTCTGTTTCTCTGAAGAACCCTGATTAATATACTGGGGACCGGTGTGTCTAACTACAATGTATTAACCCTAGATCTGCCGGGCAGCAGGCTGACTCCTCAACACAGCGGGACACGGTGGTCAGATCAAGTGTGAGGAAATGAGGCCATGGGTTGGTGGTGTTAGAAAAGGCCCCGCCTGGTGAAATGAGCATCAGTGTTAGGGAGCCAGTAGGCCCCTTTCTTCCTTGATGGGTTTTTGGTGGCTGACAAAATGGCATTAACAGGTCACCCTTTTTCAAAGTGTTTATTCTATTTAACAGGAAATGTTTCAGTAAAACGACCAATTATCATTTGATTTATATTCAATATTTGCCATCCTTTTTTCAGCATCCTAATATTTTGTCAGCATCCCAAAACAAAACACACAAAAAAGATTATTAAAAGTTAAAAACCAAGGGTAACACAATTCATTCACACTCAACGCTGTTCTCCCAGGAGGGTGACGGTCTTTCTCAGTCCTTGCTTCTCAGGTAGTGGCACTGGAAACACATTTGTGGGGATCCTCTTTGTAATCATGGCAGCTCAAATGTCATATAATTTCTCGGTAGAAGAACAGTTGCTTGTGGTCTGATTTCCAGTATTAACAAGTCAGTCAAGTAAGTACTATTCTTTGCAAAATAAACTTCTCTATTAAATAATTTTAATGGTATTTGAACAACCTTTCCTGACTATTCAGATAAATACATCTGACAGATAAAGTTTTTCAGTGATGATTGTTGGCTCTCGGGTTTTAGAAATATCCCGGCCGTCAATAATTGAACTGTTTCACTACGTTGTTTGCACGTCTCTAGAGATTTCTCCAGAGAGAACTCCAGGGGGCGCGATAGAGCCGCACTCTAGAAAGAGCGGGTGGATGGTCTTGTCTGCGTGTTTTGTGCATCGTAGGAGGTGTATTTTGGTAAAGCAGAATCATCCTCTGCTGGCTTTACTGTGTCAACTACAGAGGCAGGGGTTTCCTCCATTGAAGCTGGTGAGCTGTTTGTCAGATCAGGCAAAACTTACTAAGTTACAAATGCTCCAGTGAATAATGGTTGATTTTATTTGTACATAGAAAAATATTTTAAAATGATCAAATAATGGAAAATTTCCTTCTTATCATGAAAAATTACAAAATATCCACTGGATGAATAAAACCACACAATACACAATGTATTTAGTGAGTCTGGTGTGGGCTCCTTCACATCCAAGTAGACAAAACTATATACATGTAGACATCTTTATGTTCTCACATCACACTTTTAAAAAAAATGTGACCAGGCTAAACATGTTGTTTTGTGACTTGCTTTTTTTTAACTCCTAAGTATGTTTTTTGCTGTCCCCCCCATTAGCATAGACTTAGATACATCATCTCAGTATTCTGTGCACAAATATTATTCCTTTCAGTGGATGGATGGAGGACCACAGAACAAATGTATCATAATTAATTTTTCCAGCATAATTTGGATAGACATTTAGACAATCCCCAATTTTCTTACTACTGCAAAATAACCGCAGAGCGGGGATGGTATAGCTCAGTGGTAGAGAGCATGCTTAGCATATACGAGGTCCTGGGTTCAGTCCCCAGTACCTCCTCTAAAAATAAATAAACCTAATTACCACACCCCCCCCCGACAAAATGAAATAAATAAGACAATAATAAATAAATAAAATATTAAAAAACACAGCAGAAAGCACTGCTTCAGATGAAGATGCTGACATTTAGTTATTTTCCTAAAAGAGGAGCAGCCTGCTTCACTCACCAACCTCACCGTGAGGACTCAGGTACTTTAGTTCAGAAATGCTCCTTCCAGGTGGAAGTTAGAGCCGTTTTTGTCAAGTTCCCCACTGCCCTCCTCTGGCTGCAAGAAACTTTTGGTTGCAAGTGTGTTGAAGTCATGGATTAATCTGGGGGGATTACTATAGAGCATTTGAAATACTGAGCCTGCATTGCTGTCTGCTGTCTGTCTGCACCGTGGGGCCAGATACTTTGCACAAGCCAAGAAATGTATCTTATTCTTTGATTACTTCGAAGGAAAGTTACTGCTCTTCTAAGTTAACCTTATGTTGAACTACTTTATTTCTTTTTTATTGAAGTCGAGTTGATTTATAATAGTGTGTTAGCTTCAGGGTTGCAACACAGTGATTCATCATTTTTATAGATTGCACTCCACGTAAAATTGTTACACAATAACAGCTCGATTTTCCTGTGCAGTACGATCTGTCCTTGCTGCTTAGTTATTTTATCATAGGAGTTTCTACTTCTTGGTCCCCTACGTCTAATTTGTCCCCTCCCCCTCACTGATACCCACTGTCAGTCTGTTTCTGTTTTGTTATATAGATTCATTTGTTTTGTTTTTCAGATTCCACATAAAAGAGGTAATGTTGAACTACTTTATGGAACTCTTTGGGTTTAATACATTTTTATTTGTTTCCTCTAGAAGTTGCGACAACCACCTCCAACGTGAAAAAAATGACAGTTTTGTTCTCCTTTCTAGTTTTTTTTAGCTTTTTATTTCTTTTCTTGCCTTATCCCATTGGTGGCATATGAGATCAACGACGAATTCCAGCCACGGCAGTGAGACTGTTTTACGGATCCCTTTTTTGTCCAGAGGCTGTTATTGACTCTTTGTCTAGAAGCAAAGTTTCAGAAAGCTTTGTTTTTCCCTTTGTTCTGAAAGAATTTAAATTACGAGATGAGTCCCTTGGGATCTTGACTGACTTCACGGAATGCCTTAGCACTTTGCAGCACATGGACTTAACACTGTCGCATTTTCTCCTTGTCATTGTTACATTGATTAAGTAACACAGAGCGGCATGGACATTTCCACCAGTATCCTTTCAAAATTAACCTGTAAGTGTCAGTAAGTGTGATAGTTCAGGAATTATTTTAGTCCTATAGAGTCCAGTAAGGGAAAAAGTGGGCAAAAGTCTAGGAAATATAACAGAAAAGGTGATGAGAGCGGGAGAGAGAGAACGTTAAATCGTTTATTTAAAAAAAAATTACAATAAGGAATTTAAAAAAGAACGTGGATAAATCCAACAAAATGAGAAAAAACGTGCCTTGAAATATTAAAGCTGTGTATTTGAAATAAAATTTTATTTTGTATGTCAAGCAACAAGAAAGAATTTCAGTAACTTTCTCAAGGTCTCTTAAAGAGGGATGGGCAGAGCGGGGCTTGAACTGAAGAGGCTGGATTCCAGGTTCCACGCTGTGACCTGCTACCGCGTCACAGCAGGACAGACCGCCTGTGGAGGTGGCATGCCTGTCTCCGCAGCTTGTGCGAGGGACCCTGTGCTGCCGTACAGCGTCCAGAGGGACATCACATGCATTGTCTCTCTTAAGAAAAATGTTTCCATCAAGCGCTTAAAATTATGCCATGGTGGAAATTTAATTTCTCTCCTGTGAATTTCTAGTTGCATTTTTCTTTCTCGCTGAGGACACACGTGCCTCTAACACACAGTCAGCATCTCCAGTGTGCTACTTACACCACGTATTCACTGTAGCTTTTATTCCTGAATAACACCCTTTCATGACGTCTTCAAGGCTTATATAAAAAGGCTACAATTTCTGAATTACTCCACATTCGAAGCTGTCTTTATTCCACCTTCCCTGGGATTGGTAATTCGGGCAGGGAAACGGAGCTGGCCCCGTGTGCGCCTGACGTGCTCAGCGCTGCTCCGCTTCTCTGCGCTCTGTTCTCATTTTCCTCCTTCTCGTCTCCGAATTCTCCAGGGTGTTGCCAAAGTTGAGTCTTTGAAACTTCATCGTCCTCGTCTCTGAGGGGCTCTTTTCCCTCTGAACACGTTTGTTCTTTCTCAGATGAGCGGGATGGGTCTTTTCCATTATTTCTTTGCAGGTTCCTCACCTCTGTTACCTCTTTTGAGGTCACCCGAAATCGGACCCCGGGGGAAGAGACGGCACACCTGCTTCCCCGTTTTCTTTGTCCTTTTTCTTATTCTTTCTGTTTGTGCCTGTTTCACCCTGGAATACCTCCTCGGCTCTCTTTTGCAACCCCACTGTACTTTTAGAGTTATCAGCACCTTGCATCGTCTAAAAGCCCTTTTCTTCTCTGATTGGTCCATCTAGTAGCACACAATTCATTTTGTGAATGTGACGTCTTCTTGAATCTCTGGGCATATGAGTTAACGTGGATTCTTTTCTTTTCCCTGAGTTGTCTCAGTTTTTCCTGTGTCAGTATTCGCTGGTTGTGAACACCCCTTTTCTTTGCACGCCTGGTGGTCTTTGAAGATCCACTTATGCTGGATTGATTTTCTAGACCATGTGACTCTGATACTGCCGGGAGTGCCCGGACCTGCATCTCATCATACACTTTTCCTCCTTAAACACGTTGAGACGCTCTCAGCCAGAGTATGCGACTGGCGTGGGTCCCTGTCCTCCATCACCAGGGGTGGGCACGTCTTTATCCTCCCATAGCTGCCAGTCTGCTTCTGAGTTTATCTTAGTTGTTCCCTCTGTGACTTACTGAGATCCACCACTTTCAAGCCCCAACTTCTGTGTCTTTCATCCTGGAGTGCGGGATGTTTTGACAGGTGAAACACCCAGGTTGCCCGTCTGCAGGTTATTTGAGAGCCTGGAGCCGACTGCATAGCTTCCCTTTGAAGGCTGCTCCTGTGTGTTCGTAATACCGCCCCCACCCACATTCTGCCTGCTCTTGACCCCATTTCTCCTCCCGAGTTTTAATATCTGGGATCTGCTGGACCGGAATATGAGATACCGGGATTAATGGGAGGAAGTAGTGACCAGAGTGGGTATTTTGGGCAAAACGTGGCTCAGCACTTAAGGGACAGCTCATGCCTGCCCACATTTCTAGCTCGTGCCACCTTCTGCCAGGTGTGGGTGTGCTGGGATTTATAAGGACTGCCAACTCCTCTTAAGTTTTTCCAGTAGTTTCAATTTTTTTTGAACGTGTTTCATGGTTTAGGTCTATTTTTGTCTATCTTCATTTCTCTCCAGATTCTGATATTAATCTGATTGCCAGTCTTCATTTTTGGTGTCATTAAAAGTTTTACATTCTGGAGCAATTTGGGAGAGAGTTCCTTAGAGGCTACAAATGAGGTGACTATTCCTTAATCCTTTAGAAAATATTAGCTCTTTACTAAAAGCACAGAATCTTGAATGTCAAGATTAATCAATGCTATTTATCTAAGTTATTATAGCAGAACTCGTTCTGTAACAAAGATGCTGCTGCTCCTGTCAGCTGTGGCTTGTGAAGACCTCTGGAGAAGCAGAGGAGGCAGGTTAGGGAGCAGACACAGACAGAATGAGGGGCAAGGAACTAATGCAATATGGTGTCCCCGTCTTCTGGGCTCAAGATCCCTGATCATTCCTGGGAGTCGGCTTTGACTGCAAAGTTTAGTCGTTGATTTATTAATAAACCACTTTTAACGTGAAAAGATGATCCCAAATTTAGGATACAGGCCTCTCCGTATAAGAAACATGATGGTAAAATTTTAAATAATGGTCGGATGAAGAAGCGACTTATTGGCTTACACTAAGTCTATCGAAGCATTTAGTTTTCTAGTGACATACCCTAGGACGAAGACTGACATCTCAGAAGAAGTTGCTAGCTTGTGGTTGACCAGTCTCGGAACTGGGCGGAGGGGTGTGAGAGGCAAGGACGGACCGGATTGTCATTCAGAAGCGCACTCCGGCTGCTGTAAGGAGGGCCGTTAGGGACGGCGCTCGGAACAGGGAGGCCAGCGCGGAGGCTGCGAGGAGTCTGGCCGAGTGAGAGATGCTGGGACTGGCGCTGACTGGCTGGGGGGAGAGGGCGGCTGAGGGTCGTAAGGTTTGTAACTATTCTTCCCGAGGTTTGCGAAGCTGGCCGGTTTCACCCTGTGGAGATCGTGGGTCCCACTGCAGGGCGCAGCTGCGAATCGTGCAGCTTCTGTTTTTCTTTTCCCTGAAAATTTGACACACAGAGGAGGGCAACGCGACAACTGTTTTAGTGCAAGTTTCTTGTGTGGTTTCCTAGGGCAGAGCTGGGGTCCACACCCAGCCTCCCTGTTGCATCCTGTATCCACACCATGTCCCGAAGTCCTGGTCTCTCTCAGCGTCAAAATGTGAAATAGATCAGGCTCTTTCTGGGACACTTTCTAACTCTAATTGTTTATGAGATCACGAGATCTGTGATTTTACTGCAATCACAGTTACCCTTATGTTGACCCTATAGAATTTCTAAAATTCCCAAACTCTGGTTAAATGTCAAAACTTATCAAATTTGAAAGTCTGTGCAATTCCTGCTTGTCACTTGTGCCTCAGATGCAGCTTGGAAATGTCTGTCATTTGCCTTAGGTCCTCTCACCACATGGATCATGAACCACTCTAAGTACCCATTGGCAGTAGACTAGACTAGTGAAATAAACTGTGATAATTCATAAAATGGAGAAGGACACAGGTGATAAAAAGAAAAAGGTAGATCTTCATTTGTTGATGTGAAAGATTTTCAAGAGATATTAAGGGAAAGTGAAGCAAAATCCAGATTTTTGTGTATGCTGTCTGCCCATTCGTGCAAGTAAAAGTGTCCCTGCTGTAAATTTAGATACACAGCCCGAAATACGTTTATCCGACATGGTTGTGTATATATATACATGCGTGTGACTTTTTTCTCAAAGGATGCCTACTTGTTAAACATCTTAGTGTCGTCTGGGGGAAAAGACCAAGACTGAAGGGAGAAGGATTTTATTTCCATTATTTTGTTCTTTTTGTATGTTGCCAATTTTTAAAGTTTATTTTATTTTCCTTAATAGACATAAGATTTACCTTTCGAGTCATTTTTAAAGTGTACAATTTCGTGGCGTTCAGGACGCTGGTAATGCCGTGTCACACTCACCTCTCTCCATTTGCAGAACATTCTCAGCGTCCTCAAAACTGTACCAGTTGGACACTAACTATCCGGCCCTTTCTTTCTCCAGCCCCTGGTAACCTCTAACCTACTTTCTGTCTTCACGAATTTGCCTGTTTTAGGCACACTCAATTTCGTGCCTTTCACTATGGCTTGAATTATCTGACAACGTGCATGTGTTACTTTTATTCGTTACAAAATGTCAGTGTGGACGAACAGGGCAAAACAATTATGAGCCATTTTCATTTCTTGCTTATACTCTTCTGCTTTAGAATCACCCTAACAAATGTTCTTTTACATGATCTCGTGGAGAACAGGATAATTGAACATGCCTGGGTCACAGCATGAACCACTGCTTTCAGAAATACAAGAGGACACTCGTTTCTGTACAGCCCCCAGTCTTGCTGTTCCTTCATTAGGCAGGTTACTGGGCGCATCTTGGAAAGGGGTTGCTACTGCATTAATATGTGGTGATTAATTAAGTTAAACTTCATTGTAACAAGCTGATTAGAACGTTGGGTCACGGAACGAGAGTGATTTACTCCATAGATTTCAATGAAACTGTTAAGCTACATTAATAAAGGAAAGGACTCGAAATATTGAATTAGCAGAAAATAACAGATAATTTTTGATAGCATCATGGCCACTGGCTCTAAGCACCACATATAAACTCACCACCCTTCTGGGTGTCTAATCTTACGGAGATACGCCATCCGCAGAATCATTGCTCTAAGCACAAATGTTCATTGTCAGCTTGCTTCCCATATTCTAGTGCGATAAGCAGCCTAAGTATTTAACAACAGGAGGCTATACGTAAGTAAACTGCTGTCTGTCCTCGCAGGGAGAGCTAGCAAGGACACAGAGCCGCGTCACAGGCTCTTCCACGAGCGCGTGAGGAAACGTGGGGCGCGCCGTGTTACAGACACCACGTGTGCAACCGTTCAGAGCAGTCCACTGAAGCTGGCGTTTGTTCAGTCAACAATTACTTAATCGGATTTCAATCCTCATTCTTCCCGGCCTGTTGAAAATGTTGAGAAGCTCCCAACTGTCTGTATGCCCAAGTTCTCTCTCTCTCTCCCATCTAGGGTAAACCCTGCTCCAGTCACTTCTTCTGTTTCTCATATTCTTATTCCTTGACTCTTAATCTCCCTCTAGGTTTGGTCCTTCGTCATCATTTCTTGGCGCTCTACACCCGCTGTGTGGTCTGAGCGCTGCCGGGGCATTAATTAGGGTGGGCGCGCTGCGGTAACAAAGGGGCCCTCAGACGTCAACAGGTCTGTCAGACAGAGAACCAGCTCCTTGCTCACACGATGTTCTGAGACTTTGTCCGAGGCGGTAGGGTATCTCTCTTCCTTGGGATCTTTCAGGACCCAGGTGTTGTTTCTGTGGAGGGACAGGCAAAATTCCAATGGGTAGCAGTTGAATAAAACCGAGTCTGTGGTGCTCGGGGCACTCGGAGAAGTCAGACAGTGGAGGGGCAGGGGATGGCGGTTTGGGGGAAGGCAGAGCTAAGGGAGTTCCTTCTGGGATGACTTGGCCGTCACGTATTTGTAGACTGAGGGAGTGGAGCCAAGCAGAGGTGGTCCACTCCAGGATGGGTGGGCACCAGTGGTGAGGGGCCTGCTCGTGGAGGATGGAGGAGCGACTGGAACCAAGCGCCAGGTCAGCCTGGGAGGAGGGCGTGTGCCCCCCGCTCTGACAGAGGACACGGATGTTCACTTGGAAGTGAAGAGGAGGGGAGCAGAGGACTTCGTTTGTCTGCTCCGTTGAGCCAAGTTTGCGCCAGAGTTTTGTTTTGCGTCCTGAGTTGGGGACGGGCATGTGGCTGGGGTCAGGGGCTCCTGGCGGCCCCCAGGCACACCTGGTCTGTAAGCAGGGGTCCACTATTTGGTGCCCAACCTGGAGTTCTGGTTGGGTGACATTTTAAATGACTTTGCATCCAAATGGACATCCAAGTGGATGATTTTGTCAGATTTTCGTGTATAAGAGAAATTGCTACCTGTAGTTTTTGCTTTATTGAGTCCTATGAAGTGACACTTTTCTGAGAGAGAGCCTTGGAAAGTTTCCTTCATTCTTTCAGACTAGAAAGTCCATGTTTACTTCTCTTGTGAATGTGTGAAAGTCCGGGTTTGAAATGATGAAACTGGGGGAAATGATGAATCGGGACAAATGGGTGCCTCTCTCCCTCTCTCCTTTGTCTGCGCCCCCTTGGAATCTGTCTCCATGGTTCAATTCATCATCCTGTAAGCAATGGATTTTTGGTCTTTTTTCACCCTGACATCACCCGCATTGTTGATCATTCCATCTCCTGCAGCGCCCAGCCTGGGATGCTCAGAGCTGAGCCCAGAGAAGTGGGGCAACTGGCCTCCTGGGCTGTACTCCTTCCCTACTTTTTAACAAATAAATGTTTTATTGTAGAAAAGTTTTTGATTTACAAGTTTGCACAGATAGAACAGAGAGTTCCTGTAAACCCTACCCCCAGTCTCCCCTAGGGTCAGCGTCTTACGTTGCCATGGTTCACTGATGGTGGTGAAAGGCCAGCGCTGATTGACTGTTACTAACCACACGGCACTTTCTCTGGGTTTCATTATTGCTCCCCAGCGCCTCCTTTCTGTCCCTGGACTCCATGCAGGGACCACGTGCCATTTGCCCTCGTGTCCCTTCAGGCTTCCCTGGCAGTGTCGGTTTCTTAGATTCTCCTTGTTTTTGATGACTTGACAGTTTTGAGGAGGACTGGTGGATTTTGTAGGATGTTTGTCAATTTGAGTTTGATTTATTTTTCATGGTTACACCCGGGTTATGGGCTTGTGGGAAGAAGACCGAGAAGTGCAGTGCCATTTTCATCCCTTAATTAAGGGCATGGACTGCCAGCATGACATCGCATGGGTGCTGACCTTGGTCACCTGTCAGGTGTCTCCACCATGAAGTTACTCTCTGCCACCTTTCCATGCTGTGGGCTTTGGAAGGAAGAAGGAAGTCATCGCAAAAGTCCGTGATTAAGGGGAGGGGAGCTAAACGCCATCTCTTTGAGGGGGTAGAATCCACTTAACCATTAGGAATTTTTCTGTGTGGGAAACCTCTCTTCTTCCTCATTTATTTAATCGTATGTTTAGGTCAGCATGGGCTCCAGGATATTTACTTTATACTTTGGGTTACAACTCAGTACCACGTCGCTGGTTCTCTTGCTTCTCCTTCCCCTCCCCCCTCCTCCCCTTCCCTCCCCCTTCCTCCTCCCTCTCCTCTTCCTTCCTTCTCTCCCCACCCCTCTTCTCTCTACTTCTCTCTCCCAGATCCATTTAAAATGGATCAAGACCTCAAACCAAAATAATGAAGTGACTAGCTAAAAATCTCAAGCGATATTGAATGGTGGGCAAATTTTAGGGGCAAGAAATCCTGGCTTATTTGACAGAAGTTTTCTGCTCCTTCGGCAGTTACTGCTTATTTGTGCATCAGGCTTGCTTTGTCGGGCTGGAGCGCAGTTTTCAACAGGTTCACTGCCGGAAGTTTTGGTAAACAGACTCTTCTTCTGGTGAACGCTTAGCAGAGCTGACTTTGAGCAACCAGCTGGAAACAGTAAAGCAGGAAACCTCTGACTTAAGGGTTCAAACATAAGGTTTAAGGATTACCTTGGTGAGTATCTGATTTAAGAACTTAAGGTTTAAGAATTACCTTTGTGAAGTTCCCTTTCTACATACTGAATGCAAAGTTCAGGGAATGTCCTCAGAGCTCTGTAAGTACTTATTTTCTGGGCAATTAACTTCATTAAGTGGCCCGGGTCCATCGAGCTGGATGAGTACGGTATGTGTATTAATTCTGCTGCCCTGGAATCCTGTACACAACTATGACGTCATGGTTCATATGCAGACTCTGGTTTTAGTCTCTCTTTGGAAGCAAGGACCTCGTATGGACAGGTCATGATCCCAAACTTGTGTTCCCGTGTGCATTCTTTGCTGGGAGACCGTGGGAGGTGAGTGTGTCTTGCCGGCTTCCTCAGCCCCCTGCTTCTCACGCGCGCTGCCCCCGGGAAGGAAGCTGGCATCACTACGAGCGGACCGGCGGGCGCTGTCCAGGGTAGCAACTGCATTTTGAGTAAGGCTGCTGCCCCGGATGGCTGACTCCCGGGTTTACTGTGTGCCGCGTGCTGGGTGCTTCATGCGCAGTTGTCTTGTGTACTAATTAAATCAGATCTATTTTGCAGATTAATTAACTGAGCCTCGAAAAGTTGAGTCGGTTGCCCTGGGCCACCCAGCGAGTAAGCTGGGGCATGGATCCAGGCCCACCAAGTGCAAAGTTCATGCTCTTTACTGCCAAGCTTTAGTGCCCTCATCCTGCTGTTAACATTTCCACAGTTTCTTCTGTGAGGCATTGCACTGTGGACATACACTGATAATCCAGGCACACCTCAGACATACTGCGGGTTCGGTTCCAGACCACCACAGTAAAGCAAATATCACGTGAAAGTGAGTCACACGGATGTTTTGGTTTCTCAGCGTGTGTAAAAGTCATGTGTACACGATACACACTGTCGTCTATAACGTGAGCAACAGCATTATGTCTAAAAATGTGCAGTTCCGTGATATTTCACGAGGGGATTTGTGTGCTTGGCTTTGCTGTTTGTAACCTGCCTCTCTGACCCCTAAGCAGACAGCCCTGCACCGTGCAGGGCTTCACTGGCACTGGGAAACAGAGAATGCGTATCATGATGCCAAGTACCAGGTGGAGAGGAAATTCTGTCTCGTCGGGCTCCTGACCACACAGCCAAGGCCGCAGGGCTGCGCACCTGGTGCCTCTCATTTGTCGTTTCTGGTCTCCACCTCGCACCGCGAGGGAGCCAGCAGTGGGCTGCATGGCTGAGCAGGGCAGTCACTCTCCGTTGCGGGCGGGGCATCCTTCCTGCAGCGCTGTCCTCCATCCAGCCTGCTTAGGTGGGTGACTGCTTCGGCCAGAGCAGGTGGACATTACTTTCACACGAATTAACTGTGATTTGGGGGTTGGCCTCATCCTCTCCTCCCTCCACGAGGACAGTGAGCTCCGATTGTTTGCCGCTGGGTCCTGGACTTGTTACCAAAGGCAAGTTCGTGTGCCTGCCGCACCTTGAGGCCAAACTACCCTAAACATCGGAGTCTGGAGCAGTGAAAGGTTTATGGACGTCCCGGAACAGGTTGTGGGGCTTTCGGAGGTAGCTGGGTTTCAGAGAATGGCAGGGCCAGGGGCTGGGGGCCAGAGGGACTGCTGTCCCGGCCACTTCATCTCAGAATCTGAAAGGAGGGTCTAACTGACCCCGTGGCCCAGAACGGCCGCTGCAGTGAGAGGCAGGTGGGGCCATGCGTGCAGGAAGGGCACCCAGGGCACTTGAAGGCAGGGAGAGGGCCCGGGGCTTCTGCAGGGCTGCACGGGGACTGGTAACCCCCTCTCTGCAGAGGAGGGGGAGGTCCTTCCCTCGCCAGACATGGAGCTGAGACAGAGCTTCCCTCCAGCAGCTGAGAGTGACTCCACAGAGGAGAGAACCTGGGACTGATCTGAGTATTTATCCAGAAGAAACCCTGGAGTTTTAAGACTGGAAAGTGCAAGCCTCTGACACACAAAACTGACGCATTGTGACAGGTGGTTTGAGAAGAGAGAATGGGAAGGGTGACTCACCCTCCAGGAACCAGACTGCAGGGCAGCTGGGAGAGAACAGGGAGTCAAAATCTCCCAGGTGTGATGAAAGGAGGAGTGGCATTCAGGTAGACGGAACACCATGCACCGAGGGGAAGCGTGATGGAAAAGCATGGGTATTGGGGGAAATCAGTGAACTTGGCTGGAGCAGCAAGGACATGGGAGGGCAGGCAGCACTGAGAAAGAGGAGCTGTAACAAGGAATCTGACTCTGTATGAAGATCTGCTCCTTTGGCTCTAACCCTGGGCTCTGTTTCCTGTGCTGAGTCATGCTGGCTCTGCACCTTTTGTAAAAGTTGTTGCCTAGAGCCTGAAATACACAGGAGAGCCCATTCTCCAGGCTCTGACATTCAAGGGGATAACATTTTTCCATTTCTACAGAGATAAAAGTTGTGGAACAGAGAGTAACATTTGTCTTGTGGAAGGTTTACAGGGACACCACGACCTGAACCACGTGCACGGCTGCAAGAACAAAGGATTCTGATGCCAAGAAGCTTGCAACAACCAACCGCACCCCTTCCCCTCTTAGTATAAAAGGAGCCTCAGTTCTGACTTGGGGAAGATGGTTCTCCAGGACGTTAGTCCCCTGTCTTCTTGGTCTGCTGCTTCCCAAATAAAGTCATCATTCCTGCCCCAACACCTCATCTCCTGATCGATCGGCCTGCCTGTCGTGTGGTGAGCAGAACGAGCTTGGACTGAGTAACAGAGCCACAGAGACGCAGCGCCCCGTGGAAGGGCCTGGTGCAAGCCCCAGCATCGGGCGGGAAACCAGAGGGCTCTGGGCGCAGGCCTGCGGCACTGTGTGTGGTTCCCTGTGCTCTGCAGCACAACCTTGCTGCTTATCTATCTCACACGTAGTAGTTACACGTCTGCAAATCCGAACTCCCAGTTTGTCCCTCCCACCCACTTTCCCTAGAGTTTGAATTTACATTTGTGCGTTCTGAGGCTCGTGCAGCTGAGAAGTTAACTTACCAAGTTCCTAGGCCGATGGAGCCGGGGCGGGGGGGGGGCAGATGGCAGAAGCAAATGCCAGTACTTCCTGTAAGAACGTACTCTTCCCTCGTGACTCATGAAATTCCCGCAGACGCAGTCTGACCAAGTGGAAATCAGAAGGATGATGCTACTCAGGGACCCAGGGAAATGGTGAGCAGCCTAATCGGGCTGCAGGGAGCTCAGAATCTCCAGAATATAAAATCATCACACTGACTGTACCACGATAAATCAGAGTGGGCATTAGGATCGGGAGCAATGAGAAGGAAAAAATTAGTAAAACTAGTCCCGATGAATTTGAAAAAAAAATCTGTTAGAACTCGAGAGAGAATCGTGAAACAGGGACGGCAGAGCCAGAGGAAGAGCAGTTAGCTGGCCAGTGTCAGAAATTAAAATTACGAAAAAGCGACTAAGAGACACCGAGGCCGAGAGTGACGGAGCCTCGCCAGTGTCGCTCAGAAGTCCAGGACAGAAAGCCAAGGGTGGGGGATGTCCGCGTTTAAAGGGATAATGGCTGAGAATTTTCCACAACTGATGCACAAACATGAATCCTGAGCCTCGGAAGCTCAACAGACCCCAAGGAGGCTGGAAAATGAAAACCATCAAAAACATCGAGGTGAAATTACACAACACTGACGATAAAAGAAGATACTAAAAATCGAGACGGAAGTCAAGCAATTTATAAGGAATGACAGGAGCACAGCAGCTGACGTCTCACGAGCAAAAATAAAAGCCAGAGGAGGGGGGAGGAACACTGTCAACGTGCTGAGAGCAGAGGCATCCGTCTGCCAACCACCCATCAATGACCAGCATCTGTCAACCGCCGTTTTGGGAAAAAATGAGCAATTTTTAGCATTGACCCCTACCGAAGGAAAATTTGCAAGATATTCTTTAAGAAGAAGGAAAATGATCTAAAAAGCACATGGCTGAGGGAGGTGAACACTGCTGTGTGATCCGATGGAAATGATGCCTCATTAGAGGGACATTCAAAGAACCAAAATACCAGACAACAAAACCAGGACTGAGAATGGAAAGGCAGGTGACAGGGGTGACTGAGGTTAAAAGGACATTCTGAGACTTCGTACTGTTTATAGTTCTTGGTGATGACAGCAATTAATTTTAAATTCTATCAGTTATTAAGGCTTTAGTAACTTCTCAGCCCACGTCCCAGCCCTGATCTCTCCCGGTAGCTCAAGACTAACCCATCCCGCATCTAATAAACACCTGCACTTTCACAGGTTTCCCCTCCCCCTAAGCCCGTGCCTCTCACTCTCCGTCTCGTTTCAGTAAATAGCGGCTGCCCCATCCAGGCTGCCAGCCTAAGACCCGGGAGGCGTCCCTTACTGGCTCTTTCTCTCCCACTTCAAGTCCGCCCATCAGCACATCTCGCCGGCTCAACCTAGGGCATCCCGAACCTGAGCTCTGCCTGCCTCTCTTGGTATTTTCTGTTGTCTAGATTAATGCAAACTTCCTTGCTGGTCTTCCCTCTCTTTCTTCGTTCTTCTGTGGTTTGTTCTAGAAAGCAGAGCAATCATTCCAAAATGCAGGTTGAAGTGCCCTTTTCCGTCTGACTCAGAATAAAGTCCAGGGCTCTTTCCTGGCTCTCCAAGGTCTGCCAGCAGCCATCCCTGTGTGCTCCGTCCAGTCTTCTCTGACACCGTGACTGAACACCTCCCAGGCGTTTCCCGCTCAGAACTCAGGCTCTCTGTCCCTCAGACACGCCAGGCATGTCCCTGCCTGGGAGCTCGTCCTCTTCCTGGGATGTCGCCACTCAATATACAAAAAGTGCTATGATCTGAATGTTTCTGTCCCCTCCGCCACCCCCACCAATCCGTATGTTGAAATCCCACCCCCCAGTGTGACAGAACGAGGAGGTGAGGGCTTTGGGAGGTGGTTAGGTTCTGTGGGTGGAGTCCCAGGAATGGGACTGGTGCCTTTATAAAAGAAACCCTACAGAGTTTCCTCGCACATTCTTCATGTGAGAACACAGCAAGAAGGCAGCCACCTGTGAACCAGAAAGCAGGCACCCAATCTGAAGCTGACTGGATCTTGGACTCCAGTTTCCAGAACTGTGAAAAATCGATTTCTGCCCTTTGTAAGCCCTGGCATGTAGTGTTTTGTTAGAGCAGCCCGAACAGACTAAGGCAAAAGGCTCTTCTGCCTCCTTCAGGTCCCTGCTGAGATGTCAGACCGGTTTCCTGGCGACCAGATAACTGCACTCTCCAGTTACTCTATCCCTTATCCTGTCTTTTCTCTGTCATAGTGTTGAGCATATGGTGCATTGCAGCTTTATTTACTTATTTTTTATCTCTTGTTTCCATAATAAAAGATAAGAGCCATGAAAGAAGGGACTTGGCTTGCTCGGTACTCTAAAATAATTCCGAGAACATAACAGGCGCTCAAGGGTAACTGGTAAAAGAATAAAAATAGACCACATTCCTTCCCCTTCCAAAGAGAGGGGAAAAGGCCACCTTCAAATGCAATCTGTAAGCTGCCAAAAAAGAGGGGGAAAAGAAGCATGGAACTAGAAAATAGGAAGTATAAAATAAAATGTTAAAACTAAGGCCACATAAGACCACATAAGCCATTACAACAACAAATGTAAACAGACTAAATTCACCAGTTAAAAAGTTAGAGATTATCCAATTGGATTTTAAAGTAATTCAGTTATGTGCTGTTTCCAAGAGATACTCGGAAATCACAGGATATAGGACAATTGTAAGAGGTAGACAGGGCAGTAAAATGCAAAGAATGTTGGTGTGTCCACAGTAATAACAGACAAATTACACCTTATGGGAAATATAACACCAATCATATTATATTAAAATAAGGCAAAAACTCCCAGTATATTATTTAAGAACATATGCATATGCAATAAATGTATAATTAAATGACCAGTAGATGAGACATTCAGGTTACTTGGAGATGGTGGTGGTGGAATGGAGGTTGTGACTGGGGAAATATAGAAAGGAGATTTCAACTCTATTGATAATTTCTTTTATTATTCTAAGCTGGGTGGAGGGTACGTGAGTATTTGATACAGTTTCATCGTATTTGTTTTGCATTGAAAAGAGTTCATAATAATAAGAAAACACTTCCCCGAATCTGATTACGAATAACTTTTGATGCCAGAGGTTGTCCGACACAGGGTACCACGAAAGCATAGGTCAGAGAGCCTCTAGGGAAGGAAACAGCACTTATGAGCGGGACAATTGGATGAGGGCTCCAGGTACCCCCGAGGGCGGGCGCAAGCACTCTGGCTTCAGCGAGATACTTGGATGTGCAAGTTACGTAAACACAGTCTCATCCTCTGGGAAATGTGTGTGGGATAGCAGGAGAATTGTGAATATTAAATGAAACAATGAACATAGATAAACTACTTGGTGCATAGTAGGTGATCAGTGAACTGCATCAAAATCTCTCTGGAAATAAAGCAGACTAGAACTAGTGAGACAGAGTGAAAGAGAAATTACTTACCTCACAATTAGTTACTGCTTACTTCCCAAACTCCCCAAGGCAAAGGCATCCCTGCCTCCCCTGCACACACACACACACACACACACACACACACACACACACACACACACATACATACATGTAATGTGTCTGTTACATACAGTGCACCTACCGGGCTCTATGTGTAAATTTTTTTCTCCCACCCAGGGATCGCTGCACCCTGTTTATCTTTGTATTCCCCGTCCCCTCAAACACTGCGTCCGGCACATAATGCGCACTCAGGCAACATCTGTAAGATGCTGGACATGTACCAAGGTTCCTGAAAGTGAACACAGACAAATTATATAAACACTGCAAATCAGTGGATCGATCTCTGCCCTCGATAAACAAGGGTAATGTTTCCTGACACACCTAGACTCAAACAGCTCAATTTTTTTTTGTTGGCAGACCCACATTTGACAACAGAGGTATTAAACACGTTCTTTTCGCT
Organism: Camelus dromedarius; assembly: GCF_036321535.1. NCBI lineage: Eukaryota > Metazoa > Chordata > Mammalia > Artiodactyla > Camelidae > Camelus > Camelus dromedarius. Next base: position 26,277,886 of record NC_087463.1, read on the forward strand.
TTGCAAACAGTTCATGTCCTCTGTTTATGCCACTCAGATGAGTAACATTAAGGCAAAACTGATGTGAAGTTGGATGATGTAAACAGGACACCTTCCTCTTTCATCGTATCCACGTTTCTCAAGAAAACTCAAACAGGCCGATAGTTTTACTTTCCTGTTTCCTCCCTAGCAGCCGGCAGAGTAGGGGTGAGGATTAGGGATTTTACAAAGCTCCAGGTCCCAGCAGGGCCAATCGCCGATTTCCTGGGCTTTATTCTCGGGGCCGGTTCGCTCTCCCGACCGCCACCCTAGGAGGGCGAGAGATGAGTGACGCTGACGGGTTGGGAGGCCTTTGCGCCGCCCGCCTCCCCGCCCAGGGCGCCCTGAGCGCGCGAGCTCCCCTCGCCCTGGCGGGTGCTGTCCCCGCCGCTGCCTCCCTCGCTGGAGCAGGCAGGTCGGCCCCGCGCAGAGCAGAGCGCGCTCGGCTGATCACGGCGAGGAGGTAGGCGGCGACCCATCCCATTAGGATTCGTCCAGTCTCTGCGCGCGCCTTGACTTCCGGGGGGACGGGGAGGCCCCCAGGCGGCCGGGATTTCAGCCAGGCTGAGCCCCCGCAACGTCTCAATTGCAACGCAGAGGCCCCGGAGCACAGCCCCAGCCAATCGCCGCGAAGGCACAGAACGCTTGCTCTCTTGACCAAAAACTGCGAGGCGGGAGAGGCGCCCGCTGCTTGGGAGGCGCGGGGAACCCTCTCCAGGAACCGCGCCGGTGCGCTGCTGCGCGCGCGGGTGGGCCCCGGGAGCGCTGCGGGAAGGGAGCGGCTCAGAGCAACAGGTGCAGCCCAACGCCACTCCCAGGCCGAAGGAAACGACCTGCAGGGGCCTGGAGCCAGTAAGACGCAGCGCTCTCTCCACCCCCAGGGCTGCACCGGCAGGTCCCTCCTCCCCAGCTGGGTGGCCCCTCAGCGGGCGGTGGTACCCAGACAGGCGGAGCTCCGCGCGCTCGGGCCAGCCGCCCTGGTCCGGGAAGGTGCAGCTCGGGCTGCCGCCCGGTGCAAACAGACGGTGCCCCTAAGCTCGGACGCCCGGGCGCCTGCCCATCAGGGAGGCTCAGGCTCGGAAACTCGCGCTCTGCGTGCCCAGGGTGGGAACCTCTGCGCCCTCTTTCCCCGGCCAGCACCCCTCGCCAGCGCGCCCCGGACGCTCCCGCGAGCCATGGAGCTGGCGGCCGGGAACCTCAGCGAGGGGAACGCGAGCGGGCCCGAGTCCCCCGCCCCGGAGCCCAGGCCGCTTTTCGGCATCGGCGTGGAGAACTTCATCACCCTGGTGGTGTTCGGCCTGATCTTCGCGCTCGGCGTGCTGGGCAACAGCCTGGTGATCACCGTGCTGGCGCGCAGCAAGCCGGGGAAGCCGCGCAGCACCACCAACCTGTTCATCCTCAACCTGAGCATCGCGGACCTGGCCTACCTGCTCTTCTGCATCCCCTTCCAGGCCACGGTGTACGCGCTGCCCACCTGGGTGCTGGGCGCCTTCGTCTGCAAGTTTATCCATTACTTCTTCACCGTCTCCATGCTGGTCAGCATCTTCACCCTGGCCGCGATGTCGGTGGACCGCTACGTGGCCATCGTGCACTCGCGCCGCTCCTCCTCCCTGCGGGTGTCCCGCAACGCGCTGCTGGGCGTGGGCTTCATCTGGGCGCTGTCCATCGCCATGGCCTCGCCGGTGGCCTACCACCAGCGCCTCTTCCACCGGGACGTCAGCAACCAGACCTTCTGCTGGGAGCAGTGGGCCAACCAGCGCCACAAGAAGGCCTACGTGGTGTGCACCTTCGTCTTCGGCTACCTGCTGCCGCTGCTGCTCATTTGCTTCTGCTATGCCAAGGTGGGGCGCGGGGCGGGCGGGCGCGGGCCCCCACAGACCCGAGTCGCACCTGTGTCCGGGACCCGCAGCCGCCCCTTCCCCATGCCCTCGTTCCCCTTAGTTTCCTGGGGGCACTGCGCGGAGAACCATCTCCGGAGGCCCTGGCCTCGGCTCGCGGGTTTGACGTTGCGCGAGGAAGTTTCTTGGAGTTTGGGCGACGCCAGGGAAAGTTGTCAGGCCACTTCCCAGGCGTCCTTCCCGGCCCTCGCAGCAGCCCTGGGCGGTGGGGTGGTCCCAGCGGAGGGCAATCCCGCCCACTTCTCAGTAGGTGTGATCCGCCTGCGAGAGCATCGCTCCGCGGGGCCGCAGGGCCAGGGCCCGCGCTGGGTCAGCCGGCGCGCGGAGCGGCGCCCCATCCCAGCCCGCAGCCAGGGCCTATGGGGAGACTCCCGTGCCCGCGGGGCGCACAGAGACACGGGCAGGGATCGGCTCTGCGAAGCCACTGCTCCTGGGACCAAGCTTTGAGTATTATTTTACATACAAGCCACGTGTTATTAAACCCAAGTGGTTAAACACAGTTTCTTCACAGAGTCTTGAGCGGAGTCTCCAGAGAACTTCGGATGAGTGGGTTTCCAGCTGCAGTGTTTTCCGGTTTCGATCCTTTTAGAAAGGGGTAAACATCTTACGTGATTCAGGTGGCAGGGCTGCCCCCACCTCTGAGAGGCACACTGTTGACACACCCCTGGTGCAGCCACCCTGCGCCTCCTTACGGGGAAATTTGCTCTTACCGCCCCTGTACGTAGCCCCGCAGAGCTCAGCAAAATCACATCCTCTTTCATCAGTGACACTCGGTTTTGAAGATTTTATACTGATCAAAAAGTCTTCCACCTTTTACACAGCCTGCCTGTGTCAGAGTAAGAGCCTTCATGTCCTGATTCACGGGGCAGAACCCTTTGTTCCTGACATGCCCTCTCCAAGCAGAGAAAGACTTGTAACCAAATTCTGAAATTTCCACCATTTTGTCTTCACCTCTCTCTCTGTCTCTCATTCTCTTTCTGATCAGGCTGTGACTACAGGACGCGGAGTTATCAGAGGAGATAGAACAGCAATGATTTCTTATATTCCATTGACAGAGGAATTTTTTTTCCCCAGCAGAAATGCTGACTATAAGCCAGCTGACTTTATTATTTCCCTCCCCCCCATGTCATCTATAGAGTTACGGCTATTTTGAATGGTAATTTTTTGAGAAAAGTTTTAAAACTATTCCTGCATTGGAGGGTTATATATAAAAGAGACAGAGTAGAGACAGGGAGATTGGAAGCTAACTCTAGCTGAGCTCTTTGGTAAATGCCTGGTTTACTCACTTAGGCTTCTGCAAACGCAAAGCAGAGGATGCGGCACAGCACGGTGGTCTGAAGCGTGCACTGTCTCACTTAGTCTGCAGGCAACCCCGTGGGGTTGTGCACATTTTAATAGTGTGCGTATTTTATTGATAAGGAAAGAGGGTTTGGGGGGAGTGAAGCAACTGACTCAGACTGTGAAGCCCGTAAACAGTTCCGGAAGGATTTTAGTGCAGGAATTCCCAGCCCCCTGAGGGAGGGACAGTTACTGAGAGCCTGGGGGGCACGGAGGCTGGAACTAGAGGGATTCTTAAATATTTGGTTCTTCATTCATAATTGCGTGGATTTCACTTGAAACATATTCTTCCTTCATTTCCTGAAAGACTTCGGGGAATGTAATTTGGGTCTCTTTAACAGAAACAGCAAGGTGAATTTCTTGGAATAAATTAGGCTACATTTGTGTCATTTGAGAATTTATAAAAGTCACCCATAGGGAAAAATTTTAGAATACTTTTTTAAATTAAATACATCATCATTGGGATATTTCAAAAATGGAAATAGTTTGCTTTTAAGCATAACTGGACATTTCTTTTGAATTCAAGGTAATATTTGCAGATTCAATCCAGGGCTTGAGACGGTGAAGGTCAGTTATTTCCAGTTGCTTCCTTTAGTTTGGCCTTTAAGTGTGCGCCGGCCAGTGAAGGAGTCTGCTGCTAAAACGTGGCATTCAAGGCCCAGGTCTGATGGCCACCATGGAAAATCACAAATGATCAAAGGGCACTTAAAATCACAACGCTTTTCTTTCTTTCTTCCTTTTAACTTAGCAAAGGATCGCACGCCAGAGATGACTTCTGCTCTTACAAGTGTAGGTTCTTTTTCTTTGCACCCAAAGCACGAATGCGTGGGCTGGAGAGTGAGCCGCTGCTCCCTCTGCTGGGGGGCTGTTCTAGCAGGGCTGGTGCCTCACTCTTTCTGCAGAGGGAATGCTTGTCTGGACCCTCTTTGGTCAGACATGAGGATGACCTCTTGACCTCTCCCCAACCCCCCAAGCTCCTCCACATCCCAGGAACGTCTCTGGCTCAGGTTTGAGTGTAGGCTTGTCTACACACACTCCTAAATGTGCAGCAAGACGGGGCAATGCCGCCAGGCCACCATCACCATGTTCTGAAGGAATGTGAGCGTAGCCCATGGCGATGCCCACCTGCTCCTCCGTGGGTGACAAATCTTCACCCATGTGGGATGCATCACAGTGTATCAGCGTGGGTCAGAGTTGGGCTCTTGAAGTGAAACTGGGTTAATTGAAACATCCTTGGGTGTTTTCCCCGCTGACCACTCAACAGCGCCCCTTAGGGGTTTTGCAGTTACTGAGATGAGTCAGTTGCGGGAATGAGCAGCCCGCAGGCGGCGCTGTGAAGCTGCCAACATTTGACTTTTTAGCGCTGCGTCCTCTCCTGTGTCCCTCTCTGAGTTTGCTTCGCTGTCCCTCCTCCTGCTCCTTGCTTTCAGTGACCAGTGTCCTCCTGTCGTCTTCCAGGAAGGCCACCCCCAAGGAGCCTCGCCACGCTGTCATCTCCAGGCAGGGTCCTGTCCAGCCCCTTCCTTCCCCTTGAAAGACTTCCTCATTTGTTCCTGCCAAAGCCCCTCTGCTCTCTTTGCCTTTCGTTCAGTTTTTAGGACCCCAGGTTTTGTGGGCAGAATGGGACACCAGCCCGTTAGTGCGTTGAGAGCGACCCCACAGGCTCCCGGAGCAGGTGAAAGTCGTGTCTGATGGAGGGCGTGCAGCGGCTGCGGGAAGTGGAGGTCTTCCCGCAGGGCTGGGAATTCAGAGTCATGAATCCACACCCCAGTGATGGTGCTTAATGTGCACAGGGCTTGTGAGGCGGTGAGCACCTCCCAGGGCGTCTCATTAGGGAGTGACTGATGCCTCCTGCGCCATCACCCTGCTGCGTCCTGCCCCCCAGAGCTGACTCTCGCAGTAAGTCCAATTCAATTAAGCTACTTCCGTGCCGGGGCGCTAGAGGGGGCCCGAGACGCCGCTGCAGCGCTGCTTCCGGATTCTGGAGAGACTCACTGAGCAACTGATGGATGATCTAAAACCCTTAGTCACCCAGAGCTAATTTCCTTAGCTTTTCCACTCGGATTGGACATGAAAAAGAGCAGCCTGGTGTGTGTACAGCCGTCTTGGCCCTGTCGTACGTCTTACGTCGTGAAATCTTACCTAGAACCAGCGTGCCTGCATCACTTCTCCTGGGAGTGATGCTGGCCCTGACAACACTAGCTTCTCCAGTGAAGGAGGTCAGGTCTCCCAGGAGCCTTGCTGATGGGGTATTCCTTGTAGAACCTTGCTGGATGGGCTGTCCTTCATCCGTGATGCTGAATTTCCCACGTGTAAGTTGTCTAGAAGCATCACACAGTGGGTAAGATCCAAACCAAGAATGAAGGGGGGGTCTAACAGGTGCAGATTTGCTTTAAGGAGACTTGCAGTGGAGACCAACCTCACAGGGAAAAGGGAAGGAAAGCATTGAAGTGAACGCGGGCTGCACGGATGAGTCCTGCGGTCGTCATTTGCTTGCGTGCCTCCTTCCCTCACCGCGTGGTGTGCTGGAGGGCAGGCTCTAGGTTTTAACGCACAGCAGGGGCCTGGTAACGGTTGAAAGGTAGAGTCCGGGGGGATCTGAGGTAGAAGGCAGACCAACAAGGGTGTGTATACAGGGAGCGGTGGACAAAACTTCGGAGCTACATGGACCAGAACTCTCGGCACACAGGTGCTCCCCCCATAAACGGCCCTGATGTTAGACAAACAGATGTCGCCGGCCGTTCATAGTCAGCGTTACTCCACACCTCGTGTGCATTTCAGTTTGAATGATTTTATCAAGAATTCTGTTCCCGTTTCAGAATGCCAAGAGCTGTGAATGCGAAACGGACGAGGAATTGCGGGGTCTGAGGCAAACCAATCTTATTACTCTGTGTTTTTCAGGTCCTTAAGCATTTGCATAAAAAGCTGAAGAGCATGTCAAAGAAGTCAGAGGCATCGAAGAAAAAGGTAATGTTCACGGATTTATGTCACACCCACTGTGTCCTAGAGCTTAGTTTATTTTTGTCCTGAACTATCCTCACATCCACCCAATGCCTGTGAAATTCCATACAGGTGTTTGTAGTGACCCCCTTACCATTAGGCGGAGGGTAGAAACAGAGAGCCTACTTTTGAGGGTGGTGCCGGGGACCGTGCCACAGGGGACCGTGCTGCACTGAAACCTGGACGGAGGTCTCAGGGGTGAGGAAACGTGTGTTTTGGATCCTGAGCCTCTCTGGAAGGTGCTTTCAGGTTGATTGGGACTGAGTGCGGAGTTGCCGGGTCTGTAATTTGCATGAAACTAAGGAGCTTTTGCTGTGTGTTCGGCGTCTCTGAGGTGGTTCCAGGGGCCCTTCTTAATGATCCTGAGAGAGTATTGTTGGAATCTGGCCCTTAAGCCTCAGAAGCAGACACACTGCTCTCTCTTCCTCCCAGACTTGTGCGGATGTCCACCCTGCTCCTCCCACGAGGAGAGACTTAACGATGGGGGGCCCTGGGGGAACTCAGCCCACGGGTCATTGCCTTTCTCCTCCCGTGAATCCGATTTCCCCCAGTAGAGTTATGACATCGAACATCCAAAGATTGATTACATTTCACGTTTTGAGGAAAGAGTATTTTACAAACCAGGATGAATTTAACTCTTCCTCAGATAATGTCTCTAACATTTCTGAGTTCAGGAAGTGGGACGAAAGGGGAGTGAGACTGTTAGCCAGTATGATTAGGGACGAGATTATAACCAGTCATTTTCACCCACAAATATTACTCTGACATCTTAAAATGCCTTGTTTTTCCTTCTAACTATTTATCCTGGTCAATGACACATCATTTGCAGAAATTATGGTTTAACCACATTTACTTTCAAAACATACTACCTAAATAAAGCCAGCTCTTCCTGAGGTTCCTTGTTTATAAACAATAATGTGGCTAAAAACACAGCGGTTCTCAGAGTCCATGAATAGACATCTGGCTAAAAACCTCAAAATTCAGCTTGCGTTTGAAGAGGCCAGCATCCTCGGGGAGGGCGGGGTCTCACTGGGCTTCTGCAGAGGCGATGCCTCCGGAACGTGACGCGTGCTTGTGATGGATGATGGAGATTTTCCACTTGCCAAAGGGAGGAAATAAAACATCTCGTTGGCGCTGGCTGGGTCTTCCTTACATGCTGTGGCTGGTGTTAGTCTCTGCAACTGAAAAATGTTGGAGAGAAATGGTGGCAGTCCCAGAGAAGAGAGAGTGAGTAAAAGAGTGAAAACAGGTCTTATAAGAAATGCCTAGAAAAGCTTCTGTCCTGCAGCAAAAAGTTCCGAAGACCAGTGATCAGCTCGCCAAGGACGTTGTTTACTCTTCTGTGCACGTGTGTGGGGGGTGTCCGTGTGTGCGTGCGGCTCTGTGTCACGCACGCATGTGTAAATGTAATCCTCACCACAGGAGAAGCTTTCAGCATCGGGCCGAGGGAAGGTTTTCCCTCCCATTCTCACAATCTGTGACCCTTAATAATCCAGAAACAGATGTCAGATCCCTTTTGATGTGTTTACCTGCCTCCTTGCTTGCACAGAGCAAATGCCGAGTGCTGCTGATGCTGGTGGCTGCGTGTGCACGCACGTGTGCACGCGCGTACCCGGGATAGTGGAGGAGCGCAGGAGTGGGGTGGGAAGAGGGAGTGGGGAGGGAGGGGGGCGCGCAGGATAGAAAGTCGACTTGACTGTCAAGCCGGGGGTGGGGAGACAGGCGTGGCTCCTGGTGATGCTCCCGTGGGTCTCAGCGCGGAAGGAAGGGTGTTCCTGGGGTGGGTGCATGCTCAGTTGCTGTGGACGGTGGGGTGATGCGCTCTGATTTTGAGAGCTGCTCATTTCAGCTGCACCCTCTCCAGCTCCTCCTGCCAGGGTCTGAGTGGGGCTGGGCTCCTCTGCACCGCGTCCGTCCACACGGGGTCCCCTCGCGTGGAGGTCGGGGGTGCTCGTGACAAACACAGAAACACCCTCAGGAAAACACAAAAGAAGAACGTGATCTCCAACGCCAGCATCGTAGGACGGAGCCCTGCTCGAGTCAGGTCAGTCTCCGCTGGACATCAAGACGGTGCTCTGGCCCAAGGCGGATCAGGTGCCAGGGCAGGATTCTGAAACGCTGTCCAGAAAACTTCTGGTGGGACAGAGAGACACCCCCATCGGGTGGCTACTTCTGACCAGGACGAGGTGACAAGCCTTTCCAGACCCTCCCAACCATGACATTCTTTTAACAGCTCCTATTTCCCCGCTCTGGTGCGAAGTAACTCAGCACGCTTTTTGGCTGTCATTTCTACAATTTACACAGTGTTTTTCATCATTCTCCTCTTTCAGTCCCCTTTTCTCCTTCCCAGCCAAGTTCCATTAGACGTATTAGGAGGAAAAGTCTTTGAAGAAAAGAAAAAAACCACAGGTGTCTCAGAAGGCTTGAAAACGAGCATCTCACAGGAAGAGAAGGAAAGAGTATTTTCCGGATACTTTCAGCACGAGAAGCAAAAAGAAGGGAGGCTGACAAGGACCCGATCTCAGGAGTAAGTATAGAGACTTAGCACGTAACCTCATGCAATGGCTGCTTCTCCATCACAAGGTGTGATTCTACACACGGACAAAGGAGGAGAGCCGTGGATGCGCCGAGTGCAACTCCATCCAGGGCGGCGGCGAACGATCCTGCAAGAAGTGGAAACAGACCAGCCTCCTTACCCACAGAGGGGACCTCTCTCCTCACCTCTGAACGCCTGGGCCTTCGAGTGGAGCTGGGTGAGGCAGTCCGCTCTGGTTGTGGCTTCTCTGGATGGCTCCCCAGGCCTTCAGACGCCGGCAGAGAGAGAGAACGGTGCACTCCTGGGGGACTGCCTAGGCTTCTGCCCCACACCTGCTACTTGGTGCAGACGTCCTAAAAGCAGCAGTGAAATGGGATATCCGGAGGGCGTTCCCTTAGTGAAGGAGAGAGATGTTTTTATTGCCTTCGGACAGACGACGTGGTGCGTTCTAGTTGCAGATGTAATCACATCTGGGTTGTCTTTATGAAGTCGGCGGGGAATGCATCCCACACACTGATGGATATGTGGATTGACAGCAGACGCTCCCTTCACAGATGCGCGCAGGTTGCTCCTGTGCTCTGTGGGCTGTGGGGAGGTGCCTTTAGCGTGTAAACCCGCCGGCCTGTAAAACCCTGTGGTCAGGTTCGTACCTGAGTCGTCTGAGGGTTGCAGGGTGTCAGGCCCAGCCAGAGAGTCGCCGTGCTGGGTCACCCTCTTCACAGGCCAGGGAGGTGAGGCCCCGGGAAGTGTGGCCTGGGGAGGTGAGGCCCGAGGAGATGAGGCCCCGGGAGGTGAGGCCCAGGGAGGGCATCACTTTTCAAAGGCGGTGCAGCCCACTCACGGCTCATGTCAGTCCTGGATTTGCATGGTCCCCGGCCCCCTCTCATGGGCAGCCTGACTGTCCTCTCCGGCCCCCCGACCACTGCCTTTTTCCCGACCCGGGCCTGGAATCCAAGCTTCTCCCCGACCGTCTCTGCCTACGTGTCCCGGCTTCCAGCCCACCTTTTTTTTTTTTTTTTTTTTTTTTTTACCTCCAATCATGGAAAAGCGTTTGGATTTTATTTGACAGTTTAAATAGTTCTGGAAATATTTGTAAACACAGGCGGTACTTGGAGCTGGAGACAGCCCATCTCTGACAGACCTCACGGGTGGGCCGGCGCCCCGAGCGCCTCCCGTGGGAGCGGGCAGCTCACTCCGCACACGCGGCGTCGGCCCCCGCGGCGGCAGGGCCCTGGTTCCTGGGCAGGAAGAGGAGAGTCATTCTGTCCCGTTCTGCAGGGTCCGGGGGCTGCGCTTCCGCCGTGGGAGCACGTGGGGCGACAGCGACGTCCTCGTGGTGGGAGCACTTTGCCCCCTCGCTGGGAGGCGGTAGGAAAAGTCAGCCTCCTTCCTTCTCTCCTTCCTCGGACCCTCCTCCTTGTACCCGCGGGCCTCAGCGGAGGTTCCCTCTCCCCGGAGGGGAAGGGAGGCGGGGGCCGCCAGGAGCTTGCGCTCTCGCTGGGGTCGTGCCGGGGGAGGTGCCCTGCACTCGCCGCCCCGGGAGGTGCTGGGGAGGCCGGTGCTCTCGGTGCTCCCGTTTCCGCCCTGCACCTGCAAGCACACTCTGGGCTGGGCTCAGGCTGAGGAGGAGGGGCCCCGCGGGTCCCACCCCCAGGCAAGGGGCTGAAAGCATCTCCTCCTCGTGTCCTTCATAGTCCTCCTCCTTTGAGGAGGAAAAGCCCTAGAGGAGAGCGGGGAGCTGGCGCAGGGCTGGCGCCGGGGCCCCGCGAGCGTCAGTTGCAGGCCGGGGGTGCCAGGCCGACCTTGCAGGCTGTTCTTCCCCAGTGACCGAGCTGCTCAGAGCATCTGTCTAGGGCCCCAGGGACCTGGCTCCCAGCCCTAACTTTACCTGCCACTGCGGGACCCTGGGCCCTTGTCCTGATGGTCTGAGCCTCGGTTTCCTCCTCCGCACCTCCCGGGAGGTTATAGGCTCTCCTGGGTCAGTGGGGCTGCTGAGTGCAGGACACACACACAGCACCAGCCGAGGCCGGCTCTCGGCAACCCCCTCCCCGGCCCTGGTTCTGCCGTCAGATAGTCGAGCCCAGCTTGCAGCCTTTTAAGGACGGACCCAGCGGATTGCTCTCAATTTTACAGTTTCATAAACGTGACTGGCCCATCGTCTCTTGTGCGATTCGGGTTAACACTGTCAACTACCTAGTTGTTGCCTTTCAACACGTGCACAGAAAGCAGGACCCGGGGAACGGGGTGCACGGGAGGGAGGTGGGGCTCCTCTTGGGTTGAGGTCCTTGCTCGGGGAAGATCTCCCAGCGTCTGCTCAGCCAGAGTCTCAGGGCACGCGTGGACCCTGCCTCTGCCTCCCAGGGCTTTCGGGCTTCGGAGCAGCAGGGAAGGGTGAAGACACAGCACACAGTCGGGGCTGATGAGCCCAGAGACAGAACCGAACTACCCTCTGGACAGCACTCACACACCCATGAGCGGGGGTCTTTGACTCTGTCCACTTTCAACGAGGGGAGAGAAACACTGGGGCAGGTTCCCACGCCCAGCTGCGCTGCCTCACAGGCCAGACCGTCCCACCGCGTCCAGGCTTCAGCTTCGCAGGTTTTAAAGTTAGTGTGCGCGTGTTATTCACGTGTGTTTCACATCCCTGGTAGGATTATTCCTGCCGAAGGTCATGACTGGTCCTGGAAGCTGTGAACTAAACTGCTCCACGAAGAGAAGGTTAACACTCACAGCAGACTTCGTCCTTCCTCGATTCTGTGAAAACAGGCATCCACTTATCTCAGGGTGTGTTTGAAGAGGCTGGATTCCTTTTCTGCTGTAATCCATGCATTTCTTTCTTTTTCTCCCCCTTCTTCTCCTAGACCGCGCAGACGGTTCTGGTGGTGGTCGTGGTTTTTGGGGTGTCCTGGCTGCCACACCACGTCGTCCATCTCTGGGCTGAGTTTGGGGTGTTCCCGCTGACCCCGGCCTCCTTCTTCTTCAGGATCACCGCCCACTGCCTGGCGTACAGCAACTCGTCGGTGAACCCGATTATATATGCGTTTCTCTCTGAAAACTTCAGGAAGGCTTATAAGCAGGTGTTCAAGTGCCACATTCACAAAGAGTCACCCCTTAATGACACTAAAGAAAATAAAAGTCGAGTGGACACCCCACCCTCGACCAATTGTACCCACGTGTGAAAAAAGGCAGATTAGAGTATTGTGAATCTGGCATTTCTGTGCTTGTGGACCAGACACACAAAAAATACAACGCGGTATTAAGCCAGACAACAACTTGCTGTCTTGATGACAGTTCATATTATATTAGTTAAATTCCGTTTGTGTTTAAACAGTACTTTGATCCACTTGGGAAATCATAGGTCTGGTGAAGATTACTTCTGAAAGTTATTTTATTTCTAAATTCTCTTCCAAAACAAAAGAGAATGCTAGAGATTTATATCTCTTGAGAAATGAAAGTGTTAAAAAAAGAAAGTTTAACAGAATTCCAGAGATAAATACGCTCAGTGCTTCATAGGATGAGGAATAAGAACTTATTAAAAACGGTCAGAAATATTTGTGATCTACATTTTGGAGCAAATTTATTTTTGGAAAACACATTTATGCTTTAGTTCTTCAGTTTTAAGATAAGGGTTAGTATTATAAGCTATTTAATGTGTTTTAAAACATGATCATATCCACATGATGAAGGTTTTCCCTGAATTTTATGTACATGGAGACTCACCTGTTCGATGGAAGTAAGTTTATTTGCACAGATCACGTTTGCTCCTTGCTGCAGATACAGCGCTGCGGCCGTCTGCCACCACGAGGTCCGTTAGGTTTATCTCAGGAGGTCAGCAGGTGTCACGGCTGTGGCCCTGGGGTGTCAGCCGTCGGGATGTCAGTTGAAACTATCCTGTGAACTTAGTCTTTGTAGAACCAACGAAACGTCAGGGAAAAGCACCACCTGCAGCTAACCTAATAGTTGAAGCTGTGAATGAGTTTTTAAGAATGAAACTGGGTGTTCAAATTATATTAGCTATGCCTTGAGTGGAATCTACCCAGGAGAGAAATTTTTTTAAATGTCAGTGAAGATGTATAGATAACTGTTTCCACGAGTTCAGAACTCACTGAGTTACATGAGATAAACCATCATGCCCTGTGAAGAAAGCCCACTAAATGTTCGGTTCAGACAAATTCTGGAGAAAACAAACCTTGTGAATGGATAAATGTAAGGATATCTTTCCTTGTACCAACAACGCTTTTTTCATCAAATTTGTGATGATGTCTAAAGCACATTTACCCCAAATATGATTCCCTCTAGAAGTGCTAATTTGGGGTTTCAAATCATCATGACTTGAGTTTCAAATGTAGTTTTCATATTTACTCCTGTTTACAATGAGAAAATGGTATGAAAAGATCAAATTATCCTACATTAGAATGCAATTTTCAGACTGCAAGACTGTGATATATTTTAGGATGACCCAAAAGCAAAAAGATTTAAAGAAAACAGTTTTGTGGAATGTTCACCCGTGTCAAATCAGGACTTCATGTGAAATACCAAATTTTAGATCAGAAAACCAACTTGCTGTCCGTCTTTGCATGTTAGTGTCTCTAGCTCGCGGATTTATTTGCACTGATTGTCTTCCTCCAGTGAACAGTGTTTACACTCGCAGTGGAATCCACAGCTCTCCGGACGGAAGAGGAGAAAATTGTCAGGGAGGCTGAGACATTGTGAACTTTCATGTTTGGTGGCCGGGGAAAGACGCGGTGTACGTGTGAATGTGAGTATTTTAAAGAACAACAGAAGTCCCTGGCATGGAATGTCTTTTGCACTTTATTCAAATACAGCAGCAGAAGCATTTTATGCTGACAATGACACCTCACGCCTGTGCGGAACCTGAAGCTGGCTCTGCAAACCCCAGCACGACGCCGGTGCGCGTGAATTCCCGCAGCTGCACAGAGCGGCGGCCCTGCTCCCTCTGGACCCGCGTGGATGACGGCGACTTCTTGCACCATGGTCGTTCTGTTCTCCTTTGATTCCTACGACACAAATGAAGTATTAACACCAGCACCACTGCTGCTGTTTCCTAAGACACACCGAACACCGGCTTAGGCGTGTTTTCACCCAGTTACGTCGCGGTCCCTTCCCGATGCTGTTGGCGGGACGGGAGCTCAGGGCACAACCTGCAGTGATCAGACCTGCAGAACCCACGTGCGCTGAGTGTGCACACAGATCACTTTTAAAAGCTGAGGTCTGGTTGATTTCCAGGGCTGTGCTAATTTCCGACGCACAGCAGAGTGACTCGGTTACACAGGCAGCTACGTTCCTGTTCGTTTTACTTTTCATTCTAGGCCACCGCGAGGTCCTGAGGATGGTTCCCGTGCCGTCCAGCAGGACAGTGCTGTTTGTCGCGTTTCCACACAGCCGCGTGTGTCTGCAAGTCCCCGGCTCCCACTTTGTCCCTCCCCGGTGTTCTTCCTGCCCGTCGGCATTTTCACCCGCTCCTCTTGTTCGGAGTCTTCTCCTCTGACAGACTGTGTTGCTGATGATGCCGTAGGTCTGCAAAGATGTAAATCTGTGTAGGTGCCCAGGTGAGGAGTTCCTGGAGAACTCGTAAGGCGCTTCGTTGTCCAGACGGGCGTCGAGGAGAACTTGCTTCTGCCGACAATCTGCTTCCTGGGAAGCTGGTTTCCTCAGGTGCAGCTGGCGTCACCCATTCAGAAGCACCTTCTAGTTTTTCATTGAATAGCAGAGAACCCCAACCCCCAGCACTCTTTCCTCCTTTCCTTTTTCCTTTCTTTCCTTCCCTCCCTGCCTCCCTTCTTTCCTCCCTCCCTTTCTTTCTTTCTTTCCTTCCTTCCTTCCTCTCTTCATTTTTATGCGTTTTCTTCCTACTGTTTGCTTTTTTTTTTAATTGAAGTCGAGTTGATTCACAGCGCTCCGTTAGCTTCTGGTGTGCAGCCCAGTGACTCAGTCACACGCATCCACCCCACGCGCTCTCTCCCAGCCGCCAGGCTAAAGGCGATACCAGGTGTCCCTTTGAAGTCAGGCTGCTTGGAAAACCTTGTTTTCAGTGAGCTTCAAAGAAAATGGATCCGTGCTCCTTAGACTGGGCGGCCTCCGTGCCCCAAGGCAGCTGGCTATCTTCTGGGCCTCGGCTTTCCTGCAGGGGGACGGACAGCTCTGGAATATTCAAACAGCAGACACGCTTGCTGTCTCGTGTGCATGAGCAATGGTTTCAGTCTCCTCCTGGTGAGGTCAGGGATGTGGTGGAGGAGACTTTCTGGTCCCGGGGTCCCGGGAGAGGTTACCTGGATTCCTCTCTGGGGTGGTGGTCGGTGGGGCTGCACCTACCCGCGCTGGTTTCCTGGGAGGGGCGCTGGTCACTTCTGAGAGGTTGTGACCCAGTGGGCGGTGACAGGGCTCACGAGGCCGGGCTCTGCCTGCGGCCACGGCGCCTCTCCTGGGCACGCCCCGCTGGCTGTGCGGTGTCCTCTTCCCTGCCCCACCCCAGCTGCTCATTGCATCCTTTTCTCGAAGGAGATCCCACAGTCCCTGGGCTAGAACGTTCTGATCTGTCATGAATGAGGATGAAATATGGGTGAGACGTGGGGCTCAGAGCAACAATCAGTGAGAGATGCAGAATCAGACTCTAAACAGGCGACTTGTCCGCCTTCACTGTAGGTGCCACTGGCCAAACACGGTCTCCGCTGAGAAACGGCAGAGATCTGAGAAAGCAGAAGTGGGTGGGGGTCACGCTGATTTTCGGTGGAAGTCTTCCCATCTTGTTAGAAAGAAAAAAATCAGCATAAACGTGGTTGGGGCCACTTGGCTTTGACTATGAGAAAACACCGTTTAAAATGGGAAGTCCGTCACTTTTCTCCTAAAGAGACGGTTGCCAGCCTGTGGGTGTGGCTGAAGAAGCAGGCGTCCGTGCAGCAGCTCAGCGCCGGCTGCACTCGGTGAGGGCAGCGCGCCTCAGGCTCTCCTGTCCTGTTGAGCTGCTCCGCTGCCCGGGCGCCCGGGGAGCTCTACCCAGAAGAACGTTCACGAGTGAGTGAACAGATTGCTGGGTTCGTGATATTTTTGAAACAGGGCTGGCTGGCATGGAGAAAGACGGAAACTAAAAACTTCTCTTGACATGGAACCTGGTGGTGACTCAGGAATATTCGTGAGCCAGCAATGGGTGTGTAAACGTTATTTTCCACAGGTTGGCTTCATGAGTCATGGTTCACTGCCAGGTATTTAACAAGGATGGAAGATTTGGCCTTGAGGGATAGAAATGCAAAGGTTCCTTGAATACAGTTGACCGAATCTTTGAATGTCTCCATTACATCTGCCTGGTGCCTTGTAGGAGAGGCAGTGGATGCTCGGGAACTCGAGGCTGGGTTGGATCTGTTGGTGAGTTGCTGCGGGAAATGCTGCCTCGAGTGAGCGGGGGAGCTCCCGGAGGTCCCGACGCTCTGTGCTCACCTCGGAGCGGGGGCTCTCACACTTCCCCAGGCGTCGGGACCACCCGGAGAGTTTGTCACAGCAGGTGGCCCGGGCTTCACCTCCGCGTGTCTGATTCCGAAGATTCTCACACGCTGTTTGTTACTCCGATGCTGTTTGTCCAGGGGCCACATTTTCAGAACTACTGCCTGATCTAACTGCTTTAAAGGTGGAGTCTGGGATTTTTCTTAAGGCCTCCAGGTGTGCTGCTGGCATTGCGACCCTCTCAGGTCGAGGGGACAGTCCTTTACAGGTCAAAATCGCTGCGGTTCTGTGGGGAAAAAAGTGCCCCAATGGGACCTAAATCATTCAGATTTTTATTGTTTAGGTTGAACAAGTTCATACAGACCCGTTCGGCTGCCAAAGCCACAGGAAGTTGTAAGTTTTCAGGAGTGTGAAGTTTAGTAACTTACACGTAGGGGTTTTCAGAGGTGATCGTAATATTTCCTGCGTGAGAATAAAATAGAACAGCTTGGTGGAAAAAAGTACCTATAAATTCACTTTGTCCCCCCCAAACATAGAGGGGCAGGTACAGTAGTCGAGATTGTTACGCGTGTCGTTTTGAACTCAATGTTGAAGCTGAATGTGTGCATATCTTTCTCTATGGCTGCTAATTTTTAAAATTGCGTTATTATCTCTAAGAGATAAATGTAACTTACTCTGTGTTTAAAGTTTTCCAGTTCAGTGTCGCCTGATAACAAGTAGTTTGGATAAGGAAGAACATTTATGCATTTTGTGTTTTCAGTCGGCCAAGGTGATTGCTTAGACGCTGTTGTGTAAATGGCCCTGACCTGGGTCTCCTCGCACCAAGCGCTGTTACCACTGGTCTCCGAAGTCTATTTCTCTGAAATTTGTCTCAGCGTCTAGAGACTTGGCATGAATGTTATGTCCAAACAGAGCATGAACAGCAATAAACTTGCAAATCCCACCCCCCCAAATTAAGAGGTTATATGAATCCGCTTCGTAGCAAATGCAGTCATTCCCAGTCACCTGCCTCTGCAGGAGATCCGGCTGAGATTTGTGGTTTGGATCCATTTTCTTGACGTGAGAATAAACGTTGCTCCTCCAAGTGTTCGTCTTTATGAGCTCACCTCATCCAGGCACACCCAGGATAACGTTTAACCGAGTGTCACCCATGGCCCAGGCAAGTCGCCCGAAACTGACCATCGCCAACATCCAGGATAGTGAGTGTCCAGGCTTCCGTTCACCATTTTACAGCATCACAAACCTAGAAAGGAGCGTCACTGCTCACACTTGCAGGGAAGGAACTGACGTTCCAGAGACAAGGGGACTTGCTCGAGGGCAGCGCAGCGGTGGGTGACAAGGTTGGGCTGAATCTCTGTGTGACGATGCTGGAGGCAGCGCGCGGGTCCTTACCCCTGGACACTGGTCCTCCTTGAGTCCAGGCTTGGTTTGTGTTTCCGCAGCAACTGGGAGAGCCCGGCGAGCTGCTTGATATAAATTGGTTGCATGTAAATTGTCAACAAGAGCTGCAAACGGGGACCCACAGACCGGTGGGAAAATACGTGGGTTGGTGTTGACGTGAGGAGCTGGAGAGGCGGGGGCTTGGGTCAGAAGACCCCCGAGACGCATCCCACATTTGAGTGGGTGATTTCGTTGGTCTGAAGGGAAGCACATTCTATTTTAAAATAAGTTTTGAAACTGCTGGAATTTTAGAAGGACAGCAGACTACATTTTCACATTCTTCACATGGTAAGGACAAGCTAAAATAATGTTAGTTTTCATTCCAACCTTAATGAGAGGTCCCATTCCTGCAAAGAAAAGACGACCTCTGCTAGACATTTCTTTCTGCTCCAAAGAAGAACTCCCTCCCTCCCCGTGGGAGAGTGTGGTTCCCGTGTGCTGGGCACCAAGCAACCTAGGAGCCAACAGGAGAAAGACACCAACGTGCCGAGCTCTCTTTTTCACCCGAGCCCCGTTCTGTGCTGCGGAGCTAGCAGTTGATATTAGCTTTCATTACGTTGCTTTAAAAAGACGCTCCTTCAAACTTTAATTGGGTGACGATGTGCCTCCTGGTTGTTTCAAGAACTCCAGCTGTCACGATGGTCATTAAAATGATGGCTTAAAGGGACCTTGAGAGATCAAAATGGAAATACGCCTTTTGAAAAAGATCTGAAGGGAAGTATGTTCCTCCAGTTTCTCTGGTAACAGTTTCCCACATAGTAAATCATTATAATTATCAGCCTTATATAATCTTTTAAAGTATCGGTTCTCTGTGCATGTGGATTATGTGCAAAAGCTGCAGGCAGACCGGCCGGGGCTTGGTGGAGGCTTCAGGGGGATGAGGGGCCTGGGCCACAGGGCGGCTCAGAGGGCAGACCGCGGTGGCGTGGGTGTGCGTCTGTTAATTTTCTGGAGAAAGTGGAGAAATTTATTGAAAGCGCTTCTTTTTAATAAACTACTTAATAACGATACCAGTGAGGATGTTGGATCTCTTTATCCCCACGAGTGCGTGTGCGTGTGCGTGTGTGTCGCACATGACGCTAGCATTAAGGTGATGAAACCCCAGTGGTCCCGGGTTCCTGCTGAAGGACGTGGCCGGGCTACACATGCTGGCGGGGCGCAGAGCGGGCCCAGGCGGCTGTGAGGACGTGTGCCTCTGAGGGAGCCCAGCGCAGCCGCCCGGCTGCTCGCCAGACGCCGAACCATCCTTATCCTTTCCTCGCATCCGCCTCCCTGCAGTCACGGGGCCCTGTGGAAGGAGTCCTCGGGAGCCGGTAGGAGTAAGGACGCACATCTCATCCCCTGAGCTCTGGCAGCCGTGGCACCTGTGCTGTAACTGGGGTGTCCCAGTCCACGGTGCACCTCTTAAATTGGCGACTATCTTTTTAGCTGTCATGTGCACAGGACGCTGCTGGTGTAGCTCAAGAAAATATCTCAGCTATAGTGCTGTTCCTCTGCGACCAGAAAAACAGTCTTGGCACGACCTCCAAGCGTTTTCTAGGCCTTTGCGTTCGTGCATTTCCCAGCCCCTGACTTTGGGGGGACGCTCCCTGTGTCCCAGAAGCAGGGGTGAGTGTGAGTAGACGCCCAGGGTTTACGGCCTCACGATGGAGAGAGACGTGTGGACAGACAGACGCACGGCGCCATCCGAGAAACCGGAGTCGGTGCTGTGCGCCTGGCGAGGGTTAGGACAACCTCCCAGTGTCACCGGCTCGTCACTGAGCCTCGATGGAAACAAGGTCACTGGTTTCCTGTCTAGTCTACTTGGCTTTTTCATGAGGTTTGAATTAAATTTTATGATTCCAAGAGAAGAGTTTGGGAAGATTTTTTTTTTTCACATTGGTGCATTCTTGCTATTTCTTGTGTGTGAATTTCTCTGTTCCAGAGCTAACTGGAAAAACGTCCTTGCACACGTGGAAGTGTTGTAGCTCATTCAGGGCCCTGTGCCACCTAGTCTAGCCCCAGCAATTAGGCAACGGGAGGAGGGCTGAGTGTTAGATGTGCTTCCAAAAAATCAGGGAGCAGTCGTTGCCGCTCTGCCGTCAGCGCCCCCATGTGCCTCGTCGCCCGGGCCCAGGCTCGGCGATGTGGACAGGCGGGGCGCCAGCCCCCGCCGGGACCCCGAGCCTGGGTTTCCCGGCCCCTGACCTGGCGGGGAGCGTGGAGGAGCAGCTGTCACCAGGAACCGGTTTCCCTCGACGTTGCCCCAGCGGCACCCAAACAGCACTGGTTTTGAGGAAACTGAAAGCTTTCAATCAACAGCTGTTTTCCCGAGAAAGAAAAATGCCTCCAGTGTGGCTTTGCTGACGACAGGACGGGAACGAGGGCCGTCCTGCTTTTATACCAGGTGATGCTCATTACAGACCTTTGATCCACCTGAAGAAATAAAATAATGAGGAAAACGTGGGGGGCAATCACGGCGGGTGAGCCAGCCAAGACTTCAGGGATCACACGGCTAAAGCCGTTCATGTTTCAGATGAAGGAAACGAGGCTCAGAAGTTAAGGAAACGGTCCAGGTCCACACACGCTTCCGGCCGGCGACACAGCAGAACCGCCGGACCCTGCACTGGTTTCCCATAGAACTTCCTGGGAGGAAGTCAGCTTAGCAAAGTCAGCGGAGGGAGAAAGTGCTCCCCTCACCGAGGCCACCTTCACCCGCAGTTAATTGTTCGTTGTTGCAATGCTGGCTTTTCTCACGTAACCAACCCCACTAACTAAGCCCTTCTTCGACTGGGTGTTCTTAGTTTTTAGATGAATGATTTAAATATTTCAGATCATCTGCAGTGCAGCATAGTGCCCTGAACCAGGTACATCGGACAGCTTGCAAAGTAGAATGACTGGATTGAGAGTCAATCCTGAGAGCGGTTTCTCACACTTGCCCTGTAAAATAACTACTGCTTCACAGAAAAAGCTGGAAAGTTGCAATGCTCTCGAAAGCTAACAGGCATCCTGGTGTCCAGCTCCTGGGGAACCTTTACCATCTAAACTCCGCTGGTTTGACGAGCAATAGGTGCAGACTTCCATCCACGGCATCGTCCTGGCATGGCCTCAAGCAGCAGACAGTGTCTGCTAAGAGAGGTGGAGGCGCTTCACCATCCGCCGTGATCGCTGCACAGACCCAGGGCTGGGCCACCTGGGAGGCTGAGTCACCTCAGGCTGCAGGATTCTCTCCTCTGCAGCCATCTGTACCCATCCATAGAGAACAACTGGATGGGACGAAAGGAGGAAACCTGAGGTTCTTTTTTTAAAGATGTTGGGACCCAGCCTGTGCCCGTTGTCTCTTGGTGCTTCGGGACCACGAGGCAGAGCTGAGTAGTCTGACAGAGGGCGTAGCGCTTGCAAAGCCTTAAATGCTTCTTACTTGGCTCTTTGCAGAGAACGTCTGCTGACCCCCAGTGTCCCTGGTTCTCCATAAAGAGCTTCAGCGCCTGCTCCTCAGTGAGGAGGGGTCGTGCGTGATGCACATGTGAGTGAGCGGGGCCTGTGCTCACAACCGTGCATTGACTCTGAAAGAACAGGTTTATCTGAGTCAGAGCAACGGCTCTGAACCTGCACGCAGGCCTCCCGCCAGGGAGCTGGCCACGGTGCTGGTTTGGTTTGGCTGCTTTTATATCCCTTCCATCAGGCCCACGGATGAAACGGCCAGAGGCGGGGGACACGGGGCTTGTAAAACCCAGAAAGCCATTTACTGCTGTTGGCTTGCCAGGAACCCTCCTGCAGTTTTAGAAGCCTGAGTGGTTCATTTAGTGCTGAGTCTGCCAAAGCGTGTTTGCCAGGATACTAATTGTGAGAGTCGCTTCCTGAAAAACAGGTCCAGGATTAAAATCAAAAGCAAAACCAAGCATCAGGCAAAGTCTACAAGCTTTGTGCACCTGATACGAGCCTGTTAGGTTCTCAGACACGGCAGCAAAGGCGCTGAGCGCATCACCATCTTCCAGAACTGGGCCACCAGACCTCTCCCCCCACCCCCCATCCCGGCACAAACAGAGCTTGCATTTTAGGGAAATAGCCTATAGCAAGGCTGTTGGTAAGTGACACTTTGGACTGACCTCAGATTATTCCTGAGAGTAAATGATTCTTCCGTGTCTAAAGAGAAATGTCACATTCAAATTAGATGCAATGTTGCATTCTTTTTTTTCCTGGGAGTGTTTTTAGCATCGAGACTGTATTTGGAAATGTTACATCCAGACAACATTCGATTTCAGTGGTTTCAACAGCTGTATGAATAAGAGAATGTGCAATTCAATTAGAGTTCATTTTATTCTACGTGCTGAGAATTTTGTCATATTTTTTTTCTCCTGTGTCTATTTCTGGTGACTTAATAAAATATATTGATGGCTCTCAATATAGAAGTAAGACAGTTCTAGGCAGGAATGCTTAAACAGGAAAATGAAAAACTACCCATAATTATATTGTCACTGTTTTATTGCCTGCTTTTCTGGTTAACAGAAAATTTCTGGGTAACAGATCATTTTTCTGTGTCAGTAACGGATGTACACGGCACTGTTCCTTTGCACCAAGTTTACCATAATGAATGCAATACTTGCTTAGTAGTTAGATTTGTTATCTTTAGTAAATAGAACTACAGTGAAGGGCACTAAAACTAAATCTTCGGTCAAATTTTTGTTTTTCCCTTTAAATATAGAAGAAATGGGGCCTATATTTTTGCATATTAAAATTTTTAGTATCTTTTTTCTTGTTCTATTTGTACATTTACTTCTTTACTTTGCCCGTGGATATTAATTAATGTTACGACAGTTGAACCATGTTTTTCGCTCCTGTTTTTAGAACTTCCAAGTTTTGAGACTTTTTGCCCTTTGTGTTTTTGTTATAAATTTTTATCCTTGTTGCCTGTGGCTGGAAAAACACAGCTTATGCAATTTTTCTTTTTTGGAATTTGTTGAGATTTTCTGTGTGGCCTGAGAGACGGTTCCCGGGAAGGGAGGTGAGATGTTCTCTGTACATCTATTGAATCAGACTTAAACGGAAGTCAAGGCTTGGTGCATGATTCATGCTTGGGGCCAGACAGGAATCATCTGCCTCAGACACTGAGCTCCACTGCGGCGGAGTGAGTGTGGCTGTGACAGTGCGGACGTGACACACGCCGCGGCAGGGAGGCTAGGCTTGGCCAGGGGGCTGACCCCCACCCCAAGCCCTCCTTGATTTTGTTCCTGACTGAGGGATGTTAAAGTGTTCTACTGATGCTGGACTTTCTTCCTGTATATTTTTCTTTGCTCAGAGAAAGAGAAATTCCTGACTCTTATCCTAATTACATCCTTACATCCTAACTGAATATGGCATATTGTATCAGTAAAAAATATGACCTTTTAAAATACTGATTAATACACTGAATCTTGAATTCTACTTTTTCTGATAGTAATGTTCCAAACTTCCTATGCATTTGCATCTACTGGCTTTACTTGCCTCTTCTTTAAATTTTAAGTTTAAGCTCCCCATGCCTTTTATTTGAACTTTGTGGCTTTTTAAAAATAATTGAGGTAGACTTGATTTACAGTATTATATTAGTTTCAGGGGTACAACGTAGTGATTCAACATTTGTATAGATTATGTTCCGTTTATAGTTATTGTAAAATAGCGGCTCTACTAGCTTTGTGTTTTGTGGATAAGTGGATTTTGTGGCATTTCCATATATTTATTTACTTTTTGTTGGAGGTATTTTTCTCATGAGATTTTTTTTAGTGCAAAATGTAATTTAACTTGTGCTTGAGGGATCACCTTTTCTGGTTTGTCCCCTTATGTCCCGTGGCAGTGTCTTTGGCTTTTTGACTTCTTTTGCATATGAATTGTGATGTCTTTGATTGTCTTCCTTCATCAATGTGTGAGGCACATTCTGGGTATCCCACTATGCTTGTATCTGCCGTCTGCATGTTTTACATTAGTGGCCCTACTGTGTGTCCTTTGTGCTAACCAGGCTGGCCAGTTGCTGCGGGGGGTCAACCCTGGTGGCCTTACTTGAGAGACTGGCCGAGGAAATCAGGCTTTCTCTTCCGTGAACTTGGATCAGGAATTTTAACTGAGAAATGCAGGGAGGGGTTGCAGGACCTCTGGACAGAGTTGGGCTGGGGAAGACCCTGGTGCAAACCCGTCACTGTCTCTCCCTCCAGCCCTTAGCAACCACCATCTGTCCTTTGTATCTTTCCAGAATGTGGCAGGCATGGCTTCATAGAGCAGGCAGACTTCTCTGACCTGGAGTGAAGGGTGGAGCTCCTCTGTGCTGGGGTTTATCTGTGCTCCTGAGCAGGTGCTCAGGCTGGATAGACCACACCCTCACTTACTTCTCTATTACCCAGGCAAGGACATTTGGATCTTTCCAGTTTGGAGATGACGAAGCTGCAAACATTCACGCCTAGGTGCTTATGCAAACGTTGGTTTCTATTTCCCTTGGGTAAATACCTACACAAGGGACAGCGCCTTGTGTGATGAGTGTGTTTAACATGAAAGAATTGCCAGCTGCACTGAGGCAGCGGTACTTGGCACCATTGGCAACAGGGCATGAGAGGTCTGGCCCTGTGTCCTCTCCAGAACTTGATTTGTTGGGGTTCAGACACTCACAGACCAGACGGGAAGCAGACAAACAGAGCGGCGACCTTCGTGTTTGGAACTCCCCCTTCACTGCGTCTGCAGAAAGGACACTGTCTTCCGACCCAGCCTCTCCTCTTCCGGACGTCGATCTTACCCTTGTCTCAACGCTGGTTTCTCAAGTGTGTTCTCTGAACCCTAAACCCTAACACATTTAAAGTATTCTTTCTTTAATACATTTTGAAAATACTGCTGATTATATTTTTTACTTAACAGTTTGTAATGTTGATTAGAACATCAATGATCCTGAATAATCTCATCGCTAAGGACCTCATTCAAGTTGATTAACTTGGCGTTTTCCAACCACATTTGCTTGTAGCAATTTTTTTCTTATATGACATTTATTTATTTTTGGTAGAATTGTGTTCCATGAAAGGTTTTTTTTTTGTTTTTGTTTTTGTTTGTTTTTGTTTTTGTTTTTGTTTTTGTTTTTGTGAAATATGACTCTAGGTTGCTGACTCTTCAGAAGCAGACTCTTAACTGAGAAATTCTAGTGAAAAACTGATGATTTTGAGAACATGCTAGCCAGAATATTGTTCATTTCTAAGAAGCCATAATGATTTATAAATCACGAAACTTGTGGATTCTTAGCAACAGTTCTTTTGTGTCTAAGTTTCCCTCCATTGATGTATTTTCATTGTGCCTGGGTTGTTTCTGTAGGTCTCCAGCACTGCAACTTGTCTACATTTTATTCCATACCTGGAAGTCAGTTTCCCTCAGTTTCTCCATGAGGCCATTGAGGAAAGAATTTTTCGTTTGGAGGCAGAGACGGGGGTCATTTCTCTGGCTCTGACACTGGGGTCGCTGAAGCTCCCAAGGCTCCCTTTCCTCATTAGTCCATAAGGACGAGAACCATGTGCCTCATCTTTAGGGAGGTCGTGAGTCTCACATGAAACTCTGACGTGAACGGACCTGACCGTCCTCAGGTGTTGCCTGGCTTCAGGGACGCGCTAGGCAGGTCCACGGATGGCCAACCTGACTGTGGCCGTCTCATGCTGAGAACCGTCTGCATGTGGAGGGTGACGTCCTGTGCTTTCCAGGAGGCAGACAGACCTGTCCCTTCCTGGGCTTCTTCCCAGATGAGGTGCGGATGGTTAAAGGGGTGGGGTTGCGGAAACCTTCACTTCTAACAGCAACGGCTGCATTTCACTTAAATTCCTCCAGGAATAATGAGACTCTGTCCTTGCCATGTGACTCCTTCACTTTAGGTTTCTTGAGACCGAAGCCCTTTCTGAGACAATGATCGCTTAGCTAAGAGGGGGTCAACTTAGTTGCTGGTTATTTCATGAGTGAGAGATTTGGGGGACATGAGATGTGAAAAATTAAAATGCTGATTCACCAGTCACACCCTCCTAGCTCCTTTTACGGGAAGAATAAAGCGATGTAAGTGAGTCCGCACACTAGGGACAGTTGATGCTCGGGCCACAGCTCCGCTGTGGACATCCCTGCCTCCGGCAGTGCTGCGCTGCCCTGGTGCGGAGAGTGGACGCCTCGTGACCACAGGAGCCCTGGCGTGGGACAGACATCTGCCTGCCTGTGTACCCGCCGGATCTCCAGAAAGTAAATGTGTGAAACACTTGCAATTATGAGATGAAAAATGTCACATCCACAAAAGAAGTAAGGTTTGGTGTTCCATCTGACAGACAGAGCTCACTGTTAAAAACAAACACAGTGATTTGTTACATTTTGAATAGGAGCTGGCACCCGACACTTGAGAAACAGCTGTGGACCCTCTCGGCCCTCCAGCGTTGACCCAATCCAGCGTCTTTTAGGTATTTTGCATTTGGGAGGCAACAGAGTCCTCATTAAAAAATGGCCTCACCTGCATTTAGCTGATCCTTGCGAGCTGGCCCGCCTCCTGGGTGGCCTCACCTGGACCACAGGAGGTTTCCAATCCACCCGAATTACCATGAAAACCCTGCCCTGTGCTGCTGCTGGGAGGAGATGCGGTGACGGAAGGAGATGGAGAGAGAGGCTGGAGGTGCCCCAGGCTCACCTTGAAGGTGGAGGAAGAGGCCTTGGACCAAAGACACTGGAAAGGCAGAGGGAACAGAATGTGCTCGGGACCCTCCCAGAGGCACCAGCCCTCCGACTCCTGACCTCAGCTCAGGGACAGTCACGCAGGACTTCATGACTGTAGAAGAAAATGTGACCATGGTTTAAGCCAGCACATCTGGGGCAATTCCTTGCTGCAGCCGTGGACAACTCACGTGTGGTCCTTGGGGCCACCAGAATCATACAAGCTCAGGTACACTCTGTCCGGAGCTCCAAGCCATCAGCATCCTTGCCTGGACTGTCCTGGAGCAAAGCATTTCTTTGTGAACCCAGCTAGCTGCTCATCAAGGAATTAATGCCACCAGCCTGCATCATGCCCACTTCTGAGAGCCTCTGTGTGTCAGTTCATCAGAGGCAGCTTTCTTCCCAAGGGTTTCTGGAGGCTGGGAGCTTAACATTTGTCGGGGGGTGAACCTGACCACCACAGGCTCCTCCGCTGGGGAGAAAACATGGCCACAGGCTCGGGGGAAAGACCCGTGAGCCCTCTGTAGAGGGAAAGGGAACATACGGCGGAGCCTCCTGACCAAGGGCGCTGACCTGAGAGAGCTTCGTACAGACCCCGGTGCGTCCTGAGGACGCGGTCACTTGGCAGCAGGGAGCAGAAGGGCCCCGACCTCGTTTTCTGCCTCTGGGTTCTGACCCGGCAGCGCAGAGTCCAGCCTGCCCCTCCCGTCTCGTGCGCTGATCTGGGGGGATGCTTTTTCCTTCCTTTCTCTTCATCGGTTTGGAGGTGCTTGCTCACCAGGGAACAAAGTGACCTCGGACAGACTAAAGGTCCCACCTAACAGAAAAGCCATTTCTCCGACTCACTCAGCCACAGCCGACACGCCGCCCTTCGTGTCTGCAGGCGGGAGGAGCGGCCCATCCGCCGAGCGCAGAGACGACCCGCACGACGAGCTGCCTCGGGAGCGCCGGGGCTGCTCACAAGCCACTCAGCCCTTTCTCCCTGCTTGAACCTGTCGACCAGTGCGTACTTTCTACACCATGACGCCCAGCGCAGTGCCGGCTGCCACCTTTACTCTGCGTTCTAATTTCTAGTGAGGAAACGTTCAGCTGTTTCAGTGACTTTAAATAACACGCAACCTGCTCACTCAAAGCTGGCACACGGGGCCCTTAACACAGTGAGATGTCCCAGCTCCTTCTGAGGGGAACGTGAGTGCTCGATGAGATGTGATGAAAACGGTTTTATCAGCTCAGTGGGCGTGTCCATCCTCTGCTGACGAATGTGATGAAATAACTCCTTGGTAAAGACCGGGATTAACCGCAGACACGCACCTGCAAACTGGAAGCGCATCCAGTGCACACAAAAAAGTCGCTGGGGGGGAAAGGAATTTTATTTCCATAAAAGAGTCAGGAAAAGAGCAAGAGGAAACAACAAACTGTGGGAAGTCTGCAAAGTGCCTAGAAAATTGCACCCGAGGCAATGTTTAGTTTCTAAATGATGCCAAGGACATCACGGAGGGACGGGATTTAGTGACTTCCCTAATCAGGCCTAGACGGACCCTGTGAGCGGCAAATGTCAGACTGCGAGGTATTGTGAGCCCAGGAGCCTTTGCAAGCGTACAGCCCCCTGCACCTACCGAATCGTTACAACCCATCCGTGCGAGGGTGGCAGCATTTGTGCGCTAGTCTGTCCAGTTCGTAGAGCTTGAACATCACCGGCTTCATTCATGAAAAATTGCTTCTAACGTTTATGATGCTACTTCACAAACCCTGGTCAAAGACATGAGAGTGCAGGCTGTCTCTCCAGGGTGGTTTTGGAGTGTGTCTTCTGGATTGGAATAATCCAAATGTTTACTAACGCTGCCAGGGGGCGCAGATGAAAATTAAGCCTTGAACACATATTTATCACACCCTCTCTGCGTTTAAAAATAAACTGCAGCAATACCGCTGAGGACGTGTGGCTCCCCGCCCGAGTTCCCAGTCAAGGAGACCTCTTTCCCCTCCATCCTTGGAGACTCACGCTCGGCTGATGGTCCCCGAAACACTTCGCACACATTCCACAGCACTCACCTGCCTCGTTCTCAGCCTGGTCCACGCTGCCCTGTCCAGAGATGCAACACCCTGACCTGTCTCTCTTCTCCCCTCTCCTGGCTTCACTCCATCTGTTCTTGTCCATTTGTAACTCACGTTGTGGAAATGGCCAATTCATGCCTTTCGGCCATTTGCAATGTATATTTCAGTAGGGGTTTGCAGGTTGTGTTTTTATATTGATTTATTATCTGATATGCGTATAGTAACTATTTCCATCCATTTTCTTACTTGCATTGTAATTTTTTAGTGCCACCTTCTGTAGGACAGAAGTTCTACATTTTCACATGGTTGACTCTGTCAGTCTTTTCTGTGTTATCTCCCCGAGTGCCTTCATGTCACTTCCTGTACGTTGCGTTCTTTCCTCTGTTTATAATTGACCTCTAAGACGCTGTCGCAGACGCAACACAGCCCCAGTGAGTCCCTGCCTGAGTCCTTTGATTCTAAGTTTTAGCTCCCTGGGAGAGAACATCTGATTGGCTCAGTTCTGATGATCAAGTCACATTGGAGAGGATGCTGTGCCGCAGTGCACAGGGGTGGCCCTCTGGACCACACGGGGCTACAGCTGTTCTCGCAGAGGGAGACTGCCGGTGAGTGAGGAAGCCACGCCCCTTGCTGTCTCTACGAGAGGGAACCTTCAATTTCGGACCATCCCGACAGCGCACTGTGCATTTCTTCCTGCTGTCTTTTCAAAAATGGGGAAACACCACGTGAGAAATACTCTCGATGCACTAAAGGCAAAAGGATTCAAATGTCCATCATATTTGGGCCAGAAAAGCTTGATCAATTACCAATTATTTCTGTGTTGTAATTATCCACGATTTTTATGTTACAGAAGTGGCCCAGAAGAGATATTTGAAGAAGGACTTTGTCTTATCCATGAACTCTTACCATGAATATTTCTGCTAAAATTTAGGTAGTAAGAATAAACGTAAGTTGAATCTAAAAACCTTGAAATTAGTGGTGAGATGTTCTTTTCTGTGCAAGAAATGTCAAGATGGAAAATAAGAAATCAGAGCCTGGCCCTCATGCTCCTGCCCAGACGCAGTTCTGAACTTGGCGGGTGCATCTGATGGGCCGCTTCTCTGCTCTAGACCCCGCGGAGTCTTTGGAAACATGAGCAGGTGGTCTGCAGGGCAGTGACTTGTTCAGTGGTTTTATGGCTCCTCCACCGGTGACGGTGAGGCACTCCCGTGGTCCCTGATGTCCCTGCTCTTGGCCTGATGCTGGGGAGACTGCAGTGGGAACACTTCTGGGTTCTGGGAATAGTGATTTGGGAGGACTCTGACACTTTTTTTTTTAACAGGTGTTTTATAGATTCAGAGATTCCTTTGGAAAAGAAAAATGGTGACTGATTTCTTGCCAGTGTTTCCTCGTTACTGCTAATATAAGTAATGTGTGTGGCATTCTCACCTAATACACAGTTTAGGACATTCACGTCTGCTTAAACGTGGTTTTCAATCCGTCTGTTAAAACTAGTTGTCCGAAGACTGTTTCATGAAGGCGTTGTCAAATTATTAAAGTTAGAACGCAGGAATGTTTGAAGACTAAGTGACCGCGTATCCTGTTTCTAATAAGAGAAGAGCTTTTGTCTCTGCCTTTCTTATACGTCAGGGTTTCAAGCACTATCTGGTACATAGGTGTAAAACAAATTCTGTAAAAGAGGAAAAAGGAAAGGCTTCAAGAGGAGAATCACATGTATCTTTGTCTTATTTCAGGAAATGCCGCTATAGCATCTTGAACAACATCGCCTTTTTTTTGTGGGAGGTCTTTCTTTCTTTCTTTTCTTTCCAGTTGAAGTACCGTCAGTTACAATGCGTCAGTCTCTGGTGCGCAGCGTCATGTCCCAGTCAGGCACATACATTCGTTTTCATATTCTTTTTCATTAATGGTTATTATAAGATACTGACTACAGTTCCCTAAGTGATACAGAAGAAACTTGCTTTTTATGTATTTTTATATACAGTGGTTAACATCTGCAAATCTCAAACTGCCAAACTGACCCCTTCCCAGCCCATCTTGTAGCATGAACGGGCTTCTCAAGCTGTCTTGACACTGAGACTGTAAACCCAAGGAGAGAACCACAGCGAGTTCCATGAACCCCACTGTGGACTCGTGGGTCTTGGTTGGGGACGATCCTGTTCAGTTTTGTGTGATTTTAGTAAGTCCCTCAAAGCAGTGGAAGCCACCCCAATTTATTATGATGCCTTGTGAATCAGCATTCATGGGACTAGGGGAGGGGGAGGGAAAGGCAGAGAAGAGGGAACAAAGGAAGAGGTGGAAGACGGACCTGCTTCGATTCGCCTTTGTCCTCCTGGGGAGAACTTAGGAGCACGTCCTTCCTGTCTGCTCACCCGCATCCCCTGCTACGATGTTCTCTCTGTGGAGCGAGTGTCTCAAGTCCCTCCTCCACAGCAGTGATGGGGGCAGCCAACCGCCTTCTCCTGGATGAACCGGCTGCCGAGACCGTGGCTTTGCTCTGGGTCCAACCTGCAGACCAGACGACCTGCTCATTTCGTGGACTGGCTCCGACCTTCCCTGCATTCGTTTCTAACCAGTACAAATCCTACCTGTCAGAGTTCCACTGAGGATTTCCATTTTATTTTGAGGATTTTAAAATCACTCCAAGAAATCCAGACAGCTGGGGAACATTTTTGTTTTTATTGTTCTTTTTTAAACAGAGCCCAAATGTCCATTTTGTGCTGTATGTTTTTCGAACGGATATGTTTGTAGATCAACTTGATGAGCTCCCAGAAAATGCGATGTCATAGTGAATATATTTAACTTCAAGGATAAGAAATTGATCTGCAATATACATGATGTTAGAACATGTGATTTGGGAAAATTTTACAGCAGGCCAATTACTTCTCTATCTAATCAAGGGCGGGTGAATTGCTTAAGGAATAATAAAGTATGTACCCACAGGCCTGGAGTCCAAAGGTCGATTCTCGGAGCATCGGTGGTCACACGGGCTCAGTTTGTTATAATTAGACTCACTCTGCAGCCGGCGTCTGTCCACTGACTGGAGTGCAGGGAATGTTTCTTCTCTTGTATCCCCTCTTGCATAAAGACTCCTGCCCCCAGGATCCTCACAATGGCTGCCTTTCCCTCGACGTTTGCAAATAGTCCAACTTACATTGGTAGAAATTTCCCATCAGCTGTCACAGTGTGTGGTGGACATACTGGCACAACGTGAGTCGTGACACGATGTTTATAAAGCCGGGGGAAAGGGCGCCAGTGGGTGGCTGTCGACTCGAGTCACCGCTTAGCCTTTTTCAGAGACCGCCTTGTTTCACTTCCGGAGCTGCTCCTCGTCTCTTGGCTTCAGCGGCTGGCGGAGCAGTGCTTACCTTCCTGGCGCCCCTGGGTGACTCTCCGTAGTCGCCTGGGTCCTTAGTGGGGCTGATTCCACTGCCCTGAAGTTCTCCCTACTTCGTCCAGAAATAGGTGCAACCCCCAACACCCTCGAATAGACGCGCCCTGTTTGCTTCAACCCAACGGGTCATGTTTAGAGCCTGTGGTGATGACATACTGGCAAGTTTATGTTTTCAAAATGACAATAATTTCAAGGTCCACATGGGATTTTCACACATTGAAGGTTATGTATCTCTTGCCATTTTAAGATGTCATGCATTTTACATGTGTCAAATCTCTCTCTCTCTCTTTTTTTTTTTTTTTTTTTTTTGGTTTACCTTCTTGCTTTTTAACACACTCCTTTGTCTTATTCAGTCTTGGGCATATTTTTAAGAATTTCTTTTCCTGGGGACTTGCACAAGCGCTTTTACAAAATCTAGAACAGTGCTGTTTCTGTAATTTTAAAAACAAAGCCAGCGCTGAGAAAACTTGCTTCTGGGCTTCTCCACAGGAGGGTGAGTTGGGAGACTTTGGGGTAAGGAGTTTTCTCAGCTACGTTGTGGGGAAAACACTGTGTGTGTAAAAAGCAAATCTCTCCTACGTGGCGTGCCCTGAAGTCCTGTCTCATCGCTGTCCAGCGAGATGTCTCTTCATGGTCTCTATATTTTTTGTGCTTTGTTTGCTTGCTTTTTCAAAAGGAGGTAAAAAAAAAAATAAACATTTACAAAACAGGCTTCAAAGTTTCCTGAAACAGCTAGGGAAATCATTTTCATGGTTTATTTGGGGCTTTATTTATTTAATTTTTAGCCAGGTATAGTCCGTTTGCAGCATCGTGTCAGCGTCTGGTGCACGGCACCTGCTTCAGCCGTACGTGACATTTCCATGGTTTATCCCTTGCATCTGTGAAAGGTTTAACTTACACACTTTTATAGCCTTATCGTGTGAATTATCTTTTAAAGACAGTGATTTTTTTTTCCTAAGGGATTTTTCCTTAGGAAGTGTCAGTAAGACATTTTTCTCTTTACTGGGGATCAGGAATTGCGGAGCAGAGGCTGTTGGGAGAAGTTCTGGTTTTGGGTGAGCGCCGGCAGCTCAGGACATTCTCAGAGCTGCTGTTATCTTGTGAAGGTGAGACCAGTGACTTTAAAAGGCTGATTACTATGATTTTACCAGCTAGTTTCAAATACTAGGCAGTTTCAACCGAGAAGCGGTTTCCCACTGGTCTCACTGTAATTCATGCCACCAGCAAACTCAAATGAGCTCTCAGTGATGCTTGAAAACCTCACTATATCCGGTCATTGTTCAAAAAGGACCACGTCTCACTCTCTCTCTCTAACCGTTGACACTCCCACGTCTTCTCTTGTCGTGAGAAATCGGCTGACACAGTTAGAAGGAAACGCTCTTATTTTGTCCCCTTGAAATTTACCAGCAGGCCTTCGTCTCTGTCCACCATCAGCCTCCACCTCCTCCTCCATCATGTCTTGTGCTATGAATTCCACTTCCCTGCTCTTCCAAGAGCTTCAACTTCGTAATCAAACCCTCCCTCCTTTGAATGTTCACAATCTCCCTCCTGCATCCTTCTGGCCAATACACAGACACCGTTCAGCATTTCCTGTATCAAAACAAGCAAACCCCGGCCTTTGACCTACGTGCCCCAGGAAGGCTCTGTTCTGCAGGCTCCTCAGCAGACCGCCTTGGGCCTATGACTACCATGTTCACCTTCCACCTCCTCCCTCCTGGACTCGGTCTGTCTGGGACTCAGTCCCCATCACTCTCTAAAGTTGCTCTGGTCAAGGTCACCCAGGACCAGCTTGCTAGGCCCCGAGCTTGTCTCTGTCCTGATCTTCATGAGCCCAGACGCGGCCATCAGCACCCTTGACTGCACCTTCCCTTCCCTGCGAGCGCCGTCCTCTCTCAGCTCCGAGATGCCGTCCCCGCTTCGCCCCATCCCAAGGCGCTGACTTCCCTTTGTCTTTGCTGACTGTGTTGATTTCTCTCCTCTGACGGAGTCTGACTGCTGGAGCTCCTAGCCTTCTGCTTGTCTGTCTACACTGTCTTCTCACTTAAATACAATCTATAGAAGGATTAATCCCATTTTCACATCTTCAGCTCCAGCTTTGTGCACTGAGCTCAGAACTCGTGTGGACAACGTCTGACTCAATGTCGCTATTTGGGTGTGTGCCGTTCATGTAAAACCTAACTTGACCAAAACAGAACTCCTGATTTCTCTCAGTCTTGACCCGAAACATACATCTCCTTTGCCACCCATCTTTCCTCCATGCTTTTGTTTAATATGGACTGAGTTGTATTCATTAAAGTAAAATTTAAAAACATTGTATTCTTGATAAGGAAAATATAAACAAGAGAGAACAAAATAAAACAGCACAAACCCACCAACCGTCACTGCCGAGCGTGGTGTCGGTCCTGCCCAGCGCTGTTCCGTGCACTTTTACACCAACGGGGTTTTGTTGGTTATGATTCTTTCAGTTTCAGGAGACAGCAAGTTAGTTCAGACCAGTGTAAGCCAAAAATGAGTACTCCCGCTCAGAGCACTGAAAAGCTGGTGGGTAATGCTGCCAGACCCAGGGGCTCAAATCAGGTGGGCACATAGCACACCGTGGCGGAGACGGGTGCCCAGCCGGTTGGGAACTGCTTTCCAACGAGCGCCAACGAGAGGACCGGGGACGAACCTCACTGGTCCAGCAGGGTCACAAACCCACTGAGACACAATCACTATGCTGGGGGCTGCCCTGTGTGGTCAGGTGCCTTCCCCGACACCCACCAGCCAACAGGAACCCAGAAAGGTGGGAGGAGGACTCCCCCAGAGAAATACTGGGCAGGCCCCCCAAAAAGGTCTATCTCAGTAATCATACTCGAGTGATATTTTTTATGCTGTTTCTCTCATTAATGAGGGACCAGGATCACCTTTCTGTGTCAATAAATATACTTTCGGCAAAACCAGCCTAAATGACTGACCTGTAGTTAGGTGGGGGGTGGCTTTGCAATTTAACCGTCCCTCACCGATGGATGCATACAGTACTTCCAATTTCCTTCAAGACAATCAGTTTTGCATGAATAGCCTTTAAGTGAAATATTTGCACATAAGCATTGAATTAACTATTAACATGCTTCAACCTTTTCTAGAAACAGAATTTCTGAGCTGAAAAGCATGCACTTCTAATGTTTCTGATAAGATTTTTGTCAATTTATCACTCAGAAAATTATGCAAATACATCTCCCACTAGCAAGATATGCAATTACTGATTCGTGCACAAGGGAAATGTGCACAACTGATTTTTTCATATCCATATAATAAGTTTTCCCCCATCTTTTTCAAGTCATACAAACAATTTTAATTTTGTTTTGCGTTGCATCTATCTGATTACTAGTGAGGATCCATTAATTTTGGATTCACACTGTCCTTGCTGAATTTCCCAGGAGGGTAGCAGCATCCTGTGAGCCAGCCGGAGGACTGCAGCTTCCAAACAGCCTTCCCTGAGAAGCCGTGGGGTAGCAGCGATGGGCTAAGCCGACTAGTGATTTATTCACTGAGTGTGCACAAGGGGGCGAGCCCTGTGTCAGAGCATCCCCATCTCC
The DNA here is from genome assembly GCF_036321535.1 of Camelus dromedarius. NCBI lineage: Eukaryota > Metazoa > Chordata > Mammalia > Artiodactyla > Camelidae > Camelus > Camelus dromedarius. Next base: position 26,313,247 of record NC_087463.1, read on the forward strand.
TCTCAGCCCTGCCTGGCCTCCTGCCTGCATCCCCTCCAGCCTCCCTGACTCCTCCACTTCATTTCTCAGCTCAGCTGGCTCCTCAGCCGTGTGCTCTTGTCGGTCCTGCCCCAGGATGGTCTGCCGTCCACACCATCCTCCACACTGTCTGACCTACAACAGCCCCTGCCTCCCCCACCACAGCCACGGACCCCTACCCGGTTTGATGGTCCTCACGGAACCTGCTCCCACCTGGAGTTCCTGTGTCCCTTTTGGTCTTTGGATTCTGTGCTCTCCCGTTAGAATGTATCCTGCTCATGCAGTGTCTGGAAATGATTGTCTAACGGTGGACTCTGGGACACTGAGGCAGGGGAGCAGAGCAGGTGAGGGAGCTGCTGGCCCACCCAGGATCCCTGACCTGTCACCATGGCAACCCTTCACCTCATCTCCATTGGGGGCTGCTCCCCTCCGCCACGACTGTCCCCTCACACAGTCCAGGGTGTGCGATGTCCCCTCTACCTGGTGGCTTGTGGTGCTGCTCACATCGAGGACTGGTCCTGTTGTTTCCTATAGTTTGTATTCACTGTGATTGAGGTAAAAGTCTCATTTGCTAAAGAAATTGGGCATTCACTCCTCTGAGCAATGTCTCCTGGGAGACATTTAGATTGACTAGTTTGGAGTTCTTTCAAGTCCAAACTACGATTTTTATGATGTTTAGAAATCCCATAACAGTGGATCTCAGATTTTGTCTAAACTGTAAGTAAGCCATATTAAATTCTTAGGACACCTCTATAGAAAAATATTATAAAAATATCTCATAAAGACAAAATTAAAAAAACAGCAAAAAATCCTTCGCTAAGTCCTTGGTAAGCATTCTCTCTCAAAGTTTTTATTTCTTTCTTATTAATGCATTTCAGCATGATTTATACTAAACTGAATTAAATGGTAGCAAGGTTATTGAAATTGAATCAGCAACAGTGTTTATAGACCATAATTTAATCAGAGGTGGAGGTGGAAGGTCAAACTATTACTCATTCACTGGAATTTTAATTCTGCAAAATATACTAGTTCAAACTAAGGTTATGTTTGCGTCTATTCCACAGAGATTAATTTAATATTTTGAGCATAAACGATACATCATTGAAAGAGTTTTTCTCCTCATAAAGGAATGTTCCAGACAGGCTGGCTTGTGTGGTTGTTTCTCAACTGCCGAGTGGTTAGCTTTCAAAGACAGCTGATTGTCACACAGACACAGAAAACGAACTATGGTTATCAAAGGGAAGGGGGCTGGGGGGACAACTTAGGAGTTTGGGATTAGCAGATAGGCACTACTGTATACAAAATAGGTAAACAACAAGGCCCTACTGTGTAGCACAAGGAACCATATTCAATAGCTTGTAATAACCTATAATGGAAAAGAATCTATATGTGTATGTACAACTGAGTCACTTTGCTGTCCCCCTGACACTAGCACAGCATGGTAAGTCAACTGCAGTTCAATAAAAAAATTAAAAAAAAATTAAAAAAGACAGCTGATTGCCACCTGTGGACCATATTAATGGAACGACTCAGGTACAGTAAACCGGTAAAAAGCAAACTCGCCCTTTGTGTGGGAGCAGTCGTGTTTGCACCACCGAACCATTTTCTGGGGTTGGATGAGTTTGTAGTCTGTGACCTGCCTGGAGGGCACGGCCAAGGACTATCTCATCTTCCAGGCAGATGAGTGGGTGACCCCACCCCGGTCTGTCACATGAATAACCGGGAGGGCTCATTAAATACAGACCTTAAATCAATGCAAAAACAGTATGTTGAGAAAATCTATTTTTGGCTATAAATGCTACGTAACCGTGGTTCCATGTGTTTGCAAGCATCAAATTACATGTTACGTCGGGTCGGCTCTGATACGTCTCCTGCTTTTTCTTTTTTAATGTGACGTACAGTCTCAGCAGGACTGGATGTGCCCCTTGTCCTCAGAGCCTGTGAGAGAAACCTCTGCTCTCTCTGATTCTTTTCTTTGAAAACATTTTTCTTTGAGTTTAGATTTCTCTCAGACAGTTATTTTCTCCTTCAATATTTTAAATGCATCCTCTGTTGTCTTCCGGCTTAGTCACTTCTGAGGGGAAGTCAGCTAGACGTCTTTGTTCCTCTGTGTGGAATACGTAAGCTTTCTTTTTTCTGGCTACTTTCTCTTTATCTACCCCACCCCTCGCCCCAGCATTTAACTGAGAGTATTTTTATGTGTTTGTTTATTTGTTTATCCTGCTTAGGATATTCTGAGCTTCTTGGATCTGTGGTTTTTCTTCAATTTTAGAAAATATATGTTTTTGTCCTGTTTAGTCTCATGTTTCCTTCTAGGATACTGATTGCATGTGTGTTGGGTCATTGGTGGCATCCCACTGGTTGTGAGCTTACTATCATTTTTTCTTTTCTCATTCTTGTTTCTCTTTGTAGTTGAACTGACAGAATGTTGATGAGCCTAGCGTCAAGCTCATGGGTTATTTTCTCAGGTGTCTCCAGTTGGAAGGGAAGCAGGGAACCCTTTTCTTCTTCCACTGGCCAGAAATGCAAGATGGTTTATCTGCCTTGAGAAAAAGGAGAGAACACTGAGAAAGCCCCACAGCTCGGGTGCGCAAGCTCGCCTGCTGCTGGGATGGGCCCCGGGGAGCAGGAGGAGCAGCCCGCTTCCGAGGGGAGGACCACGCGCCTGATGGGAGGCCCTGCCTGTGCTGCAGGTGTCTCTGGGCTCAGCTGTAAGCCGTGGATGGATGAGGCACGGGAGAAAGTCTCCAGGATTCTGGCCTCACTCTAAGCACAAGGTGACATCAGCCCACCTGCTTTCCACATCCTCAGCAGAAGCAGGACTCCTGCAGCACAACTTTTAGATGAGTCACTAGCCCCAGTATTAGAAGTGCTAAAGGGCTGTATTTCAAGATTTTGAAATTTGTGTATGTATGTAAGTATTGAAAGTACCCTCCTACACTACTGGTGGAAATGTGGCTTAATGCAGCCACTATGGAGGACAGTATGAAGTTTCCTTAAAAAACTAAAAATAGACTTACCCTATGACTCAGCAATCCCACTCCTGGGCATATATCTGGAGGAAACTCTAATTTGAAAAGATACATGTATCCCAATGTTCACAGCAGCACTGTTTACAACAGCCAAGACATGGAAACAGCCTAAATGTCCATTGACAGGTGACTGGATAAAGAAGTTGTGGTCAATATATACAATGGAATACTACTCAGCCATAAAAAAGAATGAAATAATGCTATTTGCAGCAATGTGGATGGACTTGGAGTGTATTATGCTAAGTGAAATAAGTCAGACAGAAAAAGGAAAATATCATATGATACCACTTATATGTGGAATCTAAAAAATGACACAAGTGAACTTACTTACAAAACAAAAACAGGCTCACAGACATAGAAAACAAACTTACGGTTACCAGGGAGGAAAGGGGGTGGAGAGAGAGAACTGGGAGTTGAGAATTTGCAGATACTTAAAAAAAAAAAAGGACTCAAATACTTTAGTCTAGGTTTTTGACACTCCAGTTTCTCAGTAAGTGCTTTTAATTTTGGAGCTTGAAATTCTCTTTTTAGTTATTTTCCTTTTCTGGAAGTCCCAAATAAGCAAAATTTAAAAAATGTCATCGACTGTCACATGTAAAAGGCCAGTAAAATGTATTTATTAAATGAATGTCACAGGCATAATGATCCACTCTTGTGCCTTGAACGAGAACGTCGGCTCACTCTGTGGCTATTCAGTAGGTTAATGACAGAGCCGTTCCTAATCGCGGTGTGAGAGCGCAGTTTAAAGGGAAAACATCCACGTAGGCTTAGCAAATTTGGACTAGATGGATGCAATGGCTTGCTATTGTCTCACAGTTCCTTTCCAGGCAGAACGCGGCACCTTAACACAGCATGTGTGCGTGTCTGTGAAGTCTCGCTATCAGAGCAAAGCGGTGGTCGAGCTAACGGCGGCCTCCTACGTTTCCCCGAAGGCTTTAGAAACTAGAACTGTGTTTGAGTGGTGTCCACGCCCCCATCACTCAGGACTGAGACTATTTTACTGCACACTTTATATGCAGGTTTTCTATGCTGCACGGCCTTTCTAATTACAGCGATCATCTGCACATAATTTGGGCAAAATTTGAAGCACTTTCTAGCTTGCAGTTTTCAGGTAATGACAGCAGTGTACGAGGTACACGTGAGCTGGGTTCCAGATGTCCCTGAGCAGGTGAGCTGTGTGATGTTTGGCTGAATTCTCTGGAAAAAGGATCATAGGATGGTTAATCTCCAGGCCAGTCAACATCTTTTTTTGTTTGTTTGTTTTTAACTCATCCTGTACCTGGAGAACGGCATGACCATTAAATTGGACTTCAGAAATTCATCATTCATATCACGTGAATGTTAATCAGATATGTGTCAGTCACACCCGGAGCGGAGCTTCCTGGAGAGAGGTCTGGACCACAGAACTCCTGAGTTCAATCAGTGGTTTACCCCTTCACTGCCGTGGCTCCTTGATTCTTGCAGGGGATCTGCCCGGAAGACCAGACAAGGGCAGAAAGGCTGTGCCTTCTCTGCTGGTTGGCCCTTTTGACCTGCGACTGGTTCAGTTCTTAGCCCTGATGAGCTGCATGGCTCAAGGTGATGTAAAGCCTCCCCTTACTGCTAAGAGCTGCTGCGTTCAGTGGTTTGGGCGTCTTCCTGAGATAGTTGCTTCTCACCCGTGGGAACGAGTTCTGGGGGGCCCCCAGCAGCACAGGGTGAACACGCGCCTTCCCGGAGCGTGCATTGATTTCCTAGAAGGGACTGTAATTCTTTTACATCGAAGCACTTTGGGATTGATGGGAGGAGAGGCTGTTTCCCCCTAAGACCTGAAGCGGTCCGACTAAGGTCGCTTTCACTGCAAGTCCGTCCCTCCGCATCCACAGGGCTGGCGTGGGGCGTCCTAAGGGCAGGAGTCTACCCTTCCTTCCAAGCAGGGGGCGGCCCCGGGATTGCCAACAGCACAGCCGTGGACTGAACTTAGGACGTACTAAGGAAGCCTCAGTGGAAAAGGGAAAACTAAAAAGCGGGATCTGCCGTGGAGACGCCAAAGCTTCGTGGTTTTCCCCGGATCAGTGTCGGCCTCATGGGGCCATCTGTCCCCTCCGCGCCGCCGGCCGGAGAGGGGGAGGGGGAGGGCCGGTTTCTCCCAGAGCTGGTGTTCCCTCGCGTTGGAGATCACGTTGGAGGCTCAGCGGTGCTCCTGCCATTCTCTGGGGACGAGAGTAGAGGGCAGGGGGCCTCTTTCTGAGGTGATGGCGTATCCTTAGCTTGATCGTGCTGGTGGTACACGTGGCTGTGAATGTGCCAAAAGCCACTGCATTGTGAGCTTCAATTTGCTGCTGTGTGAATTACGTCTCAGCAAAGCTGTGTAAAAACCCCAGCTGTGTCTGCACCTCGTGGGGCCGTCTTCCCAAGCTTTGCCGCGTGTCCATCCGTCTGGGGCAGAACACACGCTGTCGGCTATTAGACGTCTCAGGCTTTTGTGACTTTCCCCTTGTAGAGTTAGTGCTCCCTCTTACGAGGCACGGGTGTGCTTTTCTTATGGGGTAAAATTTAAAGACCATAAAATTCTTGATAAGTGTATGCTTTAAAGTTTTTGACAAATTTATGAATATGTGTAATTACCACTGCAATCAACATAGAAAACACATCCCTCACCCAAGTTATAACTGAAAATTAGCATCAGGGCTTTGCATGTTGGGGAGCATTTCCAGGGGACGGATGACCCCGGCTTTGGCAATGCGACTGAATGCATCGGGTCTGCTGGAGCTGAGGGTCCTTAAACTTAACATCATCTGGGAACAGAAGATCTTGTATCTGTTTTATGAAGTGCTTACCAAGGATTTCATTGTTTTTGAGTCAGTATAAAAAGTATTGGGCTTTTAATGTCATTTCCTTCATGGTCATGGTTAGTGATAAAAATGTACGTTGTTTTTGTCTCATCTGATTTTACTGAACTCACTTATTATGGGAGTTTTTGTAGATTCCTTGGGGTTTTGCAAACCTACAAGCATGTCATTGGTGAACGGTCACGGTTTCATTTCGCTTTTCTGTCTGTCTGCCTTTAACTTCTCTGTCTTGCTTTCGCACCAGTTAGAACTCCCAGGACCACTTTGGATGAGTAAGCAGAGCAGTCAGCCTCACTTTTTCTTAATATTGGGGGAAAGATTTCACAGTAAAGGATGATCTAAGCCTGGGGGTTTTGTAGATAATCCTGCACAAGCTGGCGCAGCTCCCTGTAGCCCTAGTTTGCGGATAGTGTTTATCATGAAGGGTGTTGGATTTGTCCAGTGCTTTTTCTGCATGGATGTATTTTTTCGTCATGTATTTTTTCCTTTTCAGACTATTGATAATACTCCGGATGACACTGAGTTTTGAATGTTGAACTAGCATTGCACTCAGTCATGTTGTGTAATTCCTTTTTTACTGAATTATGATTGACATACACTATGGCATTAGTCTCAGGACATAGTACATAGTGACTCAGTATTTGTACACGTTACGAAACGATCATGGCAATACGTCTGGTTACCATCTGTCATCAGACAATTACAGTGTGATTTCAATAACAATATTGTAGCTACTGGAGTTATAATATTACTGACTACGCCCCCTATGCTTACATAATACACCTTCGTGATTGGCTTTATAGCTGGAAGTCCGTAGCCCTCAATCCCCTTCACCTATTTGCCCCCTTCCCACCCCTCCCCCAGCAACCACGGGAGGAGAGAGGTTTCCAGAGGCTGTTACTCCGCCACATTCACTCACGTCGCCTCCGCTGGTTCTCATTTTGTAAGTTTACTCAGAACCCACACAGTTCAGGAGCAAGGGAAGCTTTCTGAGGCCAGAGGAAGCTGGGAAGGGGGTGAGACTCGATGGTTTTGTTCTTGTGAGACGGAGCCAGTCAAACCTCCCTGCTTATCGTCTCTTGATTCAGGGCGGCCTCTTCTCTCAGCACCATGGGGTAGCCCTGTCCTACGTGCACAGTCAGGGACGATGTGGGTCTCAAGTAAAGCTCCGATCCTCTGTTATATCTACAAGCTTTCATGGGGCACCTGCCCTGTGTCTTCAGATTAAGTAAATTAAGAACCAAATTTTGCTTAGTAAGAATTTGAAAATCAGTTTTTTTTCTGTTAGCAAACAGGCTTGTCTGTTTCGGAGACCACACTTCTCCAGCCGAGTCTAGTTACTGTGTTTTCTTTCTCTACGGTCCCTTTGATTTTAAAAATGAGGGTTTTTTAAGGCTCTTAAAATATAGTTTTAACATTGTCATCTACGTCTATAATTTTACTTGGTATCAGTAATTATCCATTTGAACTTTTGCTCAATCTAGATTAACTAAGACCTACTCTTTGAAATGATAATCATGACAGACTTCTCCATCTGGACACTCAAAGTACGTCATTCTTTGGTCTACACCTTTCTTCCTCACCTGTGGAAATACTTAATGACATCCAGTGAACCAGTCAGAAAATATTTTTGGCAGTATTTTGGTCATGTTTTACAAATTCAAGAAATAATGTCTATTTAAAATAATTTATTCTTGTTTTGTTTCTTTGTGATCCAACTGGGCTGGAAAGGGCAGTCTAGTGAGGTTCTTAGATAAATGTTGTCTGAAAATTTTAACATTTTTCTTCTTGATTTTTTTCTCTTGTCATGCAATACTAGTTCATTTGTGATAATAACAAAAAACACTCCTTTTTAGTTTTTACAAATGAGATTTAAAATAATTCTGCATGTTAGGAAAGGAAAACAATAAAAGAGTCTTAATCCTTTGCACCTACATATTCTTTAGAGCAATAAAGTATGATGGTGGCAGGAGCTGGGATAATTATTATTAAATATCAGAATGAGAGCAGACGATTTACAAGCCAGGTCAGATTTCTCTCGGAGTGGCCACTATGACAACCCACCTGTCAGTTGCCTTGTGGTAGCGTTGGTCTGTGGCTCAGCATAACTGTCAATTTTTTTTTCTTTTTAAATTGAAATATAGTCAGCGTGCAATGCTGCGTCAGTTTCTGGTGCAGTGCACAATAGTTCAGTCATAATAACTGTTAGCTGAGAAAGCTGGCAAGGCGTTCCTCCCCCTCAGGCACAGCGGACGCCAGGGGGCCAAGGACGCCATGAATCCACACGGATGAACTTGTGCTTTGTGGTGATAGATACACGTCAGAGATTAAGTGGCACAACTTTCTGTAAGGGCAGAGGCTCCTGCCCCCAAATGGGACGGTCCCCCCAAAACACATTCAGTGCTGATCCTGTTGGCCTTTGTATGCTCATGACCTACGGAAAGGAAGGACCATGAGAAGGTTTCTCATGAACAAGAGAAGGACATTATCTCATTAATAATATTCAGGAGCTTCAAAATTGTTAGATCTTGTAATAGCCTTTAATGAAAAGGAATATGAAAGTCAATATATGTATGTACATGCATGACTGGGACATTGTGCTGGACACCAGAAATGGACACATTGTAAAAAAAAGTGTTAGAGAAAATTGTAGCTGGATGGATGGTGGTCAAGGTACAAACGCCATTTGGCGCCCGGGAGGGTTGGATCTCACAGTGACTGTGACAACGCTGTGGACTTTGTATTTGCCTCTCTTAGACTTTACGGGTTTCGGCAGTGGGGACAGGGGCTTGTCTCCTTAACCCACTGCACCAGCCATCATTCAGCCCGCTGCGCTGGCCAGTCCCTTGAGCGACGACAGAGGCAGAAGACGCTTTCTGCCAGTAGCATGTGTGACCTCAAAGTCCAAAACCAGCGTCCAGGAGAAGTGCGCCCGCAGGATGGTGACAAGGTCACTAGTGCAAAAACCTGCTTCTCAAATCACCACCTGTCTTTGAGAACATCAAATTCTTGGTCAGGCCACCATAAACCGGCAAAAAGAGAGAGTATATAAGAAAAGTTGCATCTCTGAGCTAATCAGGATTTAATTATTCATCTCCAGGAGAAGCCTTATTTCATAAAATGTTCTAGTTTATTAGATTTAGCTCTTCCCCGAAAAAATAATTAATCTCAGAAGCATGGCCCTTATAGACCAATTGACTTAGGTTGTCTCCAACTAAAATTAATCAGAATGAACAGTGAGCTGCCAGAGTGGCAGAAAGAGTGAGGAAGAGGGAAGGAAGGATGGCATCAAGTACGCAGAAGATATTTCCACTGCTCTCGGCAGAGGGGATGGGGAACGGGGTGTCCCACCCGGGCTGCACAGCGACCTGGCACTGCACACTTTAGCATCACAGTTAATGGACCCACAAACTAGGCTCAGGCAGGAGCCAGCTCGCTGTGGTCCCCCTGCCGGGAAGCTGCACCATCAGGCTGAAAGGCAGGCCTCTCTTCTGTGACGCTGCCCCCCACTTAGTAAGCGGTGAAGGGCACCCCCATTTCTGTCTCAGCATCACGGTCGTCCTGACTTCACACATGCCACTTAAACAGAGCTGGCCAAGAAGGTCCCAGTATTCCTATAACACTCTTTGCAGGTGGAGGGAACCCACTCAGTCCAGTGTTACTGCTAACACGCAACTATCACTGCTTCTAAAATCGCCCGTGAGTACAACTTGCAAAAGGTCTTATTTTTCCCGTCTAAATGTTACTGGGATCAAGTTGTCCTTGGCCATGCCGCAGGGTACACCGCTGGCGCCCGGACCCTAGTGTGTAGCAGCAAAGGAAATATTCTTGGGAGTCACTAAGTGGCCTCTTTTGAACACACCCTAAAATCTATACAAAGAGAATCGTAAGTACTGACGCCTGGGGAGCTGGGGTACGCAGCTAAGAGCGGGGCTGGCACAGCTTTTAGGCTGGTTTCCCAAAGGGCTTATGGCATGGTATTCATGATCGTCTTAAATTCACCCTTATCTGGGCTCTGATTTGGTTAACACGCAAGAGCAAATCCGCTTCTCAGTGGTAGACACAGTTTAATCAAGCTCGGAATATTGATACATAAAACAAAACGCCAACATATTTGTTTGCAACGAGCTCACGTGATTACCAGTCACAGGATATCGCTCAGCACCATTAGTCTAGATGCAAAGCCACTTTGCATCGTAATCAGAAGCCATTTCAACTCCTCAGAGTGAAGATTCACCGTGACCAAGGGGGCTCAGAGTCCGCAGGCTGGTGCGCTCTTTGGTTGTAGGAAAACGTTTTTGGGGACTCAAACCCTATTTGGAAAAACTTCTTGTTAAGCTTGGAAACAGGAAATCAAAGAGGAGAAACTGTTGAATGCCTGAAGTGCTCCCTCAAACGTAGCCGCCCCGTCCTCTAGTCTGCGTTTCCTCTGACGCAAGGTCATGGGCACAGAGGCCCTGCGCGGCGTCAGCGCGGTCACCGTGGGGAAGACACACACGACGGAGGACGTGTCACTCCTGAAAGGTCCAGCTGGCCTCGCCTTCCCCACCTCCAGACCTCGTTCTGAGCACGGTTCTAGAACCGTCTCAAGCAGCAGTTTTAACATCTTAGTTCTTACTGAATTTTCTAAGGATCTATTTTCGTGTTTGCCTTCGAGTCTGAACCCAGACGTAAACTCACCGCATTGGCTAGGGGTCCGGTTTCAGTGACAGCCTCGCGTTACGGTCAGAGTCGGAGCGCCCGCCCGTCAGCCGGCAGCTGCAGCGGCGGCCGGGCTGGAGGCAAGAGCGCCCGGCCGTCCCTGCCCGGACACCAGCCCTCCCCCAGGAAGCTCACCAGACCCTCCCAAGCCAGCTTTTGCTGGACTCGCCTGGCAGTTCACCACGTAAAGCCTCCTGCATCTGAGCCTCACCCTGACCACCCTGCGGCATCCCTTAGGCTTCGTTGTCCGGACCGCAGAGGGGACGCAGAGCGGACACAAACGTGTTTCCCGCTGTCACCACATTCCTCCAGGAGGCTGACCGTCGAAACCACATGGGAATCAGCCTGTGTCTGAGGATCTGCTGTCCGTGTAAGTGTCCTGACTGTGACCGAACATCGGTGGTAGATGAGCAACGGAGGTTTAGAAGCCGGAGTCTGGCGGGATTTGTCCCAAGTCACAGTGGCTGAGGAACACCAAGCAGGGACTGAGAATAAAACGGCAGAACTTTGAAAAGGGCCAGTGACCCTGACTGCTACGTGCTTCCTTTGTGGTTTTCAAGGGTTACAGTAGGAACCTTTGATTTCAACACTATTAAGTATAACTTCACATTCATGTTCACGTAGGGCTTCTGGAACATTTGGAACATGCTATTCACTTTGACAAAATTCTTGAGAAATGTTCAGTAATAATAATTACTTGAATATGTATCTTCAAATAATGATGACTCTAATACTGAATGGAAAGTAACCCTGGAAACTAAGCCAGGGAGTTCTAGCACAGTTCTGAGTTAAGTTTGCAGGAAAGCATACTGAGGTGACACATTTTCTCTATTATAATAATTTTCAATGACCTATAATTTTTGCCATTTACTTGAGTTTTCATTGGACTTTTCATTATGGCTATTATTTAACTCATAAAATGTGCTCTGTGACTTTTTTGGTTGCTGAAAAACAGTTACGTCACATCAACATTACGTTTTCTTCAGAGTATGACTGGATTAATCAATTAACATATTGGGTCCAATCTTCTAATTCTTTTGGTAAGTTTTCTGTAAATGGCTCAATTTCTTGTTAGATTATTATTCTATTTTGATTGATTCTTTTTTGTATTTTATTATTTTGAGTGATTCAATTCCTTTAAGTTAATTTTACATTTTATGACTCTTAGTGATTCAAGTCTTTTGATTAAGTTTTGACTGCGCATCACCTTGTCCAGAGGCTGACGTGACCAGGAGAGGTGGTGCAGGGGAAGGAGCCGGGTGCTGTCTCTGATGGCCCCCCTGCTCTCCCTGCCTGAGCCCTTCCTCCTACTCTGGTCACATGTATTTAAACACGCATGTGTAAATGTGTATCAAAGAACTTCGAGAAAGTAGTACCATCTATTACATTACCTGGACAGTCACCATTTCTTTGTCCTTCCTTCACCCTCAAAGCTCTACATTTCCCCTCAGCATCACTCCCATCTGATTGGAGGAGCCCCTCGGCATCTATTTAACGGCAGGTCTGCTGCTGACAACGCCTCTCAGTTTTCCTTCACCCAGAATGTCTTTTTTTAGCCTCCATTCCTGGAGGATATGTTTTCCGGGTGTTGAATTCTGGGTTTACAGCCTGCTAATTGGTACTGTCTTAGGACCTCGCCAGTAGGAAGCCTGCAGACCTGGGAAATGTTGTTCCCTTACATGCAATACTCTGTTCCTTGATGACTGATGTCGAGATTTTAAAAACCTTTAGTTTTCAGAATTTTGTTCCCGACATGTCTGGTCATGTTTCTTTCTGGGTTTATTTTGCTTCATTTTGCTTCTCTTGAATCTATAAAATTTATATTTTTCACAGAAGTTATCAGTCACTGTTCTCCATATACTTCTCTGTTCCAATCCCTGTCCCCCCTCTCAGGGGTCCCAGGGACGGAAATGACAGAACTTTTGATGTTGTCCTGCAGGAACCAGAGGCTGGGTTCATTGTTCTCTCATTTGCTTCTTTATTCTTCAGATTGGATAATTTCCACCAACTTCTTCTAGGTCAGCTCATTTTTCTACTGAGCCCGTCCACTGAATTATTTTTCAACGATTGCGTTTCTTAATTCTAGAATTTAATTATGTTCCCCCTTGAATTTCTGTTTCTGTTGAGAACGTCTATATTTCCATCCCTTCAAGTGACGTCATGAAGGATGGTTCTGAGTGCTTCTTTTAATCTTTGATAATTCCAACATCTGGGTCATCTCAGGTCTGGTTCTTTTTGACTGTCTTTTCCTCTGAGAACCGTTTAGAACTTTATGGTCCTTGGCAGGTCGAGGCCTAGACATTTAGCAGATAACACTTGGAGACGCTGGAGTCCTGTTAAAATCCAGAGAATGTTGCCTTGTTTGCTTTGACCAGTAATCAACCAGTCAGGTTAAGACAAATTTTGGGCGGAAGGGTAACTGATTTTATTTTGCATTTAGCTTTAGTTTATTTAAAGCAAAAAGGAGTGTTTCCAATGTCATGAAGTCTGCGTAGATGTGTGCCATTAAAAAAAAATAAATTGCTTTCACTGCAAGTTAGAAGTGGGTTAAGACTCCAGGCTGTGCCTGGCTCTTCATTCTCAGCTTTGTTTCCAAGTCTTCGCTGTGCTGTTGGGGTTTCCCCAAACAGGGACGGGCTCCCGGACAGAAAAGAGCCTGTGGTGTGTGGCTGCTATTAGCACAGACACTGGGAAGGGTCCCTCAGCACGTACTGTTGGCTTTATGTTTTAACAGGTATCCCGGAGGCAATGTTAAGTATCATGATTTACTTGAACAATGTGAAGCATGTATCGTGTGGAAATGCATTGTTCAAAAGAGGTGTTGTGTGTTCCTAAAATAAAACAAAATAAAATGGAATAGAATGATAGAGAAATCAACCAGTGATCTTGGATCCAGATTTTAATGTTTTCAATCTCAGGCTGACTCTAAAATAGTACTTTATGATGGAGAATTTTCAGGCCATTACATATTGCCATCCATGTACTATGTACACAATAAACAGGGTACTAAAAGCTGTTTCACATAATAGTGGGTTAAACTAAGTTTAATCATGTGAATTCAAAAAACTAAACTGATAAAATGAGTAAGTGCAGACCCTCCTGCCTGTCGATGATGTGGCATCTTATCTCATGCTCAGACGTGACAACAAAGAGACAGAGAGCAGTGCTCACCTGCTATTCTGGATTTACAAGCAATCAAGCTGTGCCCCTGAAACAGACTGTGACATACTTTCAGGTGCTCAAAAGATAAATGCATAGAAAGTATCCGAAGCAAAGTTACAAATATTTGTTAAATTAGCTCATTGAAAATAGAAATCTTAAAAAAAAAGGATGTTTTAAAATATAAAAAAGTTGCTATTTTTGAACTGGGGTAGCTGTCAGTGTTCAATACGTGACACGTAGTAGCCTGTCGCATGCTCACAAAGTTATAATCTGACTTAGTCCGTGAACCTGAAGGTAATCTTTTTCTTTTAATCATCAAGGAATCTCATATCAAATTCCCTGCAAAGAAATGTAAATCCCACAACTAGCAGAGCCAACACATGTGTGGTATCTTCTCTAGAGCTGTGGCGTCCAGCGTTAGTAAGGACACCCTGCAGGGGAGTTTCTGCGGTCTCCACAGAAGGGTTAAGTGCGCTCGTTGTTTGAATCTTTTTTGAGCTGGGTCATTGTTAGGGGATGCGTGATTCCTCCTAATTTTGAACTGGAATAATTAAATAATTGCGTTATATTTTCCATCGTAAAGTTCTCCATCTGTTTGAACATAAAGAGCATTCTTGGAGATTTCCAGTGTAACCAAGGAAACTCAGTTCGGAATTGTACCTTTCACTTTTTTATGCTGTTAGAGTTCGTGTAACGAAAAGGTCAGTCCAAGCCTCTGAAGTGAAAACCCTCATTTTAGCTCTTTCTGGCGTCTGAGTCCACACGCTGCCCGTTTCCAAGGCTTGCCGCCGCTTTGCGGACCAGAAGGGGAAAAGGCAAGATGAACGAGAGAAAAATACTTGGATGTCGCGCTCCCCACCCCAACCCCCCAGGCTGCAGTGCTCCCCTGTCTGCGTCCCACGCACTTTCGTCACATTTGCTGAGTCAGACGCCCCGCGGCCCCGCTCTCCCTACCCTGCCAGTAGCCCCGGGACCAGCGCGGGCTCCGAGGTGCCGCCCCTCTGCTCCCCTCTGGCCCGGGCGTCTCCGCGCGGGGCAGCCTGCGATGCCCAGGTTCCTCACTGCCCTTCTGGGGGTCGTGCACCCCTGGAAGTGCTCGGAGCCGGTTCCTGGGCCCATGCGGACCGGAAGCCCGCGCAGAACTGTCTGCGGGGCGGCGGTGTCAGGCCAGGACGCGCGCTCGCGGCGCCACGCGCGGCGCGCGGTGGTGGAACGTGCTCCCTGCAGAGCGATCCGCGCAGGAACGCGCCCGGGGACCATCTTTCTTCCTCCGCTTCAGTGCATTTCACTGCTGGGAACTTAACTTCCAGGCAGCCCTTCCCCTCCTGGCTGTTCCGCGCTGAGTCTGTGACCCCTGGCATCTCTGTGAGGACGCCTCCCTTCCCTCCCGCTCAGTCAGCAAGAGGTGAGCGTTTCACGTGCTTGTTTCCTCCGCAGGCTCTGAACTCCCCGGGGCGCGGCCTCCGCCCCAGCCTCCAGAACGGCTCGGAGGGGGCTTTCCCTGGGTGAGGCTGTGGCCGAGGTTAGCAGGGCGGGGAGTGGACTGGGAGGCACTGGCGTGTGGTCCCCGGCAGGACAGCCTCGGGTCCTGGGATGTGGAAGCCGGTGGCCGGGGCTGCTTCACTGCGCTGGAGGAGCCTTCCAGCGACAAGACAGTTTTCCTCAGCAGATAATTCACCTGCTCGTTAGAATTAAGCGTGTGTGCTTGCTGTTCACAGAGGAAAGCACGGCACACCTCGGGGGTCTGTGGAAGCTGCCCCCGCTCAGGAGTGCTCGATGGGACTGACATCAGGGCCTCGGCGGGAGTCCCGGAGCGCTGGGGGGTCCTGCCGGCTTCCCGGGACGCGGTTCCTGCGAGCGCATCATACCCCGAGGCTCCGGTCTCCGCGCCGCGCCCGCACCGGAGGGGCTGGACGCGCCGAGCCGTGGTCAACAGGACACAGTGCACAGGCAGGCGTGGTGGTCGGGAAGGAGGCACCGAGCCAGGCGGGTTCCAGAGGCCCTGCTGTCGTGGGCGGAGACTCCAGCAGGGGTGGTTCACCTGCAGGACAAAACCTCCCGTTTGATGAGCTGGGTAGCCGCCCGCAGCAGGGGGTCCAAAGGCAGAGGACCTGGTGGAC
The DNA here is from genome assembly GCF_036321535.1 of Camelus dromedarius. NCBI lineage: Eukaryota > Metazoa > Chordata > Mammalia > Artiodactyla > Camelidae > Camelus > Camelus dromedarius. The sequence goes on from NC_087463.1 coordinate 26,329,111, forward strand.
CAAGGGTGTGGTGGGGACCCCACATTAGCAGTGCCCACAACTGCAGCGCAGACCTGGGTGTCATCAAACTGGGCAGGGGTCCTCCAGGCCAGGCGAGGCACAAGGCGGGGCTCAATGGCTTCTCTGGGGGGTGGGGGTGGGGGTGCCTGTTGGGGTCCACGTGTGATGATGGAGAGGTCGGAAAGCCCCGTCTCTGGATGAAGTTTCTGAGGGAGGAGAGCCCGGACGAACGTGTTGGAGGTGACCAGCCATCTCCCACGGCCCGGGGCCCACAGAGGGCTCAAGCCGGTTAGTTCCGACGTGCTCACATCCAGAGGTTTGTCTCTGTCCGACACTTTCTGAAAGGCGTCTACATGCATTATTTCATCGCCATAACAGCTCCCTGTCCTGTGTGCTGTGTCACAGCCCCAGTTCTCCTGAGAAGAACCCTGAACAGGAAGTTCAGGTGGCTGAGGAAGGGCATGTGCTGGAAAGGGGCAGAACTGGGATCTGACTGGACATCTGGCCACAGAGAGGCTTTGGAAGAGCAGAGACACCCCCCCCCCCACTTTTGTTCCTCAGGAGGGCCCCCTTTTACCTGGGTTAAAAATGAGAATCAATCAATAATCAGACGATAATAATGACAAAGGCATAAACAGAAAAACTTAAATTCCCAGCAAAGACAGTTGAGGACACAGGTTTTCAATTTTCCCCTTTCCCCAAGAAAGGAAGTTTATATTGCAGAAAACACTTGTTTGGTGGAAGACTTGCCCTGCCAGTTATGCCGTGATGATTTCTCAAAGATGAGGTTCCTTGTAACTTTGATTTCCTGAGGGTAGAGGTCAAACCTGACAGCCTTCTGAAGTTCTCTTCCTGATTGTGGCTTTGCCACACAAACCCAAATTGGGTCATTCTTTTCCTGTTCCAAAGCTAACAGCTAGCATCCAGCGTCCTGGCTTTCGGAGCATATTCTCCAGATATCAATTAGGGTGGAAAAACCTGTCAATATCTTGCTGCTGGTCAGGGCGCTTGGAGGGGAGGTGCAGATGGGAGCTTTCTGGGTTGTTAATCGATACCACACACGCAGGGAGACGTTCCTCTGAGCTACGGCTTTAAACGGAAAGAGATGATGGTGGCAGTGGTTACCATGGTAACCAGAGTCCGCTTTATCCCAAGCTCCCTCCTGACTCCCTTTGTAAAGACTGTTCTGCGTGAGTGTTTCTCATTTAACTTAACTTTCAAGGAAACGTTAGGTTTTAAAGGGCCTTTACTGTCCTTTTGGTGGGAAAGAGGTTCTGGAGACCAGGAAGAGGTGGCCCCTGTTTCAGATGGGAATTTGCTGTGGGTTCTTATTACTGGGGGAGACTGTCCCGGACAGGTGGTCCAAGCAGTAAAGTGGACGCACAACGGTAGAGTCAATGCAACAGTTCAAAGTCCGTAATGCAATGTGCAAACCCTATGGTTAAACACTTGCTGCAGGTGCACAAAAGTCAAATTGCTGGTCGAGGAGGAAATTAGCTAAGTGATAATCTTCGACTTTTTCTGAAGGCTTTGAGCCTGGAGTGCCTGATTCCAAGACCATCTTGTCTTTGCTGTCTGCCATCCCCTCAGGATGTGCAATTCATTGTCCCCACCACAGCTCCTACGGACTTCAGTGAATCACCAACCAGTTTCCCATAAATGTTAAAAAAATCATAATCTCTGCTTTCCTCTTTCCTCCCTCTTCCTGCCCTCCCTCCATTTCCTTCTTTCCTTCCTTCCTTCCTTCCTTCCTTCCTTCCTTCCTTCCTTCCTTCCTTCCTTCCTTCCGTCTCTTCCTCCCTCCCTCTTTCCCCCAAGCGCTGTGTTTCTGGCAGCTTCCTTAAGTCCTCAGCTTGCTTCACAATTTCTGTAAAATCTTAGTTTTTATGATCTCCTGAACATATTTCTTTATTTGTAATTTTTCTCTTTGATATTTACAAAAGACTCATGAGAACCTCATCTGTTTCTCAGCTTTGATTTTGGCCCAGTTGCCAGATTTCTAGCGAAGGATTCGGTTTGCTCTGTGTTCCCCAGGTTCCACGTTTTATTCTCCGCCCTCAGTAGACAGTTTGGAAGCAGACTGGACAGTCATGGCTCAGCCTGAGTGGCAAAGACCAAGACCGAGTTGGTGCAGACAAAGACAGAGGGGGAAATTCTGAAGTCCTCTGCTTTTAGATTTCTCAGGAGACTCCCACAATTTCTTCACACATCTGCCTCAGGTCAGAAAGGCTCACTGTGAACAGCAGAACAAGCACCCTTCGTCCCAGCCTCTTCGTGTCACCAGCCTGGTTGGCAGAGCCCTGGGGGTGCACACGGAGAGCCCCCATCTCAGTGACCATCCCGATGACATTTGCTGGCAGGGTTCCCACCCTAGCTTTGCATTTTTAAAGCCTTGGCATCATAAGGAGTGTCCCCCATTTTAAATTGAACACAGATCACTTTATTGAACACCTGATGCCCAGCTCCACTTCCCTCCACTTGATTTCGTTAGACTTCTGCTCCCTGAGAAAGACGAACACCAGGAACTGGCTAGGAGCAGTGGGCTAGCAGCATCGGGCAGAGTGGGAGCAGGAGCAGAGTTAATTTTGACATGTCCTGTCTCTATAAACCGTTTCTCACTTACTCGAAAGGCTCTGATACTGTCAGGTGTATTTTGTATCTGCCAGTGGCGTTACTCGGAAGGCGTAGCCCCCAACAAGGACACTCACGCTCTACTTTTCAGCTCTGAAAACGCAGGCTAACCAATGAGACGTTTCTTTTTAGAGAGAATTTAAATTAGATGACGTGTGGCAAACCACTGGTTTGAAGTCCTGTGATGAACCGCAGTGGAAATTCCGGATCTTCATATTTGAGAAAGTAGAAGGTGTTTCTGACACTCGGTGTATTTAAGCATAATCTTGTCAGGGGGACTGGCCACCTGGCTTCTCAGTGACACGGACGAGACTTTCAGAATGTTCCTCTTTGGTCGCTGAAGATATTGGTAATAAATGTGTCTCTGAAACACAGCATAAAAATCTCCAAGGCTCAGAATGTTTTGGAAGGATGATAAGATGAAGTTCTGGTTGAAACTTTGTAACAGGAAGTCTCAGATGCCCAAGTGGCTTGAAAGAAATTCTAGACGGCCACCCTGCAGGATTTGCAAAGCCAAGAGGCTTGGGACCTGAAAGACGGTTCCCGTGCGTCACCGTCAGCAAACTAAGTTTTAAAATATGAATTAAAAATTTAAAATCGATCATATATTGGTAACGTATTTACGTGACTCCCAGATTGAAACAGCATCCTAAAAATATACTAAAAATTACTCACTGTTTTCCTGGAATTTAAATTTAACTCGGTATTTTGTACTTTATCTGGTGACCCCAGAGGCAATTATCATAGATGGAGTTCCCAGCGGTGTCCCCACATCTCTGATCTCCCTCACATTTTCTCTTCTGGTTCCCTGCCGGCTGTCTGTGCACCTGACAGACGGGTTCCCATCATCCGGGCATTTATGCTCTGTTTTGATGTCTGGTAGGCGTGGCCCCACCTTAGTGCCACCCTCCCACACCCCTCCACAGCTTGTCCAACTTTTACACATTTATTTTTTTCATATAAAATTTAGACTCAAAAATGAACACAGAAACCTGCAGCTACGTTTATTAGGATCCTGCTAATTTCATCAGTTTGTCCTGGAAGAACGGGCGTTTTGAGGACGCGTGTCCCGTCTAAGAACGGGGCTTGTGACTTCCCCTTCTTGGAGGTCTTCCTAAACTGCCACTATGCGCCCCCACAACCCCCCATTTTTGGTCAGGATCATTCCAGTGCTTTTCTTCTTCTTTGTTACCTGTCAGTGGACTCACCTCGTCCACTGCGCCTTCTCTGATTCTAGCCAATTACGTTCCAAGCGGTAGATAAAGGGGGTTGCTTTCTGCACTTTCCTTCCCTCCTGCCGCCTTCCTGATTCGCTTATTTTTTGTAGTTGTTTTTCAGTGGGTTCTTTTGGATTCGTGTTTGCATAAATATCGTGTGCAAATAGGGGTATGTTTACCCCTTGTTTTCTGACTCCTATGCATGTAAGTCCTTTCTCTGCCTGATTGCTTCAGTCAATCCTGCAGCAAATGTTAACGGGGAGAGCGGCCGTCCTTGCCTTTCTCCTGGGCTGAGTGGAAATACCTTCTTTGATTTCACAGGAGGTCTCTGGCTTTTAGGTGGTTGCATATGTAAGAGTGTAATTCAAAACTCCTTTGATACTGATTTTTTTTAATCAAGAAGGCTTGTGTTTTGTCGAAAGCCTTTTTAACCTTCGCAGAGATTATGGTATAATTTTTGTTCTTAGATCTGACGTGAGTGATGCGCTGGCGTGCTAGCTCCCTGGAATAAATCCCTTTTGATCAGGACACGGTTTTCTTTAAAGCACCGAGGATGCTCTCTCAAAATGAACAAGAGGAGATGGTGTTTCATTTTTTTTTTTTCATTTTCTTCCTCTTTGTTGAAGCATGAAGAGGTAATTACCTAAATCTGAAGTAAAATTTTTGTGCATTGTCCTTGGCCCAACGCTGCAACCTGGTACCCCTAGTAAATGGACAAGAAAGTCTACGACAGAGTGGGTATTTGGCCAATTCCAGTGTTTCTAACAAGATCAAGGCACCTTTATTTTCCCAGAAAATTGACTGGTTTCTCTACCTCAGGTGCTCACATTATATCAGTTTTATTTCAGTTTCTGTTCAGTATCACAGGGGGCCTCCATATCACATGACACTCCATGTCGTAAGGGGCACCAGAAAGAACAAATGCTCGTTTCTCCTGAGTGTTGAAGCCATCTCGGGCACCCAGTTGGATAAATCAGAGAAAACAGACAAAACCCTGAATATGTGTGACGTTAGAGCCCCCAGGGGCCGGGTATTGCTTGTTAACCTTTTAGATGACAAACATTTTATTATGTAGAGTATTTTTAAAATTTTTGGAAATATGAATTAATACGATTTACATAGTAAGACAGACTCCTTGTATTAAACACGTCATCGGTATGTGCAATACTTTGGGATGAAAGGTTAAACTTAAATATGCTCCGTGAGAATAAAACACTTCTCGGTAACCTTGAAATAACACCTGACCGTGACACAGCCGTAACCCGTGTGCTCACGTGACATTACATGATCTTACAATCTGGTGTTTCCAGGAGGGACCATAGAGGTCCTCCAGCACAAGGCTCCAGCTGAGGGAGGAGCTTTGTCCCTCCCGGGGTCCCCAGGCCCATCCCGCCTCTGGCAGAGCATTTCCAATGACAGAGTGGTCCCTGCCCTCAAAGGCAGCACGCTCCGTCGGGCGGCCCCGAGGTTTACACAGATGTCACAGGTACTGACGCTCAGCTTGCCTTCCCGGAGCCCCCAGCATCCCCCCTTGTTGTGACATCCATCACACCACAGCCCACGTCTGTCGGTCCACGCCTGAGGCCCTGGGGTGAGTGACCTTTTCTCGCTCCGGTCCCCTCTTCTCAAGGCTCACTCGCCCTCGCTGCTCCTCCAGGTTCCCGCCCTGTGACCCACTTTTCAGACACCTTCTGTCATGCTCCACCAAGGGTCTGATTTTCAGGTTTGAAATGAGGCACCAGAAGGAATCTCACACTTCCTGGCGTGTTCTGACTCCAGCGCGTCTTGTTTGCTTTCATCAAATGAACGCCCGGTTTCATTTAATGCAAGTCAGCCGTATGTCCCCAGGCTAACGCCTCCAAATGTGTGCGCCATTTAAGTTTAAACGCAAAATTTTAAAAATGTGAATTTCGTATTTGACTCTGAAGAATTGTATTTTATGAGGTTTGAATCGTGTTTTCAGCCTACAAAGCTGTTTCTGAATTACTAATATGTCAGCTTTCTTGCCAGATTTTTCTTATCCGCGGATTTGATTACTTAAGACTGTGACAAGACACAGGTTCTGGTTTGAATTATGTTCCCGCAAAAGATAAGTCCACATCGTACTCTCTGGAACCTGTGAATGTGACTTTATTTGGAAAAGAGGTCTGTGCAGACGTCATCAATCTAAGATGATGTCATTAGGAGAGAGGGCAGGCTTGGAAACACAGACACAGAGAAGACAGCCCTGAGAAGGTGGGATCAGACCCTGGAGGGACGTGGCTGCAGCCAAGGGCCCCGCGGACGGCCAGGAAGGACTGGGGTTGAGAAGAGACTGGGAAGGACCTGCCCCCCGAGCCTTTGGGGGAGTGAGGACCTGTCAACATCTTGACTTCGGACTCGTGGGCTCCAGATCCGGGAGGACACACGTTTCTGCTCTGTAAAGCCACGCGGTTTGTCGTACAGCCTGAGAAACTAACGTGCAAGGAAGAAGAATGGCAACTAAGACGCCATTCAGAAGTGACAGCTATCGCGCAGTTATCCCGCGTAGATGATGGTGCTGAGCGATGGTGATAGTCCCCCGGGGAGGGAGAGGCCGCTACACCTCAGAGGGGGCCAAGAGGAGCACTGGAGGGCTCCTGTGGGTCAGGGAGAGCCCTCGGCAGTGACATTATCTTCCAGGCACATCCACATCCATGAGAGGAGGTACAAAATCTGCAAAACTGACCTGCTATTTAAAAGCTCTCTCACTGGCAAATATGTTGACAGGCTTGTGGTAGCAAGGATAGACTTCAGATCCACTGGAGCGTTTGGGTACCCCCCCCAACAAAGCGTAGACACTGGGACAGCCCCCTAGTAAATTAAACGTGCCTTTCCTTCCTTTATGGCTGATATACTGAGCTGTAGGGTGACCTCGTGACAATGCTTAAAAACGATGATTTCCGTTCATGGTTGAGAGCATGTGCTTTTAGCTGCGGGGCTGACCCGGCGCTGCAGACAGTCTGCAGTAGACGAGGGCGTGGGCGAGCAGCGTAGGGGGCGCAGCCCCGGAAGGACTCCCGTCGGCCCGAGACGCCCCTCCTCACCGGCTGCCGGCAGCCCCGGAGACCGGCGGGCTGGGCGCGCTCGCACAGCTGCACTCGCGGACGTCTCTGGTCAGTGCAGGAGGAGCGGGCCGATGTGTGCTTCTCCGCCGCGGCCGGCCTCACCTCCCGACTGACGTTAGATTATCCTCAGTCCCCAGGGGGCCCTAAGTGTCTCTGAATATGAAGTGTTGATGACACAGGTTCCGAGGGTCATATGTTAGAGTTTTTGCAGACATTCTCCTGTCGCCGTTTCTAGGTCCTTTAAATTCTCCGCTCACTCAGCTTATGAAATAAAGAAATTGTAATTGAACTCTTGACCGTCTGCTCCATTTACTGTCCTGTATTGGGCCAGTTTTTAAGGCCCCGTATTGCGGGCTTCCCAAGAACAGAAGAACGCGGCTTCTACCCAAGGGTCTTGTGGTGTATTTGGGGAAATAAGGCATAAACTTAAGAAACATTAAGAAGGAGCATCCAGGAAGGGACTATGCAGTGAGAGGAAGGCCAGCACGTGGGATCCAAGGGCGGCGCCCAGACAGACTGAGGCGTCCTGCCTCGTGCCGCCACTGCGGCGTCTGTGCCGTAGGGTCTGGTTCTGATGGTCGCTCCCCTCTTGCCTTTGGGACGCCTTGCGCTGTTCTGTGGGAAGCCAGACGTGCCACGCTGTGTGCCAAGAACTGAGGCAAAGAGGCTTCGGCCTGCGGGTCCGCGTTAACCTCGCTGGCTCTGTGCCTCAGTGTTTGCTGTCGCCCTGGGTAGCAGTGACTCCGGGTTCTCCGGCTCCTGGGCCTCCCCGCCCTCGGACTGTGGGTGCCCCAGGCATGGGAGAGGGTCCGTGTCCTGGGGCCTCTGAGTTGGAATCCACTGTTAGCTCCCGGAGCCCTGCTGGTGTGGGGGTACCTCCGTTCCCCCCCCTTGCAGCTCGGCGGGGCCTGCTTCCTGGGGCTGCACTGTCGCACGGCCCCTCCCGGGCCACAGCGTCTTCTCCATGCGCGGCCTCGTTCCCAGCCTCCCTCCCCTGCGCCCCCACCACGCGGACTATGCTTAGGAAATGTTCCTCTTCCCCTTGAGGAGAGACAGGGAGCCTGGGGGGCGCCCCTCCCCAGGGGCAGAGGGTTGATGGTCTCCTCCCCGTGGGGTGACTTGTTCAGAGAAGGTCCTGGTGTGACGCAGCGTCAATGCTGTTCCCTCCCTCGGCCAGGTTCCACAGGGGGCATTTACTGTGAAAAGCTGGTGGGGCTCCGGGTGCAAAACCACAAGAAGGTGGGGTCCAGGGGCTCCTTGTTTGCATCCAGCCCACTTCCACCCTCCAGCAGTTCCTCAAAATGACCATTTTATGCTGATGCTCCAACGGCTTCTGCCCCAGGTCGGGGCGTCTCGGCTGTGCCTCGGGACGAGCCCATCCATCTCCCCAGGCGCCTGGCTCGCCTTGTCCTGGCCGCGGCTCTCTTCACTTCCAAGGAGAGATTTTCAGTTTGTCCGGCTGTTTTCGCAGTGAAAGTTTGGGAGGGCGACTGACTCGCCCTTTATGTGTCCGAGCTGTGCTAGGTTCTGCGTCTAGGGTCATACCAGCCTCATAAAAGGCATGGAAAATGTTCCCAATTTTTTCCAAGAGATAAATGCCGTTTTGCTCTTGAAGTTAATTTTTAAACTTGAAATGATGAGGCTATGACCTTAGAAGTAATAACACAAGCTTTGGTTATTTGTTTTAATAACGTATTCTGAGTCGACGATACGAACTCTAAAATAATCCTGCAGTAGGTTCAACTGAGGTTTTGCAATCTGCCCTGGATCTTATTTTGTGTTCTAAGTATATTTTTCTGATAAACTTTTAAAATATTTGGGCCTAAATTTTAAATTGGATTACCAACCTGACTGCAGGAAAAAGCTTCAAGGTAATTTTGATAATTGAGGCAGAGGAATGAAACTTAACTTCCTGGAAAAACATCTCTCTGTTCATTTCATTTCAATTCAATTCAATTTAAAAAACACACTGATCTCTACCCTTGAATTATTAATTGCTTGAGTCATTTTTTTCATGTGTTCACCATGTGCTGGCCCTGGAGACACAAACGTAATTACTATCACTTCCCTGATCGAAAGGGAGGGTGGATGATAAGAAAGAAAGGGAGAAAATGAATCAAATTTAGAGCCGCATAGTAGATGTTCTAACTCAAGTACGTGCTTGTCTAAAGAGGAACCAAGACTGGTTTTAGGCTGACAGCTCAATACCGAGCATCCGAGGCAGCACCTTCGCCGTGACGTTGCTGGGTGTGGCTAATGACGGCACCTTTACGTGAGAAGGCGGAGGAAATCAAAAACAGAAGTTACACTTCCTACCGGCAGGCGTGAAGCGTCGTGATCTGCGCAGGGAGTGAGAGCACCGTGGCGCGGCTGGAACCAGAGTTCACGGGGGAGACTGTGGTGGGGGAGGGACTGGAGGAGCTAAACGGAGACTATGAGATGGAAGAAAGGCTGTAATATGTCCTGCTAAGTCATTGGGTTCTTGCTTCTACGCAATAGGGCGTCACGGCCAGGTGTAAAGTCAGAGCGCGCTGACCAGACTTGGACACTAGACAGATTCTCCCTGGAGCGGCGGCCAGGATGGAGGGCGCGCCTGGGGCCAGTGTGTGTGTGGGGTACTGACGACATGATGCTGAGATGATGAATCCGCCTGCGAGCAGGGATTTATGATTTTTGCGAGGAGTTCTAACATGCTGACAAATGATTAGATCACTAAGCAGTCTGCAAGAAGTGCCAGAGGAACAGGAGGAAGAGAAAGGTTATCGGATCGTGGAAGTGGGAAGAGAGTCGCTCTGCGGGAACCTGGGCAGGTGTCATGAAGGGACATGGTGTTCCCACGTCCAAGCTCGTTCTGCTCACCACACGACAGGCAGGCCGATCGATCGGGAGACGAGGTGTTGGGGCAGGAATAATGGCTTTATTTGGGAAGCAGCAGACCGAGAAGATGGGGGACTAACGTCCTGGAGAACCATCTTCCCCAAGTCAGAACTGAGGCCCCTTTTATGCTAAGAGGGGAGGGGGTGCGGTTGGTTGTTGCAAACTTCTTGGTGTCAGAATCCTTTGTTCTTGCAGCGGTGCATGTAGATTGCGATGTTCCTGAAAATCTTCAACCCCAAATGTTATTCTCTGTTCTGCAAGTTTTTGTCCTATAGGAATGGGAAAGAGTGATGCCCTTACAGGTCAGAGCTTTCCTTTCAGGCTCTGGGCAACATTCTTTTATAAAAGGTGCAGAACCAGCAAGACGCCACTCAGGAAACAGCACAGGGTTAGAGCCAAAGAAATGGATCGAATGCAGTCAGATTGGTTCTTCCCTATAACATGTCGGTGTAACAGAAGCCAAGTGTTGTTTATTTTTTTTTTTAAGAGAAAAAGGACTCATTGTCTCCCCTCCTGTTCTGAGCAGCCATTCTGCTGGTTTCAAGTGGGACATTCCTGGGGGGCTCCATCCCGGGGAATGGTCGTGGGACATTCCTGGGGGGCTCCATCCGGGCCCGGGCAGCAGGGACGGCTGGCTGCAGTGCTTGCCTTGGTTCTCCACTCCAGGCTCCCTGCTGGACCAGCCGGGCTCTGCCCCCCGCAGGGGGGTCCCCAGGTCGAGACGGGCCTTCCAGGGGGCAGACCTGGGCAGCCTCAGCCCGCAAGCTCTCTGTAAACGCACCTGAAGTTACTTCCAAGAGCTATTATTACTTAAAAAAGCAAGTGAAGGAAGATGATCTATAATTTTTGTGCAAGTAAGAAAGTAACTAAGGGAAACTGTGCATGAATTTCCTCATTTTTACAAAAAGAAGCACAGAAGGACGGAGCAGAAGGAAATGAGGCCGCTTCCTCTGGGGAGGCAGGCAGTGGGGAGAAGGGCCGGGGGTGACCCTCCCTGACTCTGCCTTTTCACGGCTCTGGCTTTCAGAACAACTTAACGATTCATGTTCTAAAAAAAAAGTAAACTCAGCAAGTATGGAAGAGGGAAAAAACCCCAAAATACAGTGAAATGAAATAAATGAGGTTTGTGATTTTCAAATAAATAACACAAACATACAAAGGGTGAGGGAGGAGAGTGAATAACTAAGTTGGGAACAAGCTATTTGGGGCAGTGTTTCAGCTCTGCAAACGCAGAGATGTGGCTGGGCAATTACGAAACTACTTTATGTGCTTTTTAGGTGCGAGAAAATAAGGAAATAGATGGAGGTCTTGTGGATAATGTGAGGGAGGTTTCTCCCTGATGGAGAAGACAGCTACCAAAAAAAAAAAAAAAAAAAAAAGGTGAAGCTGGAGGGAACCCTTGGTGGGCGTTGGGAAGGGAGGCATCAGAGCAAATGGAAAGAGAAAGGGAGGAATGGATGGGTGGATGGATGTGGAAACAGATACGGGAGTGTCTGTCTGTCTGTCTACACCTATTTACCTATATTTCCTGCCTTTTATATACGGGTCACATCTGGCACCCGGTTCTGACTTGTAAATGCCATTCTTCAGTGACAGGAACCAGGGCCTCTTGGAGGTGTGGCTGACACACGGCTGGGTGAGGAAAGTGTGAGGCGAGCCCGTCCCACCTGTGTCAGCAGACGGCACCAAAGTGCCCGAGTGATGCAGGAGCCCTGCTGGCCAGGCTCCCACGGGCACCATTTGGGACAATCTGAGTCAGCAAAAAGTAAAGGAAAGTAGTGGGTTATGACCCACTGAATGAAATAAGCAACCACAAAAGCATATTGGTATAAATAAATAAGTGAATAAATAAATAGCAGAGAAGGAGAAGTGTATTCTTATGGTAGGAATCCAACTAATAAAGAACTTAAGATACCATTTGGCCAGCACCAGAGTAAAGCTGTCTTAGGCGAGAATTGCCAACCTTGTCAGAGCTATGACACACGAACAGGGAGAGAAACATGGCGTCTCTGTAGTCATAAAGCATCTTCTTCCGAGAACTTATTAGTCACCAAGGGCAAAACGGTGACTTTACAACAGACACCATCTGGATCAAAGGATCACGTGAACGAGTTAATTGCACCAGGAATGGGGCAAGTTGAGCCCGTGTGTCTTGATGCAATGCACTGACAAGATCTCAGCATCCCCCAAAACGCATGACCCAAATTGAACCACGAGAAAACGTACAATGAGCCAACATGGAAGGGTTCTTCAGAGTGACTGGTCTGCACTGTTTGAAGTGTGCAGATCCTAAAACTCAGAAAACGATGGAAGGACTATTCCAGACTGCAGGAGAGGGAAAGGGCAGGAGAATTAAATGCGAGGAGGCCCTAGATCAGATCCGGCAGCAGATTAAGGAGCATTATGGGACCTTCTGAACTCGAATAAAACCTGTAGAATTAGAAAGTAGGCTCGGGTCGTATCCACTCCTTGATTTTCATAATCATGTGGTTGTGAAGCAGAACGTCCTTCCCTTTCAGAAATACACACTGACGTTTTCACAGGTAACGGGTCATCATGTCTGCAAGCTGGGCTCAGCCCGTCCCAAAACATACAGGCACAAACACACACGTGTAAATGGTAAAGCGAGGGCAGTAACGTGTTAATGTTTTACGATTTGAATTGTAAGAGAACTTGACTGTCTCCAGATTTTGTGGCGTCTCTCACCAGAGGAGTTCTGTTACAAAGTGTTAAAGTGGGGAATAACTCGTGGAAATTTTATAAAACGGGGTCCATGCATCAGACAGATGAGTTAGGGTAAATAGTTCCTTTCTAGCCCTAAAATTTCTGTACATTTTATAGATGAGAGCATTTACACTTTCATAATGGGTAATTTGTTAAAAAAAACTTTTGAAACAATTCAGACAAGAAGTTGTAGGTTGAATGAACTGAGTGACAGTGAGATGGAAAGATGGGGCTACATTCAGCGGCCGTGCTGCCGCGGGCCGACTAGCAGCGCACGGCTGCTGGTTGCTGTGGGCAGAGCTCTGCAAGACAAGAAAAATACGGCCTGTTCTTGAGACTAAAGTTCAGCGACATTTACAGCCATTGAAGAATATTAAATGACACAAATAATAAATGTGAGGTTGATAATAAACTGTGTAGCAAAGGTGAATTCAAGGCCCTGAATTATCCTTAGAAATAATTCTTGGGAGTGACGGCATTTCTTCCTGTGAGACGTGGAAGAGTGAGCTAGGTGCGGGTCGAGTTTATAGTGGTGATGAGGGTGTCTGACAACCACCCCACAGTAGCAATTAGAGCACCTGGCCGGGAGGAGGTGTGGACTGGCTGGAGGATGGTGGAAGGATGTGTGGAAGTCAGCGCGCGACGGCAGAGGAGCGCTGGTGGAAGGAGGGCGCCGGGCTGTGTTCGTTTTGGCCTTAACAACTTCATCCGCATATAAGGTGCTAAATGAAGACACCTGGATTCTTTTCCATAAAAACTGCAAAACTTGAACTTTGTAAGACTGCACAGGCAGCCTATGGTGTGGCCTGTCGGTCACGTTTGCGTCCCTGGGGAGGACGGGTTTTGTTTTGTCAAAGCGGCAGGAGGGAGCTCTGCTCCCCGGTCAATGGGAACATGAGCCTTTCCTCCTCACCCTCAGAGGGAGGAAGGCTCCAGGCTCAGGGCGCATTACCCACCCTCCGGTCTCACCCCCTCAACGCCCCCAGGGTCTGGTTTGCTTCCTTGCTCTCTCGTGTTTTCAGCTTCCCCTTTTAACCGACTTCTTCCCTGATCTGATGCGCCACAGTCCAGGGCAGTGAGCCATTCCACACCCCTGCGAGCCACCTCCCATCACCTACTTCTCGACTCTGTGGTCACACTCGAGCTTCCTGAAAGACGAGATGAGCGTCTTGGTCTCTCCTTCTTTCTGTCTGTTCATCTTCAGTTATGGGGGGGGGGGTCCTTAATCCTCCAGCAACTCTGCAAAGACATCATTGACCGGCGCCTTTTTAGCCGCCAAATCCAATGCCCTTACTTATTTCTTTTCCTGGAACACTTAGCCCATGACGCCAGGCTCTCTGCATTTCTTCTCCTGTTTTGAATTATTTTACAGCCTTTCTTCTGCTGGTTCATCGCTGTGCGGATGCGCCCTGAGTGGTGCCATCGCCCAGGGTCAGCTGCTGTGCGGTTATTCCTTGTAAATGCTCTGTTCGTGTGATGTCAGTCACTACGTCTCTACACTGATTACTTTGAGCACGTCTCCAGCTCAGATCAACCCCCTGGACTCTGGATTTGCCCCTGAAAGCGGGTTCAGTGGCTGCTCTGCTACGTCGGGTTTGAAGGCATGCCCTCCGTCCTGGTCTGGATCGCACTATTCTGTCTTTCCTCTGAGGTCACCACGCCCTTTCATCTTAATAGTTCCCATTGTCAGGCCTTCTTTAATAGAAATTAATAGCCTCACCTGCATTTGTCGTTTTAATCAGCATGGATTTCTGCATTTCAGTAGCTATTGTTCAATCAAGCTCTATTGAGTTCAGTTTTCTTCGTATCAACAAAGCTTTGTCCCAAGTACTGTTGGTTGGGCACGCATTTTAAATTGATTTTTCAAAAGACTTGTTGTTCAGTGGATTGTTGATCCACGGAAAGCACCTCATAGCCCTAAATTGAACACCGCTCATTCTAAAGAAGGCCAACAAGGATTAAGGATGGTACCAACTAAGGCAGACGGGTGCATGGGAGGCCAAGCAAAGTTGACCTTTTTATACATCATAAAACTCCAGAAAAACACTGAGAATTCTATTAAAGATCTAGAAGTTTGGCATTTTGTAAAAAAAAATCATCTTTATTCTGCAGTGTAAATATCTATATTCATGCATGCACTATGTTAATGCTGCGTCTTTAAAATTATATTTTAAATGATTTTCCTTGTCTTGCCTCTGCTTTAATCCCCTCAAAAAGCATCACATGTTTTCAAAAAGAGTTGATGCCACGGGGATCAAAACTGATTTTCCATCCCTGGGTTATAATCACTTCTCTCAAATAGACCCAGAGAACACTTTCAATAAATGGGGAAAGTAGGAAGGTGTGGACATGGGTAACAAGAGTAAAGATCGACGTCAAATATGAGAATAAAAAGTGTAATCATTTTTCTTAAAAACACCATTTTTCGTTTTAATGTTAATTTTAAAGCATCATTAAAAAACATGGTTGTATTGCTTCATGAAAACACTCAGCTAATAAAATGTAATAAATCTCATTGATTTTAATCTTAAACCTCAAAGCAATTAATATACAAGCAAACAAAATAATTAGGAAATGCAGAATTGTCCCGAAGTTAATTAGCATATAGGCTGAACCACATTTGGATTGTTTTCTGTCCTATCTGGTTGTAAGTCAACAACTTGGGAGCAAAAAGCTTTCTGTTCATTGTCTATCATCTGAAACTGAATTTTTTTTTAAAATGGGTTTATCTATTCCACGCGAGAAACACACACATTGATTTGTACACCTGGCTTTCCATTAGGACATGAATTTAGCATGGATTTCTTGCTTTCTCTTTGTTGGTGGATCAGTTGGGGGTGGTGGTGACTCACCGTTCGGTCCAGGCCACCACGGAGCAGTCATTAGAGGGAGGATGGAGACCCACAACTACTTCCGCATTTGGGCAGTAACCCCCACTGTTTTAGATAAACTGGAGCAGCCCTGATGATGCCCACTTGGAAAAAAAAAAGATTCAGACTGGTCAAGATGGAAAGTCCAGCACAACTGTGTGGTTTTAGCTGCAAAGAGCATGGCGCCTGCAGCCAGATGGAAACGGATCTGTGCATTCATCCCACCGCTCAGTTTCTGTGTAACTTTGAAGACATTCCACTTCTTGTCCCTTGAATGCCCTGACCTGTGAACTGTGGTTAACAAATACAGTCCTGGTCAGGCTGTGCTGAGGACCATTAATCACACACACAGGGCATCAGGCATGCGGAAAGTGCTGTATATAATCTGGTAAAAATACACAACGTACTGAATGCACTCAACATGTGTGGGCGTCTCCGTCTCTCCTGGAAGGGAAGCGAGCTCCTGTCGGGGTGCGAAGGAGCAGTCTGCTCTGGCACAGGAGAGAGTTATGCCAGATTTAGAACATAAACACAGAATGCTCAGCTAAATGTGAATTGCAGAAAACAATGAGTAATACATGTATATATATTTTTTTGGTCTGTGTCCCATGCTATATTTGGGATGTACTTATACTAAAAGTTACTCATTGCTTTTCTGAGATTCAGATTTGACTGGGTGCTCCGTGTCTTATCTGGCAGTCCTAGTGGAAGATCGTATTGAAAGATACTTTTTCTTTCGTGGGGGACTGTTCTGAGGTCTGAGTCTTTTCTCAGTCGGATCATGCTGTATTTAGCAAGGGCAGTGCTGCAAAAAATGAACTGGACTGACGGTCTGGGCATAGAGTGCCTCTGGTTACTTGAATATTCCTTGTTTATCCTTTGTGAAGGGGTAACATTACATTTTTTGCTGAATTTACCTTTTGGGTGGCATTTGCTGCTGGAAACAGAATAAAAGTTCTTATTAACAATCACTACTGTTTGGCGCGAAGTCTCATGTTTACCAGATGTAAACATGTTTGAAACAGTAATTTTCTTTTTAAAAAGGAGCCTGAATGACAAAGTCCTGCGGAGGAAATGAGGTCACATCCAGACGCTGGTTTGTGATGACGTCACATCTCACTGGGTTTAAGGTTGCCTTTCCCTGGCAGCTAGTGATGTCGAAGGTCTTTCCATATGTTTATTTGCCCTGTACATGTCCTTTTTGGGTAAAATGTCTCTTCATGTCTCTTGCCCCTAATTCTTTTTAACTGAGCTGCTTGCTTTCTTACCAGAGCTTCGCGTGTTCCTTTCACATGTACACGTACGTTCCCGGTCCTTTGTTGACATGTAGTTTGCAGTTTGCAGATAGTTTATTTCTGTCTTTACCTTAACTTTTCATCCCCTTCTCATAGTCTTTCCCAAAGTAAACATTTTAAAATTTGCATCAGGTCTAATCTATCAATTTTTGGTGCCATGATTCTAGTGTCAAGTTTGGGAACTCTGTGCCTAGCCTTACAACTCGCCCCCCCCGGCAGTTTTATTCTACCTGTCGGTCACGTCACCTGTTCTGGGCACCGTTGCCCTGAGACAGTGTCTTTCACGGAGTAGACGTTTTTCATTTTAACGGAGTCCAGCTTATCCATCTCTTCTTCGTGGACTGTGCCCCTGGTGGGCTATATGAGGGGTCTTTTAGGTTTGCTCCCATGTTATCTCCCAGGAGTTTTAAACTGATTTTTGAAGTATTCTTGCCACCAAGAAAGGCATAAAAGTGGTGTCCATGTTAGTTAGCATGGGGCGGGATGTGATGCACCCCATCCGGTAATATGACTGGCACCATGGAGGTGGGGGGACCAGGGCAATCACTCACCTCCGTGGTCCAACACGAAAGGCAGAATTAAAGATGCCACGAAAGGCCTTCCCAGAACAAAGGATGGAGTTTGATAAAAATCAGTATTTCTTGTATATTGTTTTTATCAGTTTTAATGACACATGAAACTAACCACTGTCGGGGTGCAATGGGTTCTCATTGCCATTCAGTTCCAGCTGGCACTCACCGCCTCCCCACACGAGACACCTGCAGTCTCCACTGCCATGAACTCCGTGGAACGTTAGGTACTGATTGATGGGTTCCTTTACAAGCATCCCTGCTTTCAAAAGTTTGCTTCATGCCACTTTGCTTTTACAAAAGACCCACATTAGTACCTGTTTTCAATAACTGAAAAACACCCAAAGATGATTTTTGCTTTGAAGAAAAAAAAGTAGTTGTTTTCCACTTCGTGCCGTTCTCACTTACGAGAGGCTCCGTCGGAACGCGCTGCTTTTCCGTGGCTGGAGGGCCCTTTATCTGAGCAGGAGGCCGGAAGCCGGGGCGCGAGAAGTCCAGTTCTGTCCCGATCCTTCAGGTCTGCCCTTTCTCTTGAGGAGAAGCTGTGCCTGCCTGCCCATGCTTTTCGTTCTCTTCCAATCTGCCAAAGCCAAGCAGAGCGAGAGCTGTCTCTGTGCCCGGCGGGGTCTGGGTGACACCCATCCTCGTGCCTGCCCAACGCCAGCTTTCCTGATGTTTAATTCGGAGTCGCTCCTGCTCTCCTCTCCCACCAGAGTTCGGAAATTAGCACAGGCTAGCTACTCCTGGACCCTCGTTGGCTGTTGGACTCCCCGGCATCCCGGCTGAGTGAGAAGGGGCGGGGGGCTCTGTGAGTCCAGCCTGGAGTCCAGCCTGGAGGCCAGGCTGCGGGGAGCCGGGCCCGGGAGCGAGTGTGGCTCGGACAGTGGATCTGCTGAAGAGTCTGGCGCGTGATCTCCGGCAAATCGGGGCGATGGCAAGGTTTGAAGCAGGAATGGGACATGGTCAAATCTGCCTTATAGTGGAGAATTTCTGGTGGCGACATGGGAAAGAGATCGGAAGAACGCAGGACTGGACTCTGGGGACCCTTCATTCAATACATCGTACAACGCGCAGGGGCCGAGCAGAGACCACGACTGCGGTTCTTAATCCACATTTTCGTGTCTGTCTAAGAAACGAGCCTAAAGCCCCCCGTTTTCAGCTCCCAGGTACTGCCTCACGTTGGATGGTCACTGACAAAATATCACCCTTTAACCAGTAAATGTTGATAGAACGTCTATTACATCCAGTGCAGACGCCTAAGAATACGGGAAGGACTCTTCCCAGCTTCAGAGAAGATTCTCCTGCAGGGTTCAGAGAACACCGGTCCATCCAGGATCTGCCCTCGAAGACGCACAGCTCGCATGCGGGGAGGCGAAGGCCTTGGCGGGCGCGGCTCAGTTGTTACATTACAGTCAACTGCTGTGTGCTGTGAGCACCTTATTCAGCCAGAAGATTCACGTTTAAATTTCTGTTTGGGTCACTTCCCCTAGTTCCTCCCCTGCTTCCTCTGCGAATTGAACTGTGGGTTTCTGCCTCCGGAGCGATTATGCACTGCCGAAGGCTACGTGCTCTGACGTCCAGCTACCACTGATGTGCTCGTACTGGAAAAAGCTTGTGAGTAAAATGAATACTTTTCTTTGCTCTGAATTGCGGCTTTTTGGTCAGATAAATGTAAATTATTTAAATGAGAAAAAAAGGACCTTAAAATTGTAAAGTTAAACAACCAAATGGGTCACTTCTTACCTGACAGTAAACTATCTCCGTGAATTCCAATCAAGTCAAACTGACTTAACTCGCACTATTTTGAGAATGTATATATTTTGCCTCATTCCTGATAAATCATCAGTATCTCTTCTCATAAACGATCAGCAATGAACCTGCTTAGAGCATCTCAGAATTAACGTCTTTGTTCGTTATTTTAGAATCACTTAAGGTTCAGCTCTGAAGGTTAAAATAATTAACTAACTGTGATGTAATGAGATGCTACAGCGATTAACAACACGAAGCAACTGAACTTGACACAATAATCTCTTTCCCTTTTTTTTTTGGTAATTAAGATTTTAAAATAATCTTCCTGAAAATATAAAAATTTACAAGATGTTTTATCATTCTTATTCTTTAAAGACAAAAGAATAATCAGGCACACGTTTAATAATTCTTGTCAAAATCTCACTGTATTTTCTAACAGAAGAGAAATGCTCTCTGATGAAATTCCCTCTACATCTTTGCCAAAGAGCGGGCTCTTAATAAGCACCTGCTGAATGGACGAGTTGACAAACAGATGAAAGAAAGATCAAAACTTCTATTTCACCAAGAAACAGAACTTTGAAAAATATTTGGGTCTAATTTAGAGCATAGTCTCACTTTCAATTTGGTATTTTTTTCCAAGTTTTTGATATTAGGGATGATAATGGATAAATACTTACAGACATTTTGTAGATAAAAGAGCATGAAACTAAAAGACACTGTTTACACAACAGCCATTTCTCTCCCATGCTCTGCCCTGAGGGCAGAGTGGGGCCATTACTGTCTCCACAGGAACAGTTCTGTTTTTACAGCACAGGGAACTACATTCAGTTTCTTATAACATATAACAGAAAAGAATCTGAAAAGAAAATATGTGTGTATGTGTATGTATATGTGTAACTGAATCGCTTTGCTGTACACCTGAAGCTGACACTGTAAATCACCTACACTTAAATTAAAAAAAAAGGAGGAGGAGGACGAGGAGGGGGAGGAGGGGGACGAGGGGGAGAAGAAGGCTGAGAAGAAGGCTAAGAGAGGAAAAGCCTCATTCGGCACGTGCGTTCCTGCCTCCCGTACGGCCTTGCGGAGCAGCCGTGGTGTGAGTCATCGCAGGGGACGTGTTGCATAACCCGAGAATATTCAAAAGAAAATTGCTCGAGGGTTTTTAGCTGAATGGAGTTTACAGTTTTGCAGCTCTCATCTCTTCCAAAGGTGCCTGGCAAGGGCAGGGGCGATTAGGGAGCAGACTCTGAACATGGGGGCGAAACGAGAACGAGCAGCCGCCAAGACGGAGCAGCGGGGACTGCCGCGTTGTGTCTCCCACCTGATCCGTCAGGGCCCTCCCTTCCGTGCGGCGTCGGGAAGCGCCCAGCCCTTGTCTTCCGTCAAGTTCATGCTGCTTCCTGCACGGCTTTCTCGGGGGGCGGGTTGATCTGATTAGTGGATTATTTCATCAAAGGCGTATACATCAGGCGCTCGCTAGTTCCGGAAGAGAAGGCCTGGGCTCTGTTTGCAGACACACACACTTCAGGTCTCAGCAAGCATGGGGCAGGGCAGGGCTTGCAATGAAACCTGCAGATTCTGCAACAAAGCACGGCCAGCCTTCTGACCAATGGCAACGTTTCTCTCGTCCACGTGCTGCATCCGCAGTTGTTAAAATGCAGCAGAGAGCCTGGCGTGGTCTTACAGAACCTCTGAGAAAGAGAGGAGGCTCTTCAGAGAAGCTTTGGTCGTACTGACTGGGGGAAGGGGCCACTGGTGGCTGTCTAAGTTCATGTGGCTGCTGTGACAAGTGACCACACACTGGGGGACTGTAACAGCCACAGTGTGTTTTCCCACGGTCCTGAGGTCAGAAGCCTGACTGAGGTGTCGGCAGGGCCGTGCGCCCCCAGGACCCCGGGACTCCCTCCCGCCTCGGCTCGCGGCTCCGGGGAATCCTGGCTTGCTGAGCATCACTGTGAGCCCTGACCCCCTCGTTGCGCGGCCTCCCCCCACCCCACGTCTCTGCGCGCCTGCAGCCCCCTCTCCTGGCCCGCCCCTCCTGGCGGGCTTCTGCTGGCTGCAGAGACGCCGCTGTGTGCTTGGTGCTTTTCCTTATGATGACTTTGCATGAGAATTGACTAAGATTATAGAATTTTGATTATCTTTTAAGTAAAGCGAGTTTCCTTTTTTATTTTTAAGGGATTGAACAGTCTGAACTCTAGGCTTTTGTTTTTTGGGGATTTTTTTTTGCCCCTTTTTATGTGAGTTTCAGGATGTGGTATTAGATGTAATTTCTGAGATCTTTCTCTCTGCCTTTCTCCTTCCTGTTACCGAGACCGCCCCTCCCTGTCTCTGACCTGCTCAATCAGGTTGCATTGTAAGTGCAAAGTTTTGTCCCAGAAGGCGTCTCTGGTGTTTGGTTTTGACGACACCCAGGCTCTGAGCCCAAGACGGCTTCAGTGCCATTAGAACATCCTTTGTGCTGCTTGTGTGTCCATTAGGAGCTCTGCATCCGTGAAAATAGACAAATGCAGTGGATATCGCAAGTGATGAAGCCTGAGTGAGTGCGGAACACTCTGACCATGTACATTTTTGAGGTACACTAATTTAATAGAATTTCGTACTATGTTGTGGATGAATGTGAAGTCACGCAGCACCAAGACATTTGTAGAGCAGTATTTTCAACAACGTAGCAAATGAAAACACCCATTTTTCCACCGATCTCTGTTGAAACTAAGAGGCCTGGTGAGGACTGGTGGCCACAAACTGCTGCTGCCCACGCGCGGCCTTGCTGCGTTGGCTTCCTGGAGCCCTGAGCCCTGAGACCTGTTCACGCTGCACGTTCTTGTCGTGGCTCTTGTCCTGCTGGATTGGACTTCACACATTAGGGAAGAACTTTCTAGAAGAGGAAGAAATCTGAGGACCAAATATAACACTTTGCATGCAGAAAACTCAACGTTTGTTTTGAAAAGGTCTGCAGGGATCACAGGAGAACAACTTGCCAGGTTTTCATTTAAGTCTTTGCAATTCCCAGTTGCATTTCCGTGAATCTTCCTTCTCCTGTTTACTTGGTCTGCCTTGTGTTCTTGGCTTGAAAGCCCTTAATCAGTGCTTAGAGAGGCCTCTGAAAATAAAATGCTTATCAAATTCAAGCACTTGTGCAAATTAAAAATTTTAAATAATCATTAATATTAAATTATAACACTATTATCAACATTTTTGAGATACAGGCACTTAAACAAAAAACATGAAAAATCCTCTGGCCAACATGGGTGAGCTACTAAGCTGAGTCCATCTGGACTTTTTAAATAATATTTATTTTATTTTTACGTGCCTTGATCTTTGTGGTAAACCCAAGAGAACTGGGATAAGAAAAGAGATGAACAGTGTGTTTCTGTACAATTAAAAGTACCATGCAGGTCACGCCCTTGAGTTATTAGGGGCTTTGAGATACCGTGGATTTTTATGACTGATGCAATATATTGATTTAATGTGTATAATCTGCAAGTTTTTACACATTAACAGGTAGTAGTGTAGACAGATTGTGAACTTTTGATAGGTCAGGGCACTTGCAGTCTGTCATCCAAACAAGGACACATTTGAGAGTGAAAAAGCGGCAGACTTACAACTGCCCCCACACAGGGGCCAGAGGGCTCCCCTGCCTCAGCCAGGCTGCGTGGGAAACCCACAAAGGGGCCGCGTCTTCCCCCCTAACTTCCAGGCAGACCCGCAAGCGGGGAGAGGCCATGTGGCTTCTCCGCCATTCTCAGAGTCTTCCCAGGAAGCCTGCGGCTGAGCCCTTGTAACTGCGTCTTGTAACAATCCGTTTGAAGGAAAAAGTAATTCACTTAAAACTGACTCAGAAGTCAAACTAACAAAAATGTGAACAATTTGTACAAAAGAGACAGAAACCAGGGCTACACGGAGAACTCTGCGCTCCAGAGCCCACCATCCTCAGACCCACCGGACACAGTGGAGGCGGGTTCCTGGCGGCTGCCCTTCCTCTGTCAAGGACCCCAGGTCCTCAGTTACAAACAGGCACTAAGGTGTGTTCCCTTTAATTAGACTTTCTGGTGAATCTTACGAGTAACAGTTTCCACCATCAAGTAGTCAGCTCATTGCTTCAATTTTTTTAAATTGTAAAGTGACCTAAAGTGAACTCAAAGTTGATTTAAAGCAAAAAGTAAATGTACCGGATCAAGAAGTTTCATGCTGGCTTTGCTCCAGAGTGAAAATGGCGTCTTCCTGGGCGGGCTTCCTCCCCGTCCCTCTGCTCTGCTTTCTGTCCCGTCTCCATCGTCAGACGGGCGAGACGTGCCGTGGCCAACGGTCAGAACGACTGCCTCCTACGTCTGTTCAAGTTCAAGCTCGTGGAGCGGTGTCCCAGCAAACATGCTGCACTCGTCTTTGTTGGCATTAACTGGCCTGACTTGGTCATGTGCTGGGCTGTGAGCCAAGCCCAGCTCAGGTCTGGGTCACGTCTGGACCCACAGAGCCTGGGGTGGGTGAGCCCCCCTCGAACCGCTGGCACGTGAGAGGGAAGCACTCGCTCCAGACAAACACGGAGAGACTCGATGGAAGTTAAAGCCGGGAAACCCAGCACCATTACGTGTTCTCTACACGCAAGGGCTTCTGGGGGCTGAACTTGAGTCACTGCGAGTGCCAGGCGGGTGAAATGGTTTCTACCAAGTGGCAAGTCCTGCTCTGGGAGCGTCCCTGTGTTCATCAAAGCCTGTGAATCCGGTGCTCTTCCCATCCCCACTTCATAGATGAGGACACTGGGCTGCCGAGAGCCATCGCCTGCCCAGGACAGATGGCCTGTCCGCGATGCCCTCTCTCTCCCCGTCTCGCGGTGAGCTCCTGAACACCTGCCCTGTGCTCCTCCTCCACGGTCCTGTGACACTGCCTCATTCCCACCGAGCACGCAGAGAATACTTGCTGATTCAGCAATTCTGACTCACGGCGGGTGGCCATCCTCACTGCCTCTGCATCTCTGAACCTGTGGCCTCACTGTCCTGTGTCACCTCGTAGATGTGGCGGGCGTCCTGTTCTCTGGCTCTGGTACCTGTAACGTCCCCTGGGGTTTGGTTGAGGTGTGCCACCTGCTACTGCACCCTGTTATTTTGTCCATCTGGAACAGGAGCTTCCCATTTCCCTTCTAGAAGTGAAAATGGTAACCCTTAGTAGAAAAAAATGAATAAAATTAGCATGTCAAGAAGGGCAGGGTGGAAGGCCCGTGAATTCCAGCAGACGTGGATTCCCTGCTGCCTGTGTCGTGGGCTGGAGTCTTCCCGCTGTCCTGAGCACTCAGCCAGACTAATGGCAATGCTTCATCACAACCCAGACGGAGCCTTTATCATGCTTGTGACCAAATATCCTTTCCCAAATTGCTGTAGTGTCTCATCCCGGTGCTCATCACTCCAGGCACATGTGCCCTCTGTTATTTCCAAAGGAAAATGCGTTTAGTCAGTGCATCTTATCATTTGCTTTGCCACAGCACAACTGCAGCTGGAAGGAGAAGGGTGAGTTGGTTAAAAGGAAGGTGGATTGTGTGAGTTTACTTTGGTTCTGTCTTAGAGACTGTGTGTGTATATTTGACTCTGTCGTCTAAGTAAAGGGCCACACTTCTTTATCTGCAGCTACGAAATTCACAAAGCTCTGACAAATGAAGTTTGTATACATCTTTTCAGTCAAGTCTGCTCTAGCCCAGTATGAGGCTGGCTACACCCTGTGCCCCATGGGCAGCGTGTCTGATCATGAGACACGATCCCAACCCTACTGGGAGGTTGCGTGATAATAATTCTTAATTCTGAATCACAGCTATGCCCGCGTGGCTTGCTGGAGGCGCTGTGGACTTGCCCTAAATACACACGGCTTGGAAAACCTAAGCATTATAGAATGCTATTACACAGAAAATAAAATAGTCTGGCCTTCAGCTCCAATCTACTTCGTAGAAGAAACTGTCTTTAACACCCCTTTTCAGGGCTTCTGCGGAGCTGCTGTTGTAAATGTAACTGATGTGTCTGCATATTTTATTTCCTGATTCCAGGCCTTACGACAGGACTTGCTGCCGTAAAAGCTGGGGGAGGAAGTACTCTTGTCACCATCCACCCCCGTCTTTAAATATTTACCTGCATTTCTGATTCTATCAAAAGACCCAGCAACTCTCAACACCCACGAAATAAAATAATCAGTGCCCTGCATATGCTGCCTTTCCCCACTCTCCCTCTCCCATCCTTATGTAACTCCCAGTGCGCAAACCCTCTAAGAAAATTATCGGTATCTTAACATTTCAAATTTTTAGTAGTTTTCTACCTGCTTATAAATGGCTTCTAAAACTGAAACTCAGTGATGGCATGAACACTGTTATGAATATGTAGTGATGTTTAACTTTGAAGCATGTAATGTCATGGCAGCCTTGGGACGTGGGACTCAACAAATGAGAGTCATTCCAGAATGTTTTAAGCATCAAGGCTAAGGGAGTCTCTATTTCTCTCTCCTAACCTACCGAACCTTCCATCACAGACACAGAAAACAAACTGATGGGTACCCCAGGGAGGGACAAATTGGGAGTTTGGAGTTAGCAGATACACACCACTATATACAAAACAGATAAACAACAAGGTCCTAGGGTGTGGCATGGGAACTATATTAAATATCTTATAATAATCTAGAATGAAAAAGAATATGAAAAAGAATACACGTGCATAACTGAATCACTACGCTGCCCACCAGTGACCGACACAGCCCTGTAAGTCAACGGTACTTCAACAGGGAAAAGAGAAGCGTCTCTGCCTCCATTACGGACCACGTGCCATTTTAGCTCCCACACATTTGCAATGTTTGAAGATTCTATCTGGTAACCGGAAATCTGGGCATTTTACTGTAATTGCAATTTTATTTCACAGGTATCCTGGATTCTCATCCTACAGTACCAGGCTCCTTTCACAGAATCCGCGGAAGACAGTTTGGACACGCCATTACTTTAACCTCAGTGGTTTATATTGATGAAATCACCTGCGGGGGCCGCAAAGCGCTTCTGTGATGTTTGTGCAGTTGTCGTCCCAGTGTTCCTTCCTTTCCCCAGATTAATGCATAGATGGATGCTGGGGACGACTGAGCCCGTGACGCTGTGGGACTCTGTTCCTTCAGCCTGTTCGTTCTTTGTTCTGTTTGCTGTTCTCGGGCGGGTCTGGAAGCCGTTTCTTTCCTTCACATCCTCATTTTTTCCCAGTGTAATTACATAGTTATGTATCGAACATTTACCCAGTGAGTGAGAACCTGCTTTCTGTGCTTCACGCGGACGAGGCGCTTCCCCCTCACAGCAGCCTGTGGCTCTCTCACAGGGAGGAAACCAAAGCACAGAAGTCCGATGTCGGACGCTCTTAATCACTGGGCTTCTTGCAGTGTGATAAACAAGGCCCGAAACACCCCAGAGGCCAGGATTTACACACAGCGTAGTTCAGATGAAACGCTGCCCTGATTTCTTCATAGAAGAGAAGACACTGAGTCAGTGCTGTCATGTTGTCTCTGACCTGTCTGTTTCTCCTGAAAATATATTTGCGGTTTTCTTTCAAAAGCTTTTTTTTTTTTTTTTTCATCTTTGAGGCCAAAGGAGCTTAGAACAGCCCTGCATTCATGAGAACACACGCTTTGGGAACGAGTGTTTGAGAGCACACGGCGAGTGGAGTGGCCACGTCAGAACGGGGACCTTTCAGAGGACACTGTTCCCAAAGTTAAGGAAGAAAAACAGGCAGCATCGTGCACAGACTAGGGCGTAACGCCCGTGAACACCTGTGAACAGTCTCTTCTCAACTGTTCATTTACTCTGAGCTCCGCTGACAACAGTAAACATCACGATGCAAGTTTGTGGTCGCCTGTCCTGACTCCCTCGGAGAGTGTCGCTGGTCACAGCGCTGAGTCACGGCGTGTCGGGGCGAGAGTCCCTCCACGCGTAGGAACCGTGGCTTTAAAGTCGTTTGGCTCAGACGTCTCACTCGGCGTCCTCTCCCGTTAAGCTGAAGGGCATGGAGTCCGCGAACCTGGAAGCGCCCTGAAACGTGCATGAGCGCGGCCCCACGGAGCCCGGATTCCGGCGCCCAGGCTCCCGAGCAGCCTCTGGTCTCTGAAGAAGACTCTGAGACGAGGCGCTTCCATTATTACTTTGCTCTTAAGCTTTTACTTATATTGTGTACGAAAATAGTCAACTTTGCTTTTCATTACACGGTGTTGCAATAAAACCCCGCACTCATTCTCACCCCGGAGGCTGGGGGCCCCATCCCCAGGCCCCTGTCACTCACTCTCCTTTCCCGGGGTCTGGACCGTCCGTTGTGGACTTGGCCTTCCCCCCGTCCCAGGAGTTTTGTTTTCCTTGGCAGTCTCCTTCAGGACTGCGCAGAGCGCTGAGAGGGGCCCAGGAAGGGTCCCTGTGTTGCCAGAGACGCACAAACTGCACCTGGACATGGTGTCAGGACCCCGAGTCGGTGGGGAGCCCTGCACCCCCTGCGGACACGGTGTGGTCTGTGCCCTGCTCCTGGCTGTGGGCTCGCTTACTTTTGGTCTTAATTGTCGCATTAAAAATGGGCAAAATCCTCATCAAAGACCCTCTGTTAGATATCTGTGTGGTCCAGAGGAGCTTCTCAAGCCAATGGAATGCCTCACAATTTGGGATTTGCAGACGATTATGATTAAATGAGGCACAAGGTGCCCTCCTTGCCACGCTCTCTTCTGTCTCTCACACACGCACCATCACACACACACAAACACTCACTCGTGCAAAGCATTTGGACTTACACTTCTCTCATCTTTTAAATGACCCTCCATCTAATTGCTCTATGCATTCCTTGCCAAAAAATAAAAAAACAAAAATAAAGAGCATCTGACACAATTTTTTCCTGAACTGTATAGAAATGGCCAATCAATTCATGTAAAATTTGTTAGTTTCAACTGAGATTTTAATTTTGATTCTGTCTTCGTTGTGACTGCTTGGCTTCAATAAAAGCAATTTCACAGTGGTTTCTAAGCCACTGCGACACCTCGTCCCACCGCACAGGAGCTGACTGTCACACAGTGACAGGCAAAGCGCACCCTGGAGAGCCTCTCAGAGCTCAGAAGTCGGGCAGCCGCGATTCGCCAGCAGGGCCTGGCCTTCCTCCGGCTTCGCCCTGTGTTATGCGATCCGCCTCGCAGGGCGCTGTTTAGGATAGAATGACACCACACGCAGGAGCACTGAGTAAAATCGCCTGCACGGAGCAGTTACGAGGGTTTCAGTGAGGCCTAAATAGGATAAATTACCTATTTCCTGTCCTTGACACACAGGAGGTACTTAAAGATAAGGGCCCCCTCTGACGTCAGCTTCCTGAGCAGCGCACACTCGGTCGCAGGAGTTACGATGATGACAAGATGGTCTATGGGACGCAGCCCCACAAAATAAATGAGGCCCCTTTTGTGAAACAGACGCTTAGTGTCTGGAGTGAAATGTGTCTGGATCGCTCTGGGTCAACGGAAGAAAAGCCTAGTAAGGCTGGCGACTGGGGTGGCGGTCCTGGCCAGGGTCCGAATGTGGTGGGTCTTGTGGTTTGCCCAGAATTCAGGTGGGGCCCCCAGGGCGGGGGCTTGTCAGCCTCAGGGGCCCCCTCAGCTCAACGGTGATGGCCCCACGCAGACTTCCTCCGTTTGTGACGCTGCTGCTTCCAAGCGCCTTCCCCTGGTCTCCCACACTGGCGTAAGGACCCACCAGCCGGGCCTCTCTCCACGGAGAAGGGAACCCTTGTCAGAACCCAGCACGGGGCCTCCTGGGGCCTGCACGCAGCTCGGGTTTCTTCCAGTCTCTCCCTTTTCATCTCTCTCTGTCGCCTGCAGTGACTCTGGAGCTGGAGTCCACTCCTTCTCCGTTCACACCCGCTGAGGGGCAGCCCTGCCCTGGGAGGGCGGGCGCACACGGCCCGGCAGCGTCCGCACCGGCGGGGCGGACACCATCACACCATCTGAGGCACCGCCACCTCATCCATGTGCGGGACTACCTGCAGAACGGGGGGTGTGTTCCCACCGACAGGGTTCCTTCCAGAGCGGGGCTTCCCCGTGTGGGGAGCAGAAC
Organism: Camelus dromedarius; assembly: GCF_036321535.1. Lineage (NCBI taxonomy): Eukaryota > Metazoa > Chordata > Mammalia > Artiodactyla > Camelidae > Camelus > Camelus dromedarius. Next base: position 26,358,204 of record NC_087463.1, read on the forward strand.
GGAGGACGTCCGTCCCTGAGGGGAGAGGAGGGTCTCCTTGCTTTTCCCAGCTGTGTGCTGGGAGACATGCCCTTCTCAGGCCTCAGTCCTCCCTCCCTCTGTTAGAGCAGAGAAAGGGGGGCGCAGGCCAAATTCGGGAAATCCTACATCATGTGAACAGCGGGGTCCCGGCAGAGAAAGAAAAGCAGGAACTTCTGGCTGATAGAAGGTCACACATTTTGGGGTGACAAGTGCCCTGGAGACCAACAGAGAAAGATGGGAAAGAGGCAGGAGTCTCCAGTGACCGAGTGTAGCCTTTTGCTCATTATGCCCTCATTTCATTAAAATTAGCCCCGCAGATCAGAAGCCCCTATCATGCACACTTCCCATCCAGACTAAGTAAGGACAGAACTCCCTCCTCCCTTCGGGAAGGTGGAGCTGGGATGGAAATCAGAGAACATGACCCCAGACCCTTCCCTCTGCAGCAAGCATTCTGCTCATTCATTTTTACACCCCGTGTAGCCAGCTTGTCAAAGAAACTCGGGGCAGCCGCACAGCTGAGCTGCCCGCTCCCCCCGAGAGCGTCCCATCCGCCCCTTGACACATCCCTGCTTCGTTGTCTTAACCTCCGCGTCTCCTCTCTGGATCCTCTCTGCAAGACAAGGTCTGAATCACGGCCACACGCCCGTGGAACACCAGCGGCCAAAGCCGTAGACACGCTGTTCTCAGGAGCAGGAACACGTAGCAGCTGAATTAAAAAAAAAAGTGTGGTTGGTTTCCAGTGGTTCACACACCGTTGTCATCCGATCCCACATCCCACTGGGCTAGAGCCAGTTTTAGGGTTCGTCCTATTGAGACGGGGGAGTCAAGGTGCAGAGGGTAAACGAACTGTCGGGGAGCCCTTGGTGGGCGAGTCCCGCAGCCGGGGGAGGTCCAGTCCTTCTGACCCCGAGTCTCCCTTTCCTGTGCCCCCGTGAGCCCCCATGCGCCCCCAGAAGACGACGCCCACTTGGCTCAAAACCAGCGTGGCCTCTCTGCTGGCTCTGCCTGGGTCTCAGAGGTGCCCAGACCCTTCAGAATCACTTAGAATTGAAGTTCAGGATAACAGCTTCCCAGAAGTTTCCCAACGGCAGCACGTTCTTTACCCCGTATCTCATGTCTGACCCCAGAGGTCATCCATGCATCCGACTGTGAAGCCCTGGCTGTAAAACCAAGCTCCCATGGCCCCCAAGCTCCGAGCGAGTGTGCCGAGCTGGGCTGGTCCCCCCGGTGACGGGCATCCGTGGCCCTCAAGTGACCTACGTGTTCGCACCGTCTATTGCGTTGAAAGGAAGGAGGCTCATTGTGAAAAAGAGGGGCCACGGCCATTGAATGATTAATTCTGTTTCACCCGCTGGCAGGTGAGTGTTCGCTTCCCCCTCTGCCGTGGGAGGAGAGCAAACTGAGCTTCTGCTTCAGAAACGCTAACTAAAAGGAAGCCCCCCCAGTGACTGCACTTCCCGTGAACCCAGTGGAGTGTCACTGTGATCTCCTACTGCAGAGAGCGGCTGAATGACGAGACCAGTTAGAGAAAGTCTGGTCAAACTGAAAAGGGCGGCGTTCCTCCTCCGCGGAGTTACCCGGGGGCTTCAGTCGCCACGGGACACGGACATAGTTTTCACAGAGCGTGGCTTCTGCTTGTTGACCAAGCTGAGTCCCTGCACCGGGAACCCGGCGCCTCTTCTGAAATCTCTGGATGGTTAATGTTAGTTGCCATAGACTTTTGGACGCCAGCCATTTTCCACCACGAAAGACAGAGCTGGGAATAATGATTACGTAAGAGGCAGTATCTCAGACCGAGACCCTTCGAGGCGGCGGGCAGTCCTCCATCATGATGACCAGGGCCTGTCAAGTGCCCCGGCGCGGCTTCTGCTGTCATTCCGGGTCCTGCACAGACAGTGGCCGGCGGTCCCGGTCTGCCGCCGCCGCCAAGCACGCCGACAGCTCGGCCTGGACACGCGGGGCAGCGCTCAGAACGGTGCTTACAGTGCACAGTGCCTTGTCTGGGTGCCATTTATCACGTGGGAGACGCTGCTCAGTCTATCAGTAGCCTTGGGTTTGGCCCTGCTCTGTGCAAGACAGAATTCCTAATGCTGTAGGGGAAAGAAAGGAATCTGTTAGGATCTCTGGTCTCAGGAAGCTTACAGCTGACCCTCTTGGAACCCATTTCTGGAGAGAAGGACACTGTGGAAGGCCTGGCTGGCGGAGGCAGAGGTGCGCTCTTGGCCCTGCAGTTCTGGCCCCGGGGGTGCACGTGGCAGAAAGTGTCACCGTGACGTGTGTGAGTGAGACATGCGGGTGGCAGAGGCTGGGGAGGATTTCCATCCTCATAGTCAGTTTGGAAATACCTCGTGAGAACTTGAAAAAGAAAAGAAACCCCGGCAGGATGTTCTATGGATTTTAGGAGTGTTTCCTGTTGATGGACGTCAGCCCTGGTGGCTGTGAATTGCCCTGGGGTGTGCTCAGGGGCAGAGTCCGACTCAGCAGTTCTGTGTGAGGTCCAGGGTGACCCTGGATCTCTAACAGCTCCTTGGAGCAGCCCTGGAGCAGCCCTGACCTGGAGCCATGAGGCTGAGCCCCTGACTGAGTGGAATTTTCTTGGGGTCGGACCCCCGGTGTGAGAATCGCCAGGAAGCAAAGAGGCAGAGCGGGTCTTCGGGAAACCCCGACTCCTGGCACAGGCTCAGATGATGAGAGAAGGAAAGGGGGTCACGCTGACTGACATCACCCCGAATAATGCCTCCTTGCTTTGGAAAGAGAGAGGGTCCCTGCTGGTCTGTCTGCCCTCCCTGTCACCCTCCAGGGCTCGGGGTTAACCCCAGGCTTGGGAGGGAGTAGAAATAACACAACCACAGTTGGGACCCAGGACGGCCGTCCGGGCCAACCATCCCAGCTCTTCGTCGAATCACAGACAATCAGACCACCACGCTGTCCACAAGCAGCAGACTCCCTCTTCCCTCCTCCCTCCTCCCTCAGGTCCCCCCGCCCCGCAGTGCTGTCTCCCCACTGTCGCCAGAGCCCTGCACACCCATCGCACAAGCCTCCTCACTGCTTCCGTGCCCTCGCTGGCTCCTCTCTGTCTAGAGGTCAAGGTCTCCTCCCTGACAGCGTCCTGTCACCCTCACTTCTCCATCCCAACCCACCACACCGCCAGCTTCTCCTGCCCTCTGCTCGGCGCACACTGAGCGCCTGGACGCACATCTCCGGGCCCTGACCCAGAGCTTCCGCTGCCATAGACCTGTGTTCCTGGTGAACCCTCTCTCTGGGCGCCCCTTGCCTCCGGACCTCTCAAACCCCCACGTTTCTTCTCTGAGGGAAACCCGCACAAGAGTCAGGACTCGACTCAGGTGTCGCCCTCTCCAAAGCCTCCCAGCCGTCCAGGCTGAACCAGTTACACCCTTTGCCCTAGATGACGCTTGACTATGATCTTAGTTTCTTCACACATTCAGGAACTTTGTCTTAAGCACATACAGGAGACTTTATAACAGCACCGTCCGGCTTTTGTTGTTTATTTCTTTCCCTTCTAGATGACGTGACCCCAGGGCAGAAAAAACGCAACTTCTGCGTCATGGCTTTTGTTCTTTATTTTAGCGGCAGTAGGGTGCCACGGTTAAGAGTCTGACATCTGAGAGGCTGAATTCGAAGCAAGGTTTTAATCACCGGGAAAATTAATGAGCCACGTGGAGCCTGCTTCTTGAGTTTCCCGATCTGCAAAATGAGGTTAATAGTAGGACTTGTCTTCTGAGCTTCCACGAGGCTCACGTGAGTCTGACTATAAATGCCTTGCTAAGAGCAATGCTAATAAGCGTTACTTAATGATGTTAGGATCCCCAGCATCCAGTGTGGAGGCCGACCGGTGCCCAGAAGGCGCTGCCCGAGACCAGTCACATGGGGCTGAGGAGTCGGTGAGATGCCCGGCCGCGTGACCCGAGCCGTGACGCCAGGTCATCACAGACGGTGAATCAGGGTGCCCACAGCCTCTTTTGCAGCATGGTCCATGTGGGTCTTTTCATTTTCTGACTTAAAATGGAAGGAACCTAAAAGCAGGAACAAGTTCGTGATGAAAGGCCTGTTCCCGCGAACTGGCTTAGCCAGAAAGGCAGCGCCCTGGGTCACTGGTTAGGGAATCCGGGACTGGGGAACGGTCAAGTCCACGGAAACTACCGTGCAAAGTTAGGAGGGATCCCAGACTCGTCCTGGCCTGTCTACAGTGACTTCACGCTCCAGCACCTGAGGCGGGTAGCCTGGAGCACTGATGCCCGAAAGTGTTTCAGGACAGGATTTCGACTGAGGTTCTGACACCGTGTCGGGTCTATAAGCAAGAATTCATGTGCTAGAAATTCGGTGACCATCCAGAGCGACGCTTCTCCGACTGGTTGGTTTGGGGACCCCTTTTCACTCTCAAAAATCACTGAGGATCTCAAAGTCATTTTGTGCATCACACAACATTTTTGTGATTTACATCAAAAGTGACAAAGGCCCTCTAGATAAATATCATACACAGAGGAGAGACCAGGTTAAATAAAATGAAATAAAATGCGTCTTTGCTCCAAACTGAACAAAAATGTACAAGTTTACCTCAGGGAAAAGGAGACCTTGAATCCATTCGACGATGATCTTGGCGAAAAAGAAGTGTTTTCCCTCAAAATAAAAAACTGGATTAAACCTATTCTTCTTTTTATTTCTTAAGTGTTGAGACTTTTGAAAATTGAAAGAAGCATTTAGCTTACGCCTCAGGGAACGAGACACAAGGATGTGTGTGCTCTGACTGGAGTGACCGTCCCCCCACGGCAGTGGCAGGGAGGTGCCAGCTAGGGTGTTGTCTGCACCGGGAGGCAGCCGTCTAGGGAAGGACCCTCCTGCCTGATGCCTCCGCCCACGTCCGCTCAGGCTCCCGTGGGAGCGGACTGTCTGTCAGAGCTTCCTCCCCTCTGGATTGACACAATTGCCTCTCCTCTGCAGAGGCAGTGGGACTCCTTCCACTGAACCGGCCGCACCATTAAAAAGAACATTCGGATTCATTTATCACCAAGGAAGTGAAGTCTGGTTGCTAGGCACGGCAGTGTTGCCATGGGACCCACGGTGCGAGGCCGCCTTAGTTATTACCTTATATTTCCATCTCCAATTAACACTCCCAGCCGCGTCTGACATTCGCTGCCACAGCAGATTTGCTTCCTACGAGGGTCTCCGACATTCATGTGTTTTATTCATTCTTTTCCTTCCTTCTCTCAACATGGGACTCCCTGTTGATTAAAAACAACAGTTTAACTGAGCAATTAAGCTATTTCCTTATACCAAAAAAAAAAAAAAAAGCTTGCTTTTTCTATCACAACTGCTAAACAGTCAAGCCTCTAAATCTTACCATTTCCCGACAAATTCTTAGGCCGGAAGCTTCTTCCAGGAGGCGCGTCCCCATTTTGAAATGAGTGTGAAAATGTCTTCGGCCTCTCGTTCCTGCCAACGTGGTCCTAAATGTTTGAAATTTGTTTTCCAAACGAGTAAGTGCCTGGCAGTGCATGAGGACGCCCTCCAGCGACCGGCCAGACCTGCCCCCTTGCTGGAAAGCTCCGTCTGTCCGAGCGGCCTGGGCGCCCCCTGAGGCCGCGGGGGTGCGGGGCTGGGGAGATTTGACTTGTGGTTTTCTTAGAACCGGTTCTCTGTTCCTGCCCTGCCCCAGAGCCTCCTGCCGAGCCTCCAACTTTGTCCTCTTTTACAGCCTCAAATGTATTAGAATCTTGTGCAGAATTAAAATTCCCTTTGCTTTACTTCTGCCGTTACCAGTATCTCTATGGGGCGAGGGGTCTGGGCAACTCTATCCAGGGAACTAAGGAGAAAAGATTGTCTAGATCTGTCCCATCTCTCCTGTGGGAAGTTTGACTTGCGCACTTACCACACATTAAGAAGAAGAACGAAGTCTGTTTATTGTTGTTCTGGGAGGAAGAAGGAAGCCGTGAGGCCAGTCTCTGCCCTCCCACTGCCCCACCTTCCCAGCCCTCCCCGGGCATCGGCCTCCAGGGGGAAGGTGGGACGTAGGCGCTCCCATCGGGCGGATGGCCAGACCCCGCTGTCATCATGGGCCGCGTGTGAAAGTGCGAGGCTCTGTCCAGGACGCCGTGTCACCCACCCCAATTTCCGTCTCACGACCAGGACTTGATCCTTCTGATCCTCCCAGAACTGTGGCTTCTCAGAGTCCAAACGTTTAAAACCTTTGTGTCATTTTTTCAGTCCCAGGACTCACTCAGGTCTTCAGGACTGTGGAGCATAATTGTTAGCAGTCCCCCTGCTGTGTCGTGCTTGAGAAAGCCAGGTTTGCTGTTCAGACTTGTCTCCACGGTCGCTGCTGCCTTGCTGGCTAATAAGAGATTCTTCTAACTTTTTCGTCATGTTTGAAATGTGCAAAGTGACTCACACGTCTACACCTCTCCCCGCCTTTGCACAAGGTAATCAACACCAAATTCGTAAAGAACGTCAAACGGTAAACATTACTTTCATTTCACAAACCCAACACCTAAGACTCCGATAAGAGTAAAAAACATTAGAAATACCCTTGTTATCACGTCACTGATGAAAACAATCGAATTCGAGACGTTAAGAGACTAAACAAATTCCTGCAGCTGCCGTGTTGGAAGCAACAGTCGAATTGAGACACAGCGCCAAGTGCGTGGTTCTCGCTATGACACTATGTATTGTAAAGAGAAATCATTTATTATTTAGAAAAGCAAATGAAAGTTTTCCGTTTTTGCTTCAAGTGTTCTTTCTTCTGCAAAGGTCATTCACCGACTCACAGGCTTCTGACTCAATTCTACAATTAACGGCTGATCATGTGCCGGATGTTTATGGTGGTGCCTAGTATAGAGTGAGGATTTATGTATTAAATAGTAGAATTTGCTCAAGCAATTCACCCCTTGACCTTGCACACTGACTTGAAATGCCACCTCTACCGTGTACTCGACAGTCGCACGTGTTAAACTTGACCTCGCGTCCTAGCTTCCTCGGCTGTTGCACTGGCCCCCATTTACGTCTACGCTGTCACTGCCGCCAAGGCTGTAGGTGGCTTCAAATCCAGTTTAACGTCTGGCTAAGCGGACCTGTGGTCTCTCTCACCTCTTCCTAAAACATGTTGTGATAATTGTCGCTCACATAATTTCAAAATGAGCTGTAGAAAGATGTGTTTGAAATCTCTCTTAAGGCTCTTCAATGGAATTGGACGTTATTTCTAAGCCAATCTGAGAAGAGTTGCTGTATTTTCAACACTGAGTGCTGCCCGCTTAGCAACACTGCACGTGTCTCCGTTTTTCATCTCCTTTTATGCCCTTTGTCGTCTTATCCTTATATGGCTTCTCTGCAGTTTTTCCTACTTTCATTTCTCGGTTGGATGAAAGAAAAATAAAGCTGAGAGCACTGGCCCCTTGACGACAGGAATGTCTCGTGACAGCTACTGTCTCTGAGGCTTACTTATTCTATCTTTGTTCTGAGATTTTAGAATACTCTTCCTTACTCTTTCTATGCTTATGAATATAAATTATGCTATTTTTATCTAGCTTTTAGAAAGCACAAAATCATCAAAATTCCCTAATAACACTCAAAATCACACTTAAGATAAATCTATTTGAACCTGTATTTTTCTGTTCAATATGAAAAAGGAAGAAACATTTTATTAATAGATTTTTTCTAAATAAGATGGGAAACTACGCTCCTTTTATCCGATCTCATTTCAGTTCCTGGTTAGATGATATTGTTGGAGAATTTTAATAGTTTTAAGAATATTTTATTGTTGTCAGACACACATAAAGTGCATCAAACATTTTATTTGTCTTGGGTTTTTTTTCAGTTATATTTCATAGTAAAGCGTTTTGTTTTGTTTTGTTTTGTTTTGTTTGAGGGGGCAGGTAATTAGGTTTATTTATTTTATTTATTTGTGTCTTAGTGGCGACACTGGGCATTGAACCCAGGACCATGTGCTTGCTAAGCAGGCTCTACCACTGAGCAGTACCCTCCTCCCAGTAATGCTTTTTAACATAAAATGAGTTTGATTAAATATCTTGAATAGACTCACTAAATAGATTCAGCAAATGATTACTATGAGCGCATTCATATACAAAATTTAACGTAGCTGAATGTCCAGTGTATATATGTTTATCTTTCACTCTTATAGATACAATATTACCTGAAAGAAAGCTTGTAAAGTTTATACCTCAACAATTATTGCTCAACAATAAAATTGACACATTTTCCATGTAATTATGATTAAAAATTTTTTTGTAGAAGTATATAGTCAATTTACAATGTTGTGTTAATTTCTGGTGTATAACATAGTGATGTGGTTGTAGATATACATACGTTCCTTTTCATACTGTTTTTCATTCCAGGCTATTATAAGGTATTGAATGTAGTTCCCTGTGCTCTACGGTAGGACCTTGTTGTTTATCTATTTTATGTATAGTAGTTTTTATCTACAAATCCTGAACTTAAGAAAGTTAAGATTTTTATCATGGGACAAAAATAACAGGTTGTTAATCCTTGGAGCTCATTAAAATAGAGTTAAGGCTAAACACTTGTACAAATCACATGGCAACATTTAAGGCATATGACAAAAATAAAATTACTTTCAAGTTGAAATCATAATTTAAAAGTAAGAATGTGGGACTAAAACCCAGAGTTTAATAATACTGGGAAGAGGGAATATCAAATAGTGCAGTGTCTACTTTTTGGGTAGAGCTCAGTGGTAGAGCACAAGCTTAGCATGCATGAAGCCTGGGTTCCATCCTCAGTCCTTCTGTTAAAAAAGGAAAAAGACGCTGACCAAATGCAGCTAAGACTTTAGAAGGCATTTTCTGTGAGCATCTTGAGGTGTTCCATGTGGCTTCCTTCCTTCTATGAATATGAGACTGCTTGTCAATAATCAACACTCCAAAAAATTACATAAATAAAAGTAGAAATTGTCAGAGTCAACATGGAAATAAAAAATATGTCAAAGATCAAACTTTCAAGCTCAGGGACTCGGCGTCACTGACAGAGACGTGGCGTGGGGATCTCTGGGGACAGGAAGGACTTTGGTTCTGTTCACAGCAGAGTCCAGCCGAAAAGAGTCAGTGGGGGTGTTCACGTCCGTTGGACACCAACCCTGGAGATAAAGCAAAAGGGAGGGAAGGGTGGACGCCCGGTATTGGGGGCAGTAAGCACCCCATCCATAGGGCACTGCCGGGAACAGTGACGTGTGTGAAATACAAAGTTTTGCCAAAAAAAGGAGACTCACATCCTATTTACAGTGAGAAGTTGGAGGAGATGCGCCATCTTCTCTGCTTAGCCTAAGTTCTGGTCACTCACCTTCTCCAGCTGGACAGTTATGGGAGTTCTCTCCCTCACTGTTCATGACATTGCAATGTAAGAAGAAGGCAAAACAACTCAGGAAACGTCTGGAGAGAACTCCTGAACGCACCAGAAGGAGAGAAGTATCTGCTAATCTCACTTGGGTTCAATGCAAACCAGCTAAACTTTTAAATGAGAAAAAATTTCCCCGAAGTGTTTTTTTTAAAACATGCAAACTTGTGTTTGCTTTTTAGTCTCAAGTGATGTAAGCCAAATGTACTTAAACTAAATGAGGTATAAATACACCCTTGGGTAAAAACATTATTACCATACGATGGTAAATTTTCTTACTTCCCTAAAGGAAGGAACTTCACAAATATGATCCATAACCTTACAAGGTTATATATAAGAGCTGATTTGACAGTGAAATATTGAAAATGTGAGAAAGATAATGAGGCTTCTATGGTCTGAGATCAAACTCCTTTTGAATGGGGTCATGAGCGCATGGCCCACCTTTCTGTGTGTATTTAAATCATATTAGCTCATTTTAAAGGCATTTATGAAATACAGGAAAAAGAGATACATGAACATGGTACCACTAAAGAGAGATTAACAGCAAAAGGCCAGGGAGACCCAAGAAAGTGTGTTGTGGCAGAAAAAAGAGTGGGTTCCAATCTAGGTTATTAACACCCTTCTTAACGTCTTCTACCCAGAGGCGGATTTTATGCATCGGGTCACTATGGTGTAGAATTTAACAAACATCTACCTGGAAAAAATTAACTTATTTTTCTAAGTGGCCAGTTTTAAAGCTCAGGCAGAATATCCAGGTGGGAGCTTGTCAGACACTGGGGAGCCATCCAGTGAGTGTCCCTGCTGCCCTGCCCCCGCCACATCCACACAGCCCCCGGCTGCATCCCCACAGTCCCCTGGCTGCAACCCATGGCCCCCGCCACGCCCCCACGGCCCCCGGCTCAGAAGCTCATTCCGGCCGACACTGCAGACCCTTGGGTGCTGGTTTGTACCGGGGACCTGGGGTCACCAGGCTTGACTCATGTACTTTTCTGTTGCCTGCTGAGCTCAAGTTTGAAATTGAAAATGAATTTTTCCTGAGAGAGTCTGAAGGAGGGATGTGTAAATAAAACGTCATTTTGCTTAGTATCTGAACAAACCCATTGTAGCAGCAACCAGGGCGTGTTTTCACGTACGCAGAACACAGCTGCTTGAAGCAGTTTTGTTTTACAGTTTCGTTACAGCTAGCAAGACCCAAGCAATCTCCCAGTCGCCGCTGGGAACCAGCCCCAGAGCTTCCTGCAGGAGCGCACGGAGAGTTGACATGGCTTAGACTAGGGTTTGGGACAGACCGGCATTAGAACCCTGGTCTCCTGAAGACACTTTAATTCACAACAAATTATTAACAGTGTAGAGTATGATCAACATTTGCCATATCTGAAATTTAATATGCAATATTTAAACAAAATAAGCCAGAAAACAGAATAGTGTTTCTAATTTGAAAAAAGTAGATTTATAGGAGTGGTGCAAATGTTCCTGGAAGTGAGTTAAAAGAAGTTGCCACGTGGGTGAATCCTTCTCTGTGTTCCCAGAGACCCGTTAGCCCCGCCCCACCGCTGCTCTGTCTCCCTTCCTTCCACCGTTTTCCATCCTGTCACCACAAGATGGGCACTGTCCTGGAAATAACTCCCTGTGTGTTCAGAGAAATCGGACACCTCTTGTTCAGAGCTGCATAGTATTTCACTGTGTGGCTGAATCATGGTGTAATCAATCATTCTGCCAAAGATGGGCATTTATGTCGTTTCTGATATTTTGCACTTGTGAATAATTCTGCATTGACCACCTTGTGGACAGGCATTTTGTACAGTTGAAGTGTTTCTGGGTAAACTCCCAGAAGGGGAAATGTTGGGCTGAAGGGGAAATGCATGTTGGCAAATTCCGCCCCCCCACCGCGAAGGGCTGTGCTGGTTTGTGTCCCAGCTTCCCCGTTTGCTGAGACGATCCGTGGTCACAGTCGGTTTCAGCTTCCACCGGCCTGGTGTGAGGCAGGTGGCACCTCTGCCGCTTCAGGTGCGTTTCTCCGGTCGGACGTGACACGGCTTTCCGCCTCACCACACCCGTTCCGCTTCCCTGGGTTTGCCCTCTCCTTTCCGGCAGTTCCATTGTAAGAAAGCGGCTCGGCTCTTTACAACTGCATGACTCAGGCTTTTCCAGGGGGGGCCCGCTTGCTCTGACGGGGCCTCCCGGCTCACACGGTGGGGCGCCCTTTGTCGCCAGTCACCTCGTCACGAGAAGTGCCCTCACACAGGCACTGGGCGTTCAGACACACCGTTCAGATTGCTCTGATTTTAGCAAATACCTCGTGGAAACAGCAAGGAGTGTTTATCAAACAGAATGCGCATTTTGAATTAACTTCTTAAACATTTAAGAAAAAGAGTCTGTGGTTTCTACAAATAAGAGACTTGAGAAGAACCTCTGAGACGGTGACAGAGACAGGTCACCTTGCTGTTGTGTTGGTCTGATTTTTAGGGGACACCGAATTCAGGGGCAGGAAGGTAGCAAGTGGGACAGAATAACCCCAAGGGGGCTGGCTTCATAAAGTGATGCAGAGAGTCAACCAGAATCAGAAGTTTGGAAAGTTGTGTAAAAAGCATACAAATAAAAATAGACCTTTTGTTCCAGAGCAAGTGCTGGGTAGCGGATGAACACGGCACACGAGTTTTAATCCGCGTGTGAACAATGCAAACTGATGAGGGCTGTTGTTGCTGTTTTCTGTAGCCTTTGAAAGAGTGACTAAAAAGAAAAGTACAGATAATAAGTAGAAAATAAAAAAGGACGTGAAGAACTCCTAATGCTAACAAGAATGATACTAAATGAATTAATGATGATTTGAGCACTCATCGTAGGTCAACTAATAGTGTTTTGCATTCATTGTTCTAGACTATTGAGTTTTAAAAGAGATACAAGGACACACTTCAAAGAAGGTAGAAATCACAATCCAGCCCTAAGAATTTACATTCAAAAACGGAATGGGCGGGGAGATGTCCTTCATGGCATTTTTTTTTGTGCTGAAGGAGCAAGGAGTGATGGATGGGTGCCAACTATTATTCTTCCCTGCTAAGTTACCAAGAGTCAGTGCCTGATTGCCTCTAATTTTCAAATGCACCTTTTGAAGAGTAAATTATAAAATGAACGATGCTCTGGGGCACAGCGTTTGCTTTCTTCCTAAGAGCAGTTAAAGGGGAACTTCATTTGAAGTTTATTGGTTACAAACCAAATTTAATCTGTGTCTTGCATCTCGTAGGACAGGGCAAATGGGGAAAATCTAGGGCAAAGGAGTAGGCACTTAGCAAAGACATGAGCCGTGCCCGTGAGCCCTTGAGTGGGGATGTTGGCAGGAAACGTGTGTAACTTTGAACCTTGGGCACTGGGAATGGGTCGGGTGGCCCAGGGATGCTGGTGGCAGAGTTGCAAACACACAGCATGGCCTGCTGGAAAACCGAGCAGGAAAAGTGGTGAAAAAAGAAGCAAAGGTGAAGCAGAATCAGCCAGCGAACAGCCAGACGCCGAGGACAAGGCAGGTGCTGGGGGGGGGGGGGGGCTCTGCCGAGGCCTGGGGATGGAGCCCTTGGAGGCTCCAAGGAGGCAAAGGCATTGCTCCCACAGACTGACCTCCATCCGAGGCGCACACGGGACGACGGCAGAGGACCCCCTCCAGTTTCTCTGCCCTGTGAGAAGCCCTGCGCCGTCTCCTCAGGGCCGGAGGCCGGCGGGCAGCCTTGCCTGGCGAGGGCGCGTGAGCAGCGCCGACGACTGGTCTGCTGAGTACAGGGGTTTATTCAGGCGTCCCCCGCCCAGGGCGCCGCGAGCCAGCGGGGCGGCAAGGCAAGCGACGACCCTTCTCCTGCGGGACGCGGTCCAGTGCAGCGGGCGGCCCGTGGCTGAGGAGCCCCCCCCGCCCCCCGGCCCCGCTTGGCTCCTCCGTCACCTGCTCGGGCCGGCTCGCCGCCCCGGTGCCCCTCCCGGGGCCGCCCTTGTCCCCGCCGCGGGCTCCACAGCCCTCTCTCGGTGACCCTCCCGCGGGGGCGCGCGGCGCGGGGGCGCCGCGCCCGTGCTGCGGGGCGGGGGCCGGTCTGGGCGCGGGGGCGCGCGGCGCGGGGGCGCGCGGCGCGGGGGCGCGCGGCGCGGGGGCGCGCGGCGCGGGGGCGCGCGGCGCGGGGGCGCGCGGCGCGGGGGCGCGCGGCGCGGGGGCGCGCGGCGCGGGGGCGCTCACGGGTGACTTAGTATTTAACCGCCGGGTGCTCGTGCAGAACCCAGTCTCTTCTGATGGACGTTTCCTCGCCTTAATGCTGATGCAAGCCGCTGTGGAACACATGCCTTTTTAGGCCGAAGGCAAAGACGCTCTTCAGCTTTTCATTTTTATTTAAAGTTGAGTCAGGAGAGAATGTCAGAAAGATTCATCTTCTGTGCTGCGGACCTGCTACTGCGGATCGAAAGCTTCCTTGGCTGCTTCGTGACCGTGCTGTTACCTTTCAGAGAGAAAACTACTGCTGTCGTCGTAATTCTTGTCACAGGTCATTTTCTCACAGGAAAAAAACCCGTTGGGGGCACTTTCCCCTTTGAACTTTTAAAGAAGGTGTTTAGGTAAAGCCTACGCATCTGGCTGACTCCACACACGGAGACACACGGACACACACATGGAGACACGCAGACACACACACGGACACACACACGGACACACACACAGAGACACACACGGAGACACACAGACACGACTTGAGTATGTTCCATCTCCTTTCTTTCTCGCCCGGCTCCTAGCAGGATGTTGTGAATGTGTGACATGAATTTACACAGCCTGGCTGTAGTGTGGTTATAACATTCTTTTTTTTCACCAACTGGACCAATGTGTTGAGTTTCTTTTCTTCTATTGAAGTATGATCAGCCACCACGTGTCAGTCTCTGGGGACAGTGTCGTGTCCCCACCATGCATGTACATACATGTATTTGCCTTCATATTCTTTGAAAACCTCTGTCTTTTAATTGGTGCTTTTAGACCACGAACAGTCAGAGTGGGTACTGACACAGCTGGATTAAAATCAACCATGTTCGTTACTGTCCCTTCTTCTTTGTTTTTATTTTTGTCTTGCTCTCGTTTTTTGTCTCTTGCACTTTTCTGTGACTCCATTTTCTCTCTTTTCTTGGTGTATCAGTTAGACTTACTTTTAATTTTCTTTTTCAGTGGTTGCCCTAGGGTTTGCAATATGGATTTACTGTGAATCCAAGTCCACTTTCAAGTAACACTAAACCATTTCATGGGTAATGTGAATACATTGCAACCAAATAACCCCAATTCCTCCTCCATCCCTTGTTTCATTGTGTCATTCACTTTGCTTAATGTGAGCGCACGTACACACATGAGACATACACACAAGATGCACAATCAGATACACTGTTGGCTTTACTATTTCGGAGAAACTATCATTTGTTAGATCAATCAAACATAAGAAAGATAAAGGTCTTTGCTTTACCTTCACTTACTGCTTCTTTTACACTCTACTCTGCGTAGATATGAGTCTCTGACCTAGATTATTTCCCTTCTCTCTGAAGAACTTACTTTAGCGTTTCTTGCAAGTCAGGTTTACTGGCAAACCCTAAGCCAGTCGACCAACTTAAACACATATTTAGAAGGACAGACGCTGTGAAACCCCCTAGGAAGGAGAGAACCTAGACTGAGGCTCATGGAAAAACCCCCAAAGTGAGCCCAGAGCCAAGACTGAAGGATGCAGACAAAGTTCAAGACAAGAAGAAAAGCCCGAGGAAGGAGAGAGAAGTGGGCAGTCGAGCGGCGCCTTAGAGACAGCCTCTTCCACGCGAGAAGAGCTTAGGATGAGGGAAGACTCCATAAATTAAGCACAGAACCAACAGATTGGAAACAAGAAACAAGGGGAAATTCTAGAAAAAGATAAATCCACGTGAGCTACAGCAAAGAATGCTTGAGAGTGCTGTCAGTTTCCTTCAGGCAAAGAGGGAGGGGAGCAGAGGGACCCTCTGGCACCCGCGCACTCACAGCTTCCTCCTCGACCCTCCCCGGGCCTCGCACCCCCGTGGCTGTGATTCCACCGCAGCTTATGAGGCCTGTGGTCAGTGGGAAAAAGACAGGGCAGCTGTTTTAACCGAAGGGCAGCCAAAGAAAGCCTGAATAGTAACTCTTCCCATGAGTAGATCCTTCCTTTACTTGACATCAACTTTGTCCAATCTGGGGATGATGAAATGTCCTGAATTTAGACCCTGGTGATGTGCTGTAAATATAATTCCTTTTAAATATGCTAAAACCCATGGAAATGAATACTTCAAATGAACCAAGTTTGCAATATATAAATTCAATCTCAGTAATGCTAATTTATTTTATTTTGTTTTATTCGGGGGGGGTGGTATTAGGTTTATTTATCTATTTATTTTTAATGGAGGTCCCGGGGATTGAACCCAGGACCTTGTGTGTGCTGCGCACACACTCTTACCACTGAGCTGTGCCCTACCCCCCTATAATGCTGATTTTAAAAATGTACGTGTTCCACCTTTGTCTTTTTGCCCTAGAAGGAGCAGACTGCTACGTGCAGGGGAAATTTCTTAGTAGGATCTTAAGAGAATTTGTTGTGATAAAATAGAAATGCTAACTTTATTTTTAAAAATGATGTTTTTCAACCATCTCAGTGATACTGTTAAACAGTGGTTCTTTAACATTTTATTAGGTAGTCAGTAAGTCTGGTTTTCTTTTAGCTTTTTGAAAGTTTCTGAAATACTTCGCACATGAAATGATCCGTTTATAATGAGTGCTCTGTGACACAGCACAGCGACTCCCTCATTATCTAAGGACGCACACGCCTTCCCCAGGGGCCCCTCGAGTTCCCTTCCTTTCCTGTCCAGGGAGTCTCTCAGATTGACTTATTGGTTCTGTTCATTTAGCACAACATGTTTTCAGAATCTTCATCTTTAAAAGACCAATGTGCATTGTGGTTTATTTGAAACTCCTTTCAGGTGTAACCACTCTAGTTTTCTGATACTAAATAAAAAATTGTATCCACCACCCCAAGCTCTGAAACATCACAGGTGCCCATTAATGAATTTTTATAAGGACAATATATACATTTTGGAGAGAAATATTTTGCACTGTATTTTCCTCTATGCCACACCA
Organism: Camelus dromedarius; assembly: GCF_036321535.1. Taxonomy (NCBI): domain Eukaryota; kingdom Metazoa; phylum Chordata; class Mammalia; order Artiodactyla; family Camelidae; genus Camelus; species Camelus dromedarius. The sequence continues at coordinate 26,374,732 of NC_087463.1, forward strand.
TGTCAACATTCTTTTTTTTTTTTTTTTGTACTTCAAAAAACACTCATAGCTTGAACAACACTGTCCTTGTTAAAAGCGCAGGACTGCAGACGTGGAGATTGCGGCCGGTCTCCAGAACTGAAGGACCGCTGTCAGCAGGGAGAGGCACTCAGGATGGTGAAATCTTCAGGTGGGGCGCCCGATGACCCCCTGCAAGACGGTGCACAGTTGAGGGGACTGCGAGAAACAGCGCTGAGCAATGAATGCTCTGACCTCCTTTAAGGGAGGATTGCAAAAACTTCACTGCCATAGACTGAGGTTTCTTTCCTTACGCATGTGAGCAAAGACAGGTGTGTTCCGGATGCACGAATAGTTATACTTAGCACTTGGTGTGTATTCACATTCCAAGCAATTCATTATGAAAATTCTCAAAAAGGCAATTAGAGGAGTTTAACCCACTCTTTATCCTTATAAGAACCCTGAGAGCTTTTCCCAGCGAACACTTTCATTCTGAGGCTCTCTCCTTTGGAGTAATTGTTGAATTATTAGATCATTGATTATATAAAGTGTCCATCATTCCACCAAGCACTAGAATGTTATAATTCTACGGATAAAGTATTTTGAAGAAGAATCGCTGAAGATTGCACAAAACTATGCTACTTATTTTCCTGGGTGACTTAAAGACAAAACGCGGGGACACACCTTGCAAATTCCATCTCGTGGTCTGGCAGGACTTCGGTTCTTTCCCTTTGTGGAGAGCACTTTGCTTGCAGGTTGTCATCCAGGTAAACGCACTTGGAAGCTCCATGTCCATCGCCCTGTACGGGTGTCCACCTGTCTGTGGACAGGCAAGCGCGTTTGTACTTGCATTAGAGTTTCACGCACTGTTGTCCAAACTTCTAGAGAACGTAACGTGTGGCCAACGGGAGAGTTTCACCCTTAGGCCAGATCCCAGCAGGTGCCTCTGCTCTCCTGAGAGAAATCAGCCATTTTGGCACTTGTATGAGTTTTGCTGTGAAGTATTTGTCTAATAATCTACATATTTCATAGCTTATGACTTACAAGAGCTACTTTCTTATTTTTGGATGGACCAAAGATAAAAGTAAACTAAACTTACAGTGTACTTTCAACTAAATTTTAAGTATTTGACATATTACTCATTCATAACATTTTGTATTATTTTGTTCTGCTTTAGGTGGCCTGCCATGAAATTTAAATGTTTTGGGAAAGTTATTCCACAAACTGACCACAAGGAGCAACCACAGTGAGGACGAGAAGAATAAATATCAAATTGTCTAGTTAGAGAATGAGTCTTACTTCCTCCTTTTTCTCCACTCCAAACCTGAAAACTAAAGCCATTGCCCAGGAAAAGACACTGGGACGCACATGACCATACTAACAACAGTTACCCATGGTTCGTGGGCCGGTGTGGTTTAATTTTCTTCTTTGTGCTTTTTTGTATTTTCTAAATGTCTAAAAGTTTATCTTCCTTTATTTTCACGGTGATTGTTTGAGTAGAAATACATACGCAGGCGTGGACCCCATCACGGAGGAACAAGTGAGTCATGGGAAGGGGTCTGGCTTCACCCCGTGGGAAAGGAAGACGCACTGAGACTCTCGGGAGGGAGGTGAGAAAATGCGGGCTTTAGAAGTCTCACTCTTGGGGGAAGAAGAGAAGAGTCTTCCAGAAAGACAAGAAAGAAGCCAACAGTCACGATGCTCTTCGGGGGAGCAGTGAGCACGCAGTGATCCCCAGTAGGGGACGGTGCCAGGTGACGATGGTGACACGGAGCACGGAGAGGAGCAGGGGATGCAGACGGGATCCAGGGACGTGGGCACCGGGAGCTGCGAGGGAGGAGGGACCTAGTCACCGTCTCACCCCGCCCGCCGACCTCCCTGAGAGTCCGCTCCCTCCTCCCTGCACAGGGCAGCGAGTCACCAGCCCAGGGGCTGAGCTCCGGTTACTGAGCGGGTCATGAGCCACACGGGACTAATGACAACAGAGGAGGCTGGACCGTCCATGGGGACGCCCCGTGTCTGTGCCTCAGCTGGTTCTGGAGGCCTGGAAGGCTTCAGCTCACAACAGGGTAGTTAGAGGTCAGATTGTGTTGTCTCACGACAAAATAAAATAGTGCAATCTGCTGACCTGCTTTGTCCCGCCTGGCTTAGAGAGGACACTGGGTGCCCGTCCCTTGACCTTCCCCACGTGTCTCTCTCCCTGCAGTCATCTGCCTCTGGCTCCTGGTCCCTGCTCCTGACTTTGGCTGTTGCTGGAACATCCCCACATCTCTCTAGCAGCCGGTCCTGTTTGCCATTTTGATGGAAATCTGGTGCACTTAACTCTAATTTTTTTTTAATGGAGTATAGTCAATTTGCAATGGTGTGTTAATTTCTGGTGTACAGCATAGTGATTCAGATATATATATTCCTTTTCATATTCTATCATTCTAGGCTATTACAAGATATTGAATATAGTTCCCTGTGCCTACAGTAGGACCTTGTTTATTTTATATATAGTAGTGTGTATCTGCAAATCCCGAACTCCCAATTTATCCCTCCTCACACCCTTTCCCCTTTGGTAACCATAAGTCTGTGAGTCTGCCTCTGTTTTGCAAACAAGTTCATTTGTGTCTTTTTTTTCAGATACCACAAATGAGTGATATCACATGGTATTTTTCTTTCTCTGTCTGACTTACTTCACTTAGAATGATGATCTCCGGGTCCATCCATGTTGCTGCAAATGGCATTATTTTATTGTTTGTTATGGCTGAGTAGTGTTCCATTGTATAAATACACCACAACTTCTTTATCCAGTCACCTGTCGATGGACATTTAGGTTGTTTCCATGTCTTGGCTGTTGTAAACAGTGCTGCTGTGAACACTGCAGTGCAGGTGTCTTCTTAAATTAGAGTTCCCACCAGGTATGTGCCCGCGAGTGGGATTGCTGGATCATATGGTCAGTCTATTTTCAGTCTTTTGAGGAATCTCCATTCTGTTTTCCACAGTGGCTGCAGCATTTTACACTTCCACCAGCAGTGTAGGAGGGTTCCCTTTTCTCCACAGCCTCTCCAGCATTTGTCTTTTGTGGACTTTTTAATGGTGGCCGTTCTGACCCGTGTGGTGCACTTAACTCTTAATCACAATTCGAAATGCCACACGGATTTCATTCTCTTCGTCTTAGTCTTTGGTCTCCATGTTCCCGCTTTCTATTTTGATATTTATTGTCTTTATAAAGGGACAGATCCGTTTAAGTGGATTTACTTCTGTCTCTTGGGGAGACCTGGTGCACATTCATGCCATTTTGTAACCTTTTATAGAAGGAATCACTTTGAAATGAAAGAAAGGCGAGAGACAGAGCAGTAGAAACATTTTTGGATCAACATCAGCCCTATATTCATTGATACAGTAAGACTCTCATCTGCTTATTCTGATCGTTTCCACTGTGGCTTGTTTGTAAATTCTGCACGTAGAAAAGAAGCAATTAATGTGGCTTTCCAAACAACCCTGTTCTTTTTGTGTGTTTTTCCTTGGAGTAGCTCAGACTGCCCCTGACATGGTGGGGTTCTCGTCTCTTGGCCCACAATCTAGGCCTGTCCTTGACCTTCCAGTGGACACGGATGCTTGAGATGCCTGCTGTCTCCTTTCACCACAGACGCCTCGGGTCGCTGAGCAAACATTCTGGAAAAGTTCCGAGTCACAGCCGTGGGTTTCTGCTGCTGTTGCTGCTGTTGCTTTAAACGCTGTTCTGGGACGCGGCCTCCGGTCGGCTTCGGACACGCGTGGTGATTCCCACGCACATGCGGACATCCTTTCTGCAGCCTCCCTTCCTGAAATGCGGCCGTATCCTCAGCTCCAAACCGGGAAAGGAGCCGGCAGCACCACCACACTGACAGGCCCAGGGACGGCAACCTCGCTGCCACCCGAGACACGGCATTAGAGGCATTTTGATCTTCTCGGTTTTCTCACTGTCTCTGTGCAAAGAGCAGGTCTCATCCTGGTCCGTGCGCAGCCGAGACCCACATGGACACGACCCTCCTCACTGAACTCCCATGACGCCGGTTCAGCTGAGACTTCGAGCCACACGTTAAACAATGTGAGAGCGGCCGCTCCCGCAGACGCAGCAGGCGAACGTCTGTTTGTTTCCTGACACGATGAGTATGGAGGGCGGGGGGGGGGTGGTGGTGGCTGCGGACCCCCACCCCAGCTCCTTCGTCCTGACATGGAAAGTGCATTCGTGACGAGTGAATTCTCACTTATAAGAAGAAAGGAAGGGAGGGTGGATGACGTCTGCGTCTGTTTGCAGCCGTCGGAGCGTGGCGGGCCCCTGCCAGCTGCGCGAGCCTGTGCGGTTACCCCCCGAGTCACCGCGCTCGCGTGGCCGTGAATCGAAGCGCCGCCCGCACCGACAGGCAGCCCACGCCTGCCCCGCCGACACGGCGCACCCGGCGAGCCGCACTGATGGCGCTGAGAGAACGGACGCAGCTGCTTCCATTTGAAAAACAAGACGAACAGCCACTGAAAACTCCTTGACCGCGGCTGGGGCTTGGTCAGGCAGGTCACCCCAAAGTATGCCAAGTGACGTAGTGAGTGTTTTGGGTGAGTTTCTTGAGAAAGAGCCGATGGAAGGAGACTGAGCCCCACCTCCGTCCCTGCAGACAGGACGCGAGTCTCCCCGGGAAGGGCTCGCTCCCTCCACCGGTGGTAGCCAGGCGTCCTTGGTGCTGCGGGTGGGGAACTTAGGGCCGGGAAGGCTGTGTGAACAAACCTCCTTATTTCTTTATTCGTTTACTCCCCTCTAAGCCTGTTTACTAACCAGGCGGCCAAGCCTGGTTCTTTGTTCTCTTTCACACTTTGCATCTTTTCCTGTGAGGTATAAGAGCCGCCTGCCGCGGCCACTTCTTAGGGCCCATCTGAGGCCTCCTTGCCCACAAACTGCACTCTTTTCTCCTCTTAATCTGTCTTGTGTCAGTTTGCTTATTAGACCAGCCGAAAGGACCAAGTGGACCAGAGGGAGATGTCCCGCTCCCCAACCCCACCTCAGACAGCAAAGCTAATAAGCCGATCTGCGTAAAGCATCCTTCGGAAGAACTCGGGGCTGCCGCCCCGTGCGCGGTGCCTGTGGGAGGCTGACCACGGTACAATGCAGAGCCGCCTGACTCCTTAGCAAGGCGCTCGAGGCGTTTTGGTGAATCTTAGCAAAGGAATCATCTCAAATACAAATAGCAAGTATTGTGAACGTACTTAGCTGGTAGGAAGACTTCCCCAAACATAGAATTCAGGGCTCCTGGAATCAGGCATGGTTTACCTCTAACAGCTGCAGGAGCCGTCGCGCTTCTGCACCGGGAGGACACGTGTGGGCCCCGCGCACGCTTCCTGTCCCGCGCTGCTGTCTTCTGCGCTCAGGCTGGGTGGCCCCTTTCTTTAACTGAGGCGTAGGCAGTTACGGCGTGTCACTTTCTGGGGTGCAGCACCGTGTTTCTTTACTTTTTAATGCAGAGCTCCCGGCTCCACTGCCGTCATTTCTCTGCTTCCTACGTGTCACCAAGGCGCAGAGAGGTGGGCATAGCAGGGCAGTGACAGGCGCGGCCCAGGAGGTGGGGGAGCGGGGAGGTCGGGGCAGAAGGACGTTGTGAGCGCTGGTATTTGACCAGAGAGGCGGACAGATCCAGAGGGGGAGAGGGGAAGTGAAGCCAGCCCCCATCCGCTCGACACAGCCCTCCTCCCACCGCAAGGTGGGAGAGAAATACAGCGAAAATGAAGTGGACATCCATTCCCCCCCGGGCCCGTCTTCAGCTGTCTGGCTTGTGCTTGTCGGCCAGCGAGGAGGCGTTCCCAGCGGCTCCATCCGTGACCACGACCGGCCGAACCCTGCGCACCCACCTCCGCCTTTCCTCTCCCCCAGAGAAGCCTACAGCACAAGAAGAATGCTTCTCTCCTGGGATTTCTTGTCCTCCTAAGATCCAATAAAGTATGTGAGAATCTAATTACCCCTGAATGAACCAATCTAACTTATTTAGGGAAAAAAATTGAATAAATCAGAACATTCTTTGGACTGAGTAATGCTGCTAAGTACAGTTAGTCTTGATTTATGATATGCTTGGAGCCAAAACATACTTATTATTTCAAGATAAACATTAATATAGCCCTGCTTGTGTTCTCTAGGGGGAAGAAAAAAATATCGCTAATGCACTAGAAACATTTTCACGAATAAGTTGCTATCTCACCTACCTTTTAAAATTTAACTCTTAAAGCCTACATAAACACAAATAGAAGTTTATAAAAATTTTCCGGATTTAGTGTATTAAATCATACATTCCTAATAGAGCCAAATAAATTCATCCCTTCCAAATGCCCTGCAAGTTTTTTGTGCCCCCAAACACTCTGTGACACTCACTCATTCAGTCATCAATTTAACAAGCGTCCCCTGCGCCCCCGTTGCTCGTCAGGAACACCCAGTGAATAATCTGTTCAGCTGCAGCATTTAGCCAATTTGTTCTGAAGGGCTGGGTGTTCGTTACGTGTGATATGTTGTGCTGAGTAATAGGGCTATAAATTTTAATAAGACTTGGTTCCTGCCATTAAGACACGAACAGCCTACTCCGGGCCTTCTGTTATTCCTTTATTTGAATATTCCTTGGGAGGATGGAGGGGACGTGCTGAAAGACATTCACTTCTGAAAAGACATTCACTCCTCAGGCCACAGAGAACATCCTTAAAAAACCCATTAAGACTCCAGTTTAGCTTATGGAGAATGTGGCATCCAAGAGTCGTTCAAGACCCCAAACCGTGAAGCTGACTCTTGGGAAGCGAAGAGAAAGGACTGGGACGCTGGAGCGCTAAGCCTTCTCTCGGCCCACGCGGCTGTTGCCGTCAGCGCTGACGCTTGAATTCTGGGGTCCCTATCTCAGGCGTTGGTGGTAACACTGACCTTTCTTTAGGAAACATACTCTAAGTGGCTCTGGGAGTAAATTTGGCAAAAGCGAATACAAGAGGGAGGATGAATGGCCAGTTCCAAGTTATACCCAGAGAGAATAAGATCAGGGAGCTGAACGGCTCCTCCACGCGTGGCCAGTGGCAGAGCTGCCGCGGCCGAGCACGTGGACCAAGGTGCCCTGCGCTCCTGCACCCCACGAGCATCCCATATTTACGGCTTCCAGCTGGCCCGCAGGGTTGTCCACGGCCACAGATACGTGTGCAGACATGGGTTAGAGTCCACACACATGCCCCCTTGGTCTGTCCGCCGAGAGGCAGAGAAGACTCTTCAGTGGCAGTGAGTCTCCAAACACCCAGATCTTGGCTTCCAGGAGCCTATTCTGGTGAGAGGAGCCGTGGACCTTGGCGAAATCAGTGACGTGAGGACTGGGGCAGGCCGTCTGCAGGACGATCGTGGAGTACGTCATTGCCAGAAAGCAAGGAAGTGCTCATGCACGCGTGTGCGCGCACACACTCACACACACATCGTAGGTCAGAGCACAGCTGAAGCGATCTGAATGACCGAGCATGGAACAGCGTGGACGAGAGAATAAATAGGATGGTATTAGATTATAACCCAAAGTATGGAATAAACACCATGAGTTTGTCCCGATGTAAGTAAATGACTGAGTAAGTAACTGAACAAGGGAGAACAGACAGATCTGCTGGTGTAACCGGACTCGCATTCAGCTGCTCGCAGCTCCAAAGCAGTAACTCGAGACAGAGTGTGGCCGAACAGACCCGTTGCAGTTGGCTCATGTCAACTACAGGCACCCCCAGCATGACGTGATGAGATGGACATTCACTGTCTCCTCCCCAAAGCCCTTCGCCCGGTCCAACCGTGAGAACTTCAGGCAAATCCCAGCCAAGGGACATTCTGATCACTTCCCAGAAATGTCAAGTTCTTAAAGATCACGGAGAGTGTGAGAAACTGTCACAGCCAAAAGGAGCCTCAGGAACTGGATGCCTCAGCGTGGTGTCCCAGTGGGATGCAGAGACAGGAGGAGGATGTCAGGGGAAGACTGAGGAATATGCGTAAAATATGGATGTTCATAAAAACGAGTCACTGTTGGTTCATTAATTGTGACAAATGTGCCATAGTAATCAAGTCGTTAATAACAGGGAAATTGGCCTGGGGTATTGAGAACTCTACACTATCTCTGCAATTTTTATGTGAATATAAATCTATTCTTTAAAAAGTTTATTAAGAAAACAGAAAATACATCATGGTCATGATTTCAAATATTATGACCTTTTAAAGAAATATGTGAAGTATTTATAAAATAATGTTATGTCTGAGATCTGCTTTAAAACACATGAAGTGTCCCGTAAGTAAGAATTACAGACCACACGAGAATAACAAGATGAAATCTGAAGCTGGATGACGGGGCTCCTTGCATCATCCTTTCTACTTTTGTGAACAAATATGAATATAAAAATACTCGAGCCTTGAAAAGGGAAGGCAACTCATGGAAGAAATATTGTAAATGGCTAGTAAGCATATAGAAAAGTACAACTTCTCACAGCAAAACTGCCAACACAACCCAAACGGTCTTCAGCAGAGTGACCGAGAAATGCAGTGCAACAGAACCCTACTATTACACAGCACACATTTGCGCTACAGGATAAGGCATGAGTTACGGACACACTGACATGAAAGGATACGCGAGATGTTTTGCCTGAAGAGGGCAAGCTACTAAACAGCTTCTAAAGGAAGATGTACGGTATTTACAGAAACGGTTGACAATATGCGCAATCACGTGAGTGCGCGACGTCAACTGGAGGCCAGCCCTTGGGCCCAGGGTGAGAAGGAATCGAATTTCATCCCTAGAGACTTTTACTTTCCATCCAATAAATGGAATTTCATACCATGAGAGGCAGCACAATTAAAATACAAAAGAAAACCCATTTTTGAAATCCTATTTATTATAAAATCTGAATAAGAAAATGACATTTGACAAGAATGAAATGGACAGTGAGTAGGTGCCTCTGTGTCAAACATCAGATGTCACTGAGTGAAACGGACCCTGACCAGCGGCTGGTCTCAGTTTAGTGGAGGCATGGATATTCATAAAAGTGATATAATTATTATTTTGTGAATTATTAATCCATAGAAATCATAGTACTATGAGGAGCAGATACGGGACAGTGAGAGCGTCCTGTGTCCTAAGATCCAGGCAACTGGGACGCACGTCACAGTCTGAGAGCCACGAACTGAGGGGTAGACTCGGGGCGAGGGCAGACGGCGGTGCAGGCAGCAGGTGCGTGTGATGCCAACAGTCGGATGGGAAGGACTAGCACTGGGAAGGGGCAGAAATGAGTGCAGCTCCGCTGAGACAGAGGGACCGGAGGACACCACGGAGACTCGGCGTCTGGAGAGGATGGAGGGCCAGGCTCTCTGGGACCCAAGGCCAGGTTAACACCTGTGGGTTTTATTTTACAGACAATAGGAAAGCCACGGGAGAAAGGGACAGGTGATGTGACTGTTGGTGGTGACGGTACTTTTAAAGAAGGAATAGAAAGAAAAGGATTAATTACTTTGGAAGAAACATTGTTTTCAAAATCTTAGTGCTCTTGTGGCTTTGTATAAACACCACACACATGAAAAATCTAGCCTGTTTCGGTTGTGCCTGTCTCGGAAAGTGCTGGAAACGACCTGCGGCGTGGCCATTCCGACTGCGCTGGCCTCTGCTGCCTGCTTCAGGCCCCAGATGAGGAGGAGGTGATTCATCTGATGAGGTCCTGCACGAATCATTCTCCCAGTCTTGACTACTTACTATGAACTCTGTTTATTTTTAAATGTTGGACACTAAACTGTCAGAAAGAGAATTAAAATGCGATTTCTCATTCGGTTGAAATCAGGCGCTTGATTTCATCATGCCCTAGTCTTCTACCTAAAATAGCAAAATCCCTGTGAAAAGACACAAGAAAATAAGTCAAGTCGCTGTGCAGCTGAACGCAGAGAAAGGACGGATTTTATTCACAGAAGCGCCTGACACAGATGACCACCCAGAGGGGGATACGAACTCCCATCATTACTCACTGACGTGAGCGCGTTGCGCTAATGAGCACGCGGACGTTTTAATTTGTTCTTTTGGTCCCTCAGGACATGCGTGGTCCATTTCTTCCTTGGACGCCGGTACCGACCCTTTGAGCCGGGAAGGAAATTGCTCTTTATTCTTACTCGGTTTGCTCCCCGCCCCGCCAAACACAGAGGTGGGAACCGTGCTCGATAGTACGGAATAATTCAAAATCTGGCAGCAGCGCTGTGTTACGGATGCAAAACTGGCAGAATCACTGCATGAGATTATTTTTTAATCCAATGTGTTGAAACGCCATTTCAAAACCGGAAGTGCCCCAGTCACTCACACACACACACCCTTCGCAGCCCCGGGTACGTGACCCAAGTGCCCCTGCGGAGTGACTGACGTCTGCCCTTACTTGCTGGTTGCAGGGAGGGGGCGCACAGCTGGGGGGGGTACCCACACGCTTAGAAACCCCTGCCTAGTCTGCAGCTCATGAGAGATCAGAATTTGGCGAGTGCAGCCTGAGCATCCCCTGCATTACTCATTGTAACACATTTATGTTTTTTTAAAGGCTAGAAAAGAGAGGTAGAAGCCAGAACAGCAGGCGTCTCAGGAAAGGGGTGGGGTCTCCGTGTCAAGAGGGGGGTTCAGAGCTCTCGCTGGTCTCGGAGGAACCAGCGGCGGAGAGCACCGTCTCGGTCCATCTGCTCAGACCAGACGTCCGAGATCAGCGTGCCAGCCGGTCCTGCTTCTGGTGAGGGCCTGCTGGCTTGCAGACGGCTGCTTTCCCACCAGGTCTTTGTATGGCAGAGAGAGACACACACAGAGACAGGGGCAGAGACAGAGGAGAGGCCGTCCTCCTCTGTTCATAAAGCCTCCAGTCCTATTGGAGGAGGGCCCACCCTTAGGACTCATTGGACCTTCGTTGCCTCCTGCAAGTCTCACCTCCAAGCACAGTCACTTTGGGGTTCGGGCTCTGGCGCAGGGACGTGGGGCACACTTCGGTCAGCAGCAGCCTCGCGACCACGGGTGAGTTGAGGACCGCGGCGTTCAGGGCGGGCGCTCACCTGCGTGCTGCGCAGAGTAGCCAGGAAGAGGACGAAACGAGGGACCAAGCAGGAAGGTGCAGCTCCAGGCAGGTAACCGGGCCCTGCTGTCCCCGTCCTGCTGGTCCCAGTGACGACAGAGGACCGGGCGGGACCGCTTGTCCATCCCCCGTGTCTGTGGTCCCCACTGACCCTGGATGAGATGAGCCAATTTCCAGTGAGACATTGAACTGAAGGGTCTGTTCTTGCCAAGCAGACGCTTAGCTTTATTCTTTCTTCAGTCAAGACCCAGCACCCTGACTTTACAGATTCTGTAAAGTTTTAGAATCTGTCAAGATAAGGACAAACATTAAAAACGATTACGTTCCCAGGATCACGGTTTTAGCAAAATGTGTGCGTGTGTGTGAGAGAGAGACATGGGGTCTATTCACATGTATCAAATGAGCAAGAAGGAACCTCAAAATACGCAGAACAGGAACTACACGGATTTTAGGACAAAACACGCCACTTGGCTACCTACGCGAAAGCTCCGTCTCTCGAAACCTGCGGGGTTCGTGAGCTCGCCTCTCCCTGCCTGCGAAAGCGCTGTGAGAGCCGCTCCGCCCCGGACGCGGGGCCCCGAGCACCCAGGGCGAGGAGCCTCCGCCTTCGGCAGGAGCGCGCACGCGGGGCGGCACGCACGGGCCCGGGGAGGACGCGCGCCGAAGGGCGGGTCTGCACGCGGGGCCGGCCGTGTTATCCCAAGCATCACATCATTTAACAAAAACCTATTTTACTGAGTTACGGTCAGTTTACACTGTTGTGTCGACTTCCAGCGTGGAGCACAGCTTCAAGAATCACATCGGTCAAGTGCGGTCCCCTCACTGACCGCGTGACATTCTGCCTCCCCAGTGGATCGGTTTGCAGCGAAGGGAGGGCGCTGGCAACCTTCCCCGCCGCAGGACACCCGCCGTCCCGAGAGACACTTCCCTCACTGCGTGTTCTTCCTTCACTTCCCAGCGCTGCCCCAGCGTCCGCGGTGTGGGGGGCACTCGACTGACCACACTGCTGAATGTCACTCAGACGCTTCGTTTTCCCTGCAAACGGATGGTCCAACAGAGAAGGAAACACACACACAGCCGGTATGCACCGAAGGGGACGGGTTACTGAGAAGAGTCTGTGCAGGGCAGGGGCCAGGAAGAAGCGGCCGTGTGTAACACTGCCCGCAGGCTGCGGAGGCGCAGACCCGAGAGGCAGGAACGCGGCAGCGGGGCGCCCCGGGCCGCTGTCTGCGCGCGCAGAGCTGGTGGGCGCGGGGCGAGCGCCGGCGCAGCAGGGACCCGCGGACCCGCTGCCGGGCTCCGCCGAGACCGCGACGCGGGCAGCTTCCCGCCTCTCCCCTCCTACGAGCGCCTCCCCGGAGCGGATGCTGTGTCTGGAATTCTGATGGGGAGCAACGTGACTCGGCGGTGACACCTGTCCTTGAAGCGGTGCCCCACAGACTCACAGCACGGGGACCTCGAGGCCACAGCCTGGGGCCTGGGCGACACAGCGTGACTGCAGACGTCTTTTCACGGGGCCTCTAATTCCCTGCTAACACCTCAGTGCAACCTCACGGCCAGGAACGCTTAGCCGCCTCCCTTCTCTTTAATTTAATAATTCTCTGAGGGAACTAAACAAGCTTTTGACACCGTGTTAGAAGCGTCTCCGGTTAAACACGAGTGGTTAGGGCGGAGCTGCTTCCCCCACGGTACGTGAGGACTTTCACAAGTGGGCTGTTGACATCAGGCAGCTCTGTTCGTGTTTCAGTGTCTGAATGTGACCCACTCTCGGCTGAAGGCCACCCTCACGGTGGGACTGCCCGGTTCTGTGAGGCTCGTCATAGGATGCATTGTAATAACCCCAATGCAACTAACTTCAAACCTGACATTGGTATCGCTTGAATTATTAGAATAAAATATCTAACTTGAAGGATTCTTGGGCAACATAACAGATGTACGGGTCTGGTTTGCTGGATTGTTCACTCATGTGTCAGGAGAGGCAAAGAGAAATTCACTCAGCTTGGAGGTGAGTGGATAGGTTTCCCTAAGGACAAGAACTACATTGGTTTTGTTTGCCTGTGAAATTTTAGCATCCGTGCTAGTGTCTGGTACCCGGCAAACACTCTGGAATAAATGAACCAATGGATGGATGGATGGATGGTTGGATGGATGGATGGATGGATGGGAAGATGAGGTATCAGAAGCATGAATATAATTCAGTGGCCAATGGAATTTTCACGACATCAGTGTAAGGGGTCAGCCAAGAGCAGAGAAGTTCAAGGGATCCTCTTTGGCACCACAGGTCCCCCAAATATCCCTTCTTGCAGGGGACTCTCATGAACACAGGTGTTGCTGGTCCAAAACCTTCCTGATGATCTGTCCCAGTAACTTCTCTGCCTTGAAAGCTGTCCAGGTTAAGGTTATTACTATCAAACAAGCTGACCAGGAGAACACCAGAGATGTTTGAGGTTACTGTTTGGAAGCACTTCTAAACTGCTAACACTGAGTTGTTTTTCTCATTTTATTTAGAGCTTTGGAAAGTATATTTAATACTTACTTTTGAAATATACTAAAAGACATATCTGATAAGAAGCCTGAAGCTTTTCTGATGGTGAATTATTCCAGAGATGTCACTACTTTATTTAATTTTCATTTTCTGTCAAATCTATTTTCAAGTATTAGTCTCTCTAAAGAGACATCACTTGACGTTGATTCCCTAGGAAAATAATGATACAATAAGGCACTAAATCAGGATGCAGACTGGTAATTGCACCGTGTTTTCATAATGGTCCTTTTCTTCAAAAAATTAGTAGCAGTTGATTTTCATATTTGGAAAATTCCATGTAACACAATACAGTCTCACTTTGTAAAACTGTCTGTGCTGCCTGGACTCTTCTGCATTTCAGGATTAGAATTACATTTTCAAGGTGTTAACTTTCAAGTTCTCCTGGAGAAGCCTTAATTCACAGAAACGTCATAGCTTTCTGCAGCAAACTCAGTTATTTTTTGAGTTTTAAATAATTTTAAGCTAATCGAGATGACAACTATAACTTTAAACTTTAGAGTAGCAATGGCCTCGGATTCTCAGTTTTCTCTCTTTGAATGCCCCCAGAAAAAAAGGGCTTGGCAAATCTCTACTTTTATGTCTCCGGTTCAAAAATGACAAGAGTCAAAGCTTGTGTATTTTCAGTCAAATGCAGGTAAGAATGACAGCTGAACACAGTGTTGAGAGAGACTGAGATTTGGGGGAAAACATACCCTGTGCCAGAAATGAAAGCAATTTTCGTCCAAAACTGATGATTCCTGTGGGGATGACAAGTATGGTCGCTGGGAGATGCTTGTAGCCGATTGTCCAGTTTGCTTTATTTAAATAATTATCAAATTCACTTTTGCTTGTGTCATATCCATGACTAATGTTTCTTTCAAAAGAAACTCCACCTGGTGGGACGCCCCCCCAGACTCCCTGCCTGTCCTGAGAGGTCTGGGGGCCTCAGTAACCCTGGGCATGGGTTATCATGGAGCCTCCACCCTCCACAAACACGTGTAAGGATTAGAGCTTGTCTGCACTGCAGGGATGTTACAAGAACACTGGCCCAGTGCCTGGATTAGATTTCAGTCCTTCAATGTGCAGAAAAACACCCTTTTTGTTGTTAAATCCTTCTTGGCTGGTCTCTGACCTGCTTGGACCACCCACCCTCCCATCCTCACACCGGACACCTGGTGGTGACCCTCCAGGACCCCGGCTGAGGGACGGGCACCCAGAGCAATCTCTTGTAGAGCTGAAGCTCTCTGAGGAGGAAGAGAATCACTGAGTCCTGCTCCCAGGCAAGTGGGGAAGAAACCAGGAGTTCCCAATTCCTCGCACACCATCTGTCTAAGTACCGGCGTTTGTTACACTTAGACATACACAGACCGGGGAGGGCACAGCTCAGTGGTAGAGCACGTGCTTAGCAAGCACGGGGTCCTGGGTTCCATCCCCAGTCCCTCCATTAAAAAACAAATAAAATAAAAATAAATAAACCTATTTACCTTCCCACCACAAAAAATAAAAATAAAAAATATAAAAAAAGAGAAATACACAGAAATATACACAGTGGGATAAATTCTACTCCACTAGAAGGTCTAAAATACAGGCTTCCGGGCTGGGAGCCCCTGCTCAGACCCTGATGGGATGTCAGTAAGCGAACGAAGGCGGCCTCCTCGCTGCACAGCAGAATTCACTTTATCTGAGGAAACAATCCCTAGGAGTTTTCATTAGAAATCATCCTGCTTGACACGTTTGGCTTTCTGGTTGATGTCGGCGGTGGCCCCCTACTTAAGCTCATTTAAAATCGGGTGTCTGAGTTCAGACCTGACCTCGAGTTTGCTCCTGGAAACAGCTGGTCTAAGTTCTTCGGAAGCCGAGAACCAGAGATCTCTATAAATTAATTCTGAATACTTCCTGTGTCTGTTTTGCAAATCACCGTGGTTAAAAAGGATTAAACTGATGTCACCCGAGGCCTCGGGTGTCTAACCTGCTCTTGACCTGAGGGGGCGCCGAGACGTCTCCCGGGACCTCTGGCACAACGAGAATTCCATGGGGTGATTCTTCCCCATAAACAGCAATGCGGAGAGGCAGGCGCCGGAAAATGACTGGCTTTGGCGTTTGTCTAGGTTTCTGACTCTGCCTCGAGTGAAGGCCACGCGGCTTTGTAGCGGCAGCGGGTGTCCGCTGCGGGCAGGAGGGAAAGGCGGCACCGCAGGAAGGTCTCGTACCGTCCCCGCC
This sequence comes from Camelus dromedarius, assembly GCF_036321535.1. Lineage (NCBI taxonomy): Eukaryota > Metazoa > Chordata > Mammalia > Artiodactyla > Camelidae > Camelus > Camelus dromedarius. Next base: position 26,390,540 of record NC_087463.1, read on the forward strand.
GCCACCCGCCGCCCACCAGACCCACGCTGCCCCTCCCCCGCGGGAGTCTGGCAGGTCCTGGGGGAGGGGGCACCCCACGGGGGTCTGGGGAAATCGTCGGGGGCCGGGCCTGGAGTCAGGGCCCCTGCGCCCACCACGCGGCCCCCTCAGTGTTGCCCCTGCCCGCGTGCTGTCGGGTGCACCGCGCCCTCCGCGGTGGCCTAGTCTCCCTGCCGCCTGCCATCCCCACTGGACCAGGAGCTTCTCAACGTGACAGCCACACGTTTATTCCCAACAGACGTTTCAATAAGGCCTGTCCAGTGAAGAACAAGTGTGTAGATTTGGATGAACTTACCATTAGAAGCCTTTTGAGAAGAACACAACCTTCAATCATTTTGCCCCTGAAACCTCATCCCAGATCTCAGCCAGGTGCTCGGCTCACGTCGGCACCTGTCGAGCTGAGTGTGAGATCTGCTTGCGGTGACTGAAGTTTTCTTAAATGGAGATAGCACAGAGCAAATCAAGTTCTGGCCAAAACTCTGGGTTTTATTTGTCTTCTGAGAAGCATGCTGGGTTGCATTGAAGTGCACTGGACACAGGGCCAGGTGCTGGGATACAGGGGCAGAAGAGGCCACAACCGCATGGAAGGTAGACAAGGACCTACCACCCAGCACAGGGGGTTTCACTTGGAAGCTCCATCGGACTTGGGAGCACGGGCAGCCCTGCTCTCGGGCCACTGTGACAGCGAAGCTCAAGAAAAGGACACTCAGGGTTTTGCTGCGAGATTCTCAGCCTGGCGTCCACAGGGCACCCGGCCAGATGTCTGTATGGAGAATTTAAGGTGTCTGTAAACTAGGACGGGAAAAATTAGATCCTTCTTTTTACTAATTTCAACCTGGAATTCCACATTTCCTTTGACTGAGAGCACAGGGCACAAACCCCAATTTCATAAGCAGCAAGCGTGACTTTGCTCCTGATGGACGTCACAGGCACACTTCTGTCCCCTCCCAACTGTTAGAGGTATTTTAGAGTATTGTTTACCCTCAGGGGTCCTTCAAAGTCATGGCGGGTGAGAGACACACCGTTAGATCTTGTTCTGTAAAGTGCTGATCATGTAGCCCCTCTGTTACTGTAAAACATTTTCGTTTTTTTGTAGGCAGCTGGATTTCAATATAGTTGGCTTTTTTTTTTGCAGTACGGTGGGTTTTGCTTTATATATTTAAAAGCATTATTTCTAGAAAGGGTCATCGTCACCTGATCTTCAAGCTGGTCATTGTGCAGAAAGGTCCCGAACTCCTGCATGGCCCTGGCGCCCTGAGCTCAGCTTGATCGCGTGTGCCTGCAGGCGGCCCTGGGAGTGTGGTCCGCACCCTGCCCTCTCCCACCACTGGCACCTCGGGTGTCCACACCAGCAGTGCTGGAGGTGGGCCCCTGCTCCGGATACCAGAAGCAGCCCCTTGGTGCTAGGTGGTGACAGCTGCCTCAGTACTGACAGACCGCGAACTTGATTAAGGTTCCAGGGGATCCAGTTCCTGGACAACTCACATGAACAAAACGAGGGCAAAGGAGCCAGTTGTCACGTCTGATGGCCTGTTGTTAACATTCAAGACACGTTACCTGGGAAGTTCAGGAAACTTTTGTGGAAGAGGGCTCAGCGTGGAGCTGGAAGTCCCAGCACAGTGAGAGACGCACAAGCCAGTGAGATGACACGTTTAGTCTAAGGCGTCTGGTGTCACGCCCGGTCTTCTCCAACCTTACGTTTTTTATACAACTGTAACAGTGACAGGCGTCTGATCTTAACTTCCCTACCAGACCGTCAGCCAGTTCCCATGTTGTCAGAGCACTTTGCAACAATTAGCCTCATAGGCTGCAATAATCATCAGTGGGGTCGGTTTTAACCATTATTCTAATTGGGGACATTTTGACTGATTTCAGATTGCTGCTGCTGAAAATAATATTCTTTTATCTAATGAAATATAGTTGACTTACCATGTTGTGTTAGTCTCAGGGGTACAGCAAAGTGATTCAGTTTCTTTATATATATATATATATATATATTTTTTAGATTATTTTCCGTTATAGGTTATTACAAGATACTGAATATAGTTCCCTGTGCTCTGCAGTAAACTCTGGGTTCTTACCTATGTTATGAATTGTAGTTTTACCTGTTAATCCCAAACTCCTAATGTAGCCCTCCCTCCCTCCCTCTCCCCTGGTACATCTTTGTTGAGTTGAATTCCACTGAGGGGAGCTATGTCAGGCTCCCGGAGAATTTTTCCAGAAATGTGAGACAGGGCAACGGGAGGGAGGTTTGACAGTGGAGAGATGTTTTCTGGAAGGTTATGAAAGTAATCAAAGAATCTGAAGGAAGGCATCCTGCCCTAAAATTCTGTGCACCGTTCACCTGCACTCATCATCTGTCGCTCCTCTCTGAGGGCTGTGCTGGGAGCAGCTCTAAAAGCATCAGAGCGAAGGGCAGGCTACCATCTGATCTTTCAAAATAAGCCCTTGCTCCTTTCTGATCTGCCATCTCAGTGCTTCCATTTCCAAAACACTTGAAATAGTCACCTTTTTTTTAAAGAATCAATTTATTTTTTTTTCCTGCAGAAACAAGCATATTCAAAAATTCTACTTACCTATACTACGGTTGCTAAAATTTCGTTTGAAGACCATGGTTAGCTTACCTGAATACACGGGGTAAGTAGCTGTTGCATTTTATATGGAATAGCTGACACTTCATAGGCTCCAAAGTGCGGAAGACCCTCCTGTGATGGGCAGTTCCCACAGCCCCATGGCTCCTTGGAGGCCTGGAGCAGGGCGGCAGGTTAAGGATCAAAACAGGAACGGCCCAGGAATGGGATGGTGCCATTTGCAGCAACATGGATGGACCTAGAGATGATCATACTAAGTGAAGCAAGTCAGACAGAGGAAGACAAATACCACATGATATCACTTACGTGTGGAATCTAAAAGAAATGACGCAAATGAACTTATTTACAAAACAGAAACAGACTCACGGGCATAGAAAACAAACTTACGGTTACCAGAGGGGAGGGGGGGAAGAGAGGTAAATTAGGAGTTTGGGGTTTGCAGATAGTAGCTACTACTGTATATAAAATAGATAAACAACATGGCCTTGCTGGTTAGCACAGGGAGCCATGTTCAATAACTTGTCATGGCCGATAATGGAAAAGAATACGGACAGGAAAGTGTGTATATGTATCTAAAAACATTATCTGTCTATTTAAATCCCCCAAGTAGTAAAAAAGAGAGACGCATAAAACAGGAGCATTTCTAAAAAACTCTTTATGCTCCAATTCAAAAATGATTAAAATTACTAATACAAAAAGCCCCCAAACAAACAAAAAAGGAAACAGACTCGCAGACCAGGAAAACAAACTTCTGGTTACCGAAGGGGGAGGGCGGGGGAGGATAAATGGGGAGTTCGGGGTTAGCAGGCACAGACGCCTGTGTATACAATGGACAGAGCACAAAGCCCTGCTGTGCGGCACGGGGAAGTGCACCCAGCACCTTGCAGTAGCCTGGGACGGCAAAGAGTAGGGAGCGCCTGACGTCTAGTGGACCCAACGGACCGACTCTCGAGGCGGAAGTCGGAAGGAAGTCGAGCAGAGGCTGGTTTCCCCGCCTCCTCCCCCGTTTGTCTACTGTGTGCCCATCCTGACCTAGAGCCACAGCTTAGAGAACAGGACACGGGGGGCGGCAGCTGTCGGGCAGGGACCGCCAACCAGGTTCCCCACGTGATGGGGAAATTCTCTCTACCATGAAACAGAGACACAACGAAAATACTCGCCTCGAAACAGAGCCCCCCGAGTTGCGTCTGAGATTTCTATTCTCAGACGCCCGAGGGATCGGTACCTGCTTTATCCTTGGTGGGGACTGAGCCCCGACCAGGGAATGGCCGTTTCTGCTCAAGCCACTTGAGAGGCTCCCGCAATCCTGCAGACCGTTGACTCCCGCTCGCCAAACACATAATTGCTTGGAAAACTGTTTCACTAAATAGCACCTGGCTTTTATCAATATGGATTCATTCTGTTTTTCAGTGCATTTTTTTTTTAGTAGACTTTATCTTTTTAGAGCAGTTTCAGGTTTACAGCAGAATTGAGCAGCTACAGAAACAGTGAAACGATCGTGGTCTCCAGGGGCTTTGGGGGGAGGGGCGGAGGGAGGGGTGAGCAGATGGAGCACAGGGGGTTTTTAGGGCAGTGAAATTATTCTGTGTGATACCACAGTGGTGGCTACACATCATTATGCATTTCTCAAAGCCCACAGAACGTACAACATTAAGGCTGAGCCCTAATGTAAACCGTGGACTTTGATAATAATGTGCCCATGTTGGTTTATCGATTGTACCGCATATGCCACACTGCTGAGGGGCGTTGAGGGTAGGGGAGGATATATGTGTGCGTGGGGAGGGCTATGCGGAACTCTGTATTTTCTGTTTTTTAGTGAATTTTAATGCAAAAAATACAGGAAAAAAATGTGTACAAAGTTTCTGGTGTTTTGAGACACCAGAACTTGAGTTCTTACAGAGAACCAGTTTTCCATCCATTGCATATGTGGGACTTAATTCACGACAGTAAGTACAATATCTACTTACTACACGCAGACCTCACCACTGTTAATACGGAGATATACAGACTTACTCTTCTTCAGTTAGACTGCAAGTCAGTGGGATTCCAGGCAGGCGGAATCTTGCACATCTCACTCCGCTTCTCAAAGTGCATTTGCCACCTGTGGGCTTAGCGCTCTGCCAATGAATGTTCACAAGAAGCAAGCAAGCGAGAGTGACAGGGTTAGAACCAAAGTGATGCCTTTATGTTTTTTCCGCATCTAATGTGCACGACTTTGAGTGAAGATGACAAAGTGAACAAAAATGCCGAATAATTTCCTCCTAAATTGCCTGTAAAAGTCCTTTGAAATTGTCAGAAGAACATAATACATTTCTTAACAACTGCAGTCTAGTGCAAGAAATTAAAAGACTTCAAAGTCTTGGCGACGACATGCCCAGGGTTTCCTCGGGAGCACTGGGAACGGAGCTGCCCACATGGAAGGAGCCGGCTTTCTGTCTTCGTGGTGCAGTTAGCTGTTCACTCCCTCTCCCTCCCAGGTGTGTATTTATCTAAAAAAGGGAGATTCTCCTTGGTCTGTGAGGACACTGCCTGTGATATATTTTCCCTAAAAATTATACCAGCTCAGTGAACATGTCATCCACCTGGTTGCTTAAGCCTCGAACTTAGAAATTCTCTCAAATAACACACATCTCAAATCCGTCTATTTCTTCAGTCCGTCTCATATTTAATGTTTCCTCCAGGGACACCTGTTAAATCCAGCCCACGCCGCCATCGTCTCCCTGTTTAGACTCTCCCAGCTCTGCCCTAACACTTCTGTTTCCTGCTCACTCCTGTCCCAGGCAGGTGACAGGGCCGGGGTCTGTGGGGAGGAAGATGGAGGTGAATTTATGGGGAAGAAAGTAGACCATCTGGGGTCAGGCCAGTCCATCACGCAAGGGGCAGAAAATGGACTTGCTTGCCTGCTCGTCTGAAGAACTGGAACGAAGCGTGGGAGCTGGGACAGAGTGCCCAGCCCTCGGCTTAGAGACTTTCTGGGTGGGATCTGACGGTGGGGAGACGTGTGGCTCACCAGCAGCGGATGCAAATTTTCAGTCTTGGCGTCAGCTGCCGAGAGTGCGTGCGTGTGATGCCTCCCCACCGCCCGTCCCCTCCCCAGTGCTCGTGACCCTGAGATGAGACAATGCCTGTGAAAGCTGCTTTCTCACACACGTACAGCAGTTCCCGTAGGAACAGGGGCCTCAGTCACATGTAAACAGGGGGCTTCATGTTGAGACCAGTGTGGGCAAATGCGAGCGGTTCCTTTTGGAAAGGCGGGAAGGGGTCAGGGAGCTGCTGTAAGATCCAGCAACGCTCACATGGACGCTCATGGTGCTAACTGTGTCGGTGCGAGAGCTGAAGACGTGGGAATGAAGTCACGCGGGTGCAACACCGCCATCGGGGAAGTGCGAGAGCAGTTTGGAAGCCTTCTGATCGCACGTTTATGCCTCTGGCGTGTGTACGAAGGGAGCTGTGGCGTTAGCGGGGCCCCAGGCCTGTCGCCGTCCCAGCGCGCTTAGCGGGAGGAGGAGCGAAGTCACGCTCCCCGATGTGGGGGTTTTAGCAAGACACTTGCAGGCGTTTCTGGTGGAGCGCGGAGGGCGCGCTGTGGATTTTGTTTCTCTTCGGACCCAGGTGATCGGGCTCCCCCGTCTGCGGCCTCACCGTCCCAAACTTGCTTCGTGGTTCCCATTTCTGGCCCTGACGTTTCCGCTTGGCTGCGTCTGTCTTCCGTCTCCCCCGTGGGGCTCTTCCCTTCTCTGCGGGGCTCCAGTAGCCTCCATCGGCCTCGGGCGCGCGGAGCCTGCTCTGCAGCGCGTCCTGGGGGTGGGGGGTGCTACCCGCACTCTCCCCTTCCGGTCCCTCGGAGATCTTCCCGCTTCCTGGAGTGCTGAGTGGTTGCTAACAAGAGCTGAGCATTTTGGGGTGTTGTGGCCTAAGAACCCGGGTCTCGTCTGTCTTGTTGAAACCTGCTCAGCGGCCTCCTTGACACCGGCTCCACCGTGGAAGGGGCTGCGGGAGGCAGGGTGACCCGGGCCGGGACCCCTCACCCTGTGGAGGGGAGCTGGGGAGGGGGGCTGGGGAGGGGGGCTGTGCGACGTGGCGGAGAAGCACTTGTTGTCTGAGCTGCTCCTTCCCCGGCCCGCTAACTAGACAGACGGCTTCTCCTGGGGCTCCCACCTTGGCCCCTGGGGGTACCTGTCCCTTCTGCCCTGACCTGGGAGACACAGGGCACCCACCTTGGGCCATTCCTTGGGTCCTGAGGTCCCCGGGGGCCTCCCTTCTTCTGAGACGCCTTCTGCTTGTTTAACGAATCATGTCCAATGTTATTCATTACACGTTCAGGCAGGGAGAGGGAAATCCGTCTATTCCGTCTTCCCAGAAGGGAGCGCCCCTCACTGCGGGTTTAATTTTGTGCGACGCTGTGTTTCCACCCCTCCAGCTGAACCGAGGTTCTATGAGAGTTACAGCCAAACACCGAGAATATCTAGATTGGGGCTCAGCCCAGTCATGGCCTCCACCTGGGAGCAGACACACAGACCTCAAAGGCCACCACTTCGTCCGTGGCTGGGCTGGTGCCCTGTAACCAAGGCAACGGCATCATTTATTATCCAAACGGGGATAGCCAAACTGAGAGGAGAAAAAGGTGCTGAAACCATTAAGACGATGCAGTTTGACGTATTTGTTTAAGAAAGAAAACAAAGCAAACTACTACGTCTTCACGTGCACTGAAGCAGAATTAAAAATGTTTCTTTGTATCACCTGAATATTAAAAAAGCAGTTAGGCAGAATCGTTGTTCTTATTACACAGCCACTTAATTTTCAAAGTTCTTGTCTGTGTCCACCCCGATACTCTGTCACTCAAACTTTCTAAAATACACACTTCTTATAATTTCTTTCTGCATAAAATACCTGATTCCTTTTCAGAATTACATATTATGGTTTTACGTTTTGACATTTTCAACACTTTCAGTTGACCATAATTAAAAAAAAAATTGCTTGTGGTGGGTCTGAGATACCAAGACCACTTCGGGCCGATGTGCTAACACAGGATGTCTTCAATTTTATGTTTTTTTGGATTGAAGTGTGTAAATACTTTAGCTTGAATATTTGGTGGCCAAACATTTTGTCCCCATTAAAAGTACCCTTTTTGGCGCTGGTTTGTATGAGGCACAATACATCAAGTAACTTGTCTCTAGTTATAATTTTTAATGTCTTATTAAATTTAGATATTTCAAATCCATCAGCCTTCTCAATTTCATTGTGCCTAGTACAGAATGGCCATGTGTCTAATTTAATTTCTCCAACTGCAAATGAGAATTCCAGCCAAAGGTCCCACGTTGGTGTATTCCAAAGCGCGACTGCAGGAGAGTAAGGTTAGAGCCCGTCCTGGGCGCCGCCGTCGTCTGGCTGGTTCAGGGTCTCCGCTGCTGCTGCAGGGGTGGGTTTCACCCTGTCTGAGTTTCTACGGAGAAATTTTTGGCATCTCGTTTCTTGAATACTTGACGAAGGGTTTCCAACTAATTTGAACAAAATGATGGCAACGCTTAGAGGACCTGTTTCCAAAATGTTCAAAATCCCTGCCAGGCCCTTGAGTGGACTTGCAAAGTAAATTATTCTAAAGCTCAAACGTTTCTGCAGTTTGTCTGTGGATGAGCCACAAAGACAGCGAGCACCGGGTGGAACCGCCGTGTGTCTCACAAGGTAAGCCCCGGATCCCCCCGAGATGGTCCTGTGCTGAGTGTGTGCGTGTGTGTGTGTGCGCACCTGCGGTGTGTGTGTCAGTTTCCCCACTGAAACCTGTGGGGACACACTAGGACTTGTCTGCCCCACAACAAATCCAAGTCAAGTTTGAATCCAAAAGTTTTATTTTAGCAAGAACGTTCTACGCACTGCGATGCTGCACCTCCAAACTGCACGTGTGTACCCTGACCACACCGCCATCTGAGCTCGTGGGGCAGGAGAAGTGAAGTCACACACGCAGGGTCTTTTCCCCGAGCCTGGGGACCAGCCCCCACCCTCTCTGGACACAGCCTCTGGCTGGGTGGGGACAGAAGGACACCTGCGTGCTCTCCCCCTCGGTGGGCGATCCTGCGGGGACGGTTCATACTCCACACACACGAGTGTCATTACCAGCGTCCAGAATGAGAGCGGAGCCGTCCCCGGGCCCCTCCCTGGGGGATGGAGACACGACGCCACTCTCCCGCGTCACATGACTGCCGTGCTGGTGCGCTGTGGGATTTGGACTTGGGATCCAGGCTTTAACAACGGGATGACTACATGTGCGCTCATGTCCCCTCTTGCTCAGAGTTATGTTGGGTCCGTGCAGTTTTGTTGAGTAACCAGTTACAACGTTTATTTCCACTTGTCTGACGTCTAGTTCATTGTGAGTCTCGTGTTCTTGTCACACTAGAACTTTCCTACTTTAAAGGTATTTCTTGTTCTTCTTCTTGCTGGATGTAGGCTGGCTCTGGGGAATTGGGCGGGTGGCCGACTCGATGCAACGGGGGCCCTCTTGACCCCTGTGCACCGGCGGCCTGGGTCCCAGGACCAGAGGGGGGGGGTGTCAGGGCGTCAACCTCACTGTCTGAGGGCCTCCCTCCCCTCGGAGCCCTGCAGCCGTGACTCTGCTGTGATGGTCCTAGGATTGTGGGGCCGTCCTCCTAACGAGGGGAGTCTCCAGCCTGGACAGGCCCCCAGGGAGTCCCGCAGACGGCGACGCCGTGACACTCGGAGGTGAAGTCGGGCAAACCTGTGCCTCGCCTTCCTGATGGGCCCCCGCAGGGCACTTCCTCCGGGGGCCTCCGAGATACTTGCTCTGGTGACTCCCACAGCAACATAAGAAGGCTGGCCACCACGATGCTGTCCTGTGGCAAGGCCAGACAGAGAGACACAGTCAGAGGCCAAGACAGAGGCTCCTCCGTGGGAGCACGAGGCCCCTGAAGCGGGGACTTAATTTCTCGTGACCCCTTTATCCCAGGCCCGGGGTGGCTCCCTAGCAATGTTTGAATTTTACTAAATTGAACTGAACTTTGTTCCACTTAGAATGTGTTTTTCGGTGTGCTCCGTCCGCCTCCACTCCAGCTGCTTTGCGGCGTCTCTGCCACAGCTCTTCACGGTGGTTGCTGTCTTCTGTTTGCCGACGCGTGAGGGAGGGGCTGGGCGGTTTGCCCACGGACGGGATGAGTGGGTTCAGGTCTCCCCGCCGCCCTCTGCCTGGGAGTCCTTGGACCCTCACCCCTAGGTTACAGGCAGGGGTCTGCGGGCGCACAGCCTGCAGCCCTGGTCCTGGGGAGCCCCTCTGCCCGGGGCTCTCACTCACTCGGCTGTGAGTGGCGTGACGGAGTCGGGCTTCTGATGGGGAACCTCAGGCCACCTGAGAGGGGGTTCTGGTCCCGGAGGTGCCGGGAAGTGCCGTCCTTCCAGCCCTGGAAACGTGGGTCTGTGAGGAGGGCGCCCCAGCCGCGCGTTCAGCCTCCATGTGCTGCCCCCGGGCCTCACCTTAGCGCCGGTGGGCGGGATGGTCTCACCGGGTCTGGACAAACACTCCTGGACCTTGCGGATGTGCTGTGGTGTCATGACCCTCACCCTTTCTGCAGGTGCATGAGAATTCCTTGGGAAGTTAGGAAAAGACGAGTCAATAACAACTAATTAAGCAACACAACTCGAAAGTTCCTAGATTGATTTAAATTATTGCTCTGAACCACCGTATCTAAAAGAAGCCTTAAAACATTCCCCTAACTTAACGACAGTTCCCTCTGTTAGGAGTCTGTCTGCTGCTCCAACTACATTTCTCTGTATGCACAGAAAGACATACACATCAATACACGTGCATGTAAATGAGAATAGATGCGTGTAAGTGTCGCTGTCTCTGTGCACACAGCAAACTCCTGGGGCAAGTTGACGAGTACACTCAGCTTCCCCATCACTCACTTCCTGCGTCAGAAACCTCGGTGGGGAAGCATCCGAGGACGGGTCCGTATCCCAGGCCAGCTCTGCCCTCTGCTGCCCTTCCCTGGGAAGCATCCTGCTGCTCCGCTGCTGGTGGAAGGAGCCCCAGGGAGGGGCCTCCGTGTCCACTCTTCCTGCAGGACCAGACCCCGAGCTCCCGGCCTGGGGTCCAAAGCTGTGCAGTTTGGTGAGAGTCAGGGACTGAGTGGGGATCTGAGGCTTTTTATTCCTTAATTTTGTAAAAGAACATTGAACATGACTTTGGCTTATATTTGGCTTTTGTCCCTTTCCAGTGAAAGGAAGCGTGTCGGAACTGGTTGCAAGAAGCAGCATGTGGCCCTTGCTGGAACGTGGGTCCTGGCACGGGACGCTCCGGCCTGGGCCCATCCCCGGGCCTTTGGGGAAGACACGTCTTCCCTCAGAATCAGCTTCCTGCCTCCGGGCCTGGCTTCCCTGCCTGTGAGGTGGAGAGGCTGAAAACCGACCCTGGGGGTCTCTGCGAGGGCTGATGAGACCGGCCGTGGAGCCGGCCCGGACGCCCCCCGTCAGGGGTGAGCACTGGCCACGCCTCGTGCTCCGTGCCCCAGAGAGTAGCTGACACCGTCTTCACGCGGTCAGGCCGGGTGGCCCGGCAGGTCCTGAGCACACAGTCCTCCCCCGGTTCTGCTCAGCCTGCTCCAGCGAGGCCTGCGCGGGGGGCAGGGTGAGCCCCAGCCGCGGGGGTTGTTGGGGACATCAGAGACGCGCTGGCCTGGGAGGGTGGGAAGACAAAGTCCTGCTCCCGGAAAGCCCTCCGTGGGGTCTGGAAAATGCAGAGCAGGGTCAGGACTAGTCAAACGCCGTCAGGACAAGGATGAGCACCGCGGGTCTCAGGCTCTGTCTGCGGAAGCATCAGCCCCGCCCCTCGGACCTTCTCCCGCGCCAGCAGGGCCCTCTGGGCGCCGCTCACAGAAGGGACGTGGCCCCGAGACGGGCGGTGTGTGGCACGTGGGGCGAGCCTGCTCAGACAAGGGTGTGCCCGTGGTTAGAACGTGGCTTTGAGAACTCATGGAACTATGGGCTGGCTCCAGGGGCAGGTCAGCCAGCCCCAGCTCGGGCCACAGTCCGCCGCTGCCTGGCTTCCTGCTGCCTGTTCACATTCTGCCCGGGGTGCTTTGGGGACGCAAAGGCAGAGTGGGAGTTGGGACAGGCACCACACGGCTTGCTCTTATGTTTGTGTGAATTCCCCCGGAATTCACATGTTGAGGCCCCAGCGACAAGGCTGTGTTTGGGGATGGGGCCCCTCGGGAGGTGATTAGGTTGAATGATATCATTGGGGTGGGGTTGCTGATCTGACGGGATGGGAGCCCCTCTAAAAGGGACACCAGGGAGCCAGCCCGCTTCCACCCCCAGTCCGCGCTCCCGCCTCGTGTGCAGACACACTGAGGACAGGCCAGGTGGGCGCACGGGGAGAGGCAGCCTTCAGCAGTCCAGGGGGCGAGCTCTCCCCGGACACCTTGGTCCTGGGGTTTTGGGCTCCAGAACGGTGAGAAAATCACTTTCTGGAATTTGAGCCTTTCAGCCTGTGGTCTTCGTCACGGCAGCCCGAGCAGGCGGCACACCTGCGAGTCGCGACGTCGGCCGCCTGGCCCGGTGCGGGAGGAGTTTGCTGTCTCCTCTAGAGAAATGCAGCAAGACCGCGCAGACGAGACGAGGGACGGCTGCTCACTCGGAGCCTGAGTTGCTGTCCTGGCTCTGGAAGTAAGGAACCTGAAGCGTCGGAGGTCAAATACCTCACGCGCTGTGGGTGACAAAGCTGAGACCGGCGCAGAAGCCCATCTGCCCCAAACGGTGCTTTAACCTCGGTCACATGCACAAGAGACCGCATTGCTGACAAGGGCACAGAAGCCTAGCTCACCTTGCTAAAAATGCAGAAATGCAGCTTTGCTCGTGGACGGAAGTCATGATCCCATCGTGAAGGAATCCAGCAGGAAACAGTCCAACCGCGGATGCCTTCGTAACTGCTCAGCCAGAGGCACCTTCAAGGGCCGACTTCACGACCTTCACAGAGAATGACAGATTCGGGGGAAAGGGCACGGGTCTGGGCGGGATGATTGTGGCTCGACGGGTTCCCGCGAGGGGCTTCGGTGGCAGGACCTGTGGGGGATGCAAGAGGGCGGTGCCCGCTGACCAGGGAGTGGATTTTTTAAAGTTTGATTGTGTGATGTTCGAACATCGACGAGTAGAGGGAAGAGTGTAACGCCCTGTGTGCCTGTTGCGCGTCTGTAATAATTACCGGTACCTGCCGGCATGACGTCATCTACAACCCTCATTGAAACATTTAAAATTTTTTTAAATTTTTCACTGAAGTGCAGTTGATTTACAATGTTAGTTTCAGATGTACAGCAAAGTGACTCAGTTATACATACATATTTTTTTCTTTTCAGATTCTTTTCCACTATATGTTATTACAAGAAATTGAATACAGTTCCCTGTGCTCTACGGTAGGTCCTGGTTCTTTACCTATTTTGTATATAGTAATGTTCATCCCCAGCCCCTAATTGTCCCTCCCCAGCCCTCTCCCTTTTGGTAACCATAGCTTGTTTTCTACATCCATGAGTCTGTTTTCGTAAACCCTCATTTTTTGAAGCAAGACAGATGTTTATTTTCTGCCCCATAAAAATAACCAGATGGCTCCCAGGACTTGTATCAGCTGCACTGAAGATCTGCGTGTGTTGCAGACACTAATGCACTTTGATGTCCATTGCTGTCTTGTTATTTAGGTACCAGGCATCCACCCCAGGTACGGTCATCTTCCCAGCATCCTTGCTGCCTAGAGTGGCCGTGTGACTGAGTTCCTGGGGTACCGGCAGTATGTGGGCCATCTTTGCCTTGCTCCTTAAAGATTTGGGTACGTGTCCCCCCATCCTCCCTACCTGGCATGGACCAAATAGCAGACTCTGCGCTGGCTCTGGTCTTGGCCATGGTGCAGCCCCTGAAGGGAACAGACACAGTTTACTGGGTGAATGACACAGACCAGATACTTTTGTCTTGCTAAGCCTGGTTTTCTTCCCTTGTAAAACGGCGATAATAGTAACTAAATGATTGACGTCTTTTAAAACTCAGCATAGGTAGCAGGAAACGTGCTAGGGAGTTTCTGGCTCTTGACAGACAGTGAGCACTTTCCCTCCCAAATTACCACTAATACCAGCTGACAGACAAAAGCTGCTTCAAATACAGCATCAAGGTTGGAACCATCAAAATCTCACACTCTGAAAAAGCATCTCACATGTGCAGAAGGATGGAATTCAAAGTTGTCTCACGCACAAATCATGGCAGCCCTTGTTAAAGGTTGAGAAATGCACTTTTTACTTACAAAGAGTGTAGCATGTGCATTAAATAAACAATAAAGGAAAAGGCTTAACACATCACTTCTTCTGAAAGTAACAAAAAGTCATCTCAGTCCACATTTATTTGGGTGTTTTCGTGACAAATGAATATGACCATACAGTATCCTGTTCCAAAGAAAATTGTAATGGCCTCTTGTTTAAGTAAGAATAATGTGCCCGTGATTATCAATCTGTTTCATCAGACTCAATAATTGGGCATTCGGGGACACATTCTTTAAACTTTATCTCCCTGTCTGCACTCCCCATCCACACAAAGTTTCAGAAGAAATACTTGAACAGATAGTCAAGACTCCATTAAAACCCAAAGGAAAAAAAAGAGAGAGTAATCTTATTTCAGCCGTCCCTAAACTCTGAGACAATGCTATTACCTGGAGGACAAAGTGATAAATCCAGCCTGCGTTTCAATTACCAGCCTCCCTAAATAGCTGTATCTTAAAGAATGTCCTCTAATCAGCAACACGAGAAGTGACTTAAGTGATGCTGACAACCACGCAGATTAGTTCATCTTCAAGAGAAGCATGTGGAACATGCACACAATGCCTTCTTGTTAATATTTTTACTTTCTTAGGTTTTTTAAATATGTTTTTGAAAGGTTTCTTTTATCAATATTTTCCAATAGTCTTAGTTTTTAAGACAATTTAGTGTAAAAGCTTAAATTCCCCTACAAACATCCCTCAACATTTGAAGACTTATGCTATAGAATGAATCCACATTTGCTGTGTCAACTATCATAAATTGAATCTTAAATATCAGGTATTTCCTCAACATATTATCCATTAAAAGTGTTCCCTACTTTTGCCAGAATAATTTGCGTCATGATGAACAAAACAAGAACTGAGATTGATCAACTGAATGAATAAGCAAAGTGAGAATCTCTTTTATTCACTAAAATGGAACCAACGTGAAGAGCTGTGTGTGTCAAGAAAGTTCACTGGATAAAGTGGGTTATTTGGAGGAACTGTTTCCGTCCTATAAACAGCACACCTTGCAGAATGCCTGTGCATCCTGGTTGTCAGACACTCAGTGATGAATGACCAGAAATGTTCTGCAGAGCTTACACGATCATGTATTTAAATGATTAACTGAAAGATTTCAAACCTAAGAATGATTATCCAAATCTCGCTGTGAGACAACCTATATCTGAAAAGTTCCTGCACACTGAAAACTTTCATTCCATGTGGTCTTAAATGAGTAACACAAAGTTTCCTTCAAGATGCCAGTTTCCCAGACCTGACGTAACCTGGGAGGGTTACTGGCCCAGGGAGAGTGTGGAACCAGCGCTGGCCTCGTCTGCCGTCCTGACCCTGGGCTCCAGGTGTCTCACTTTTGATGCTGCAACTGTCCGTTTGTTCTCCCGGAGAAATAACCCAGCGTTTGTAGGAGAAAATCTGTAAATGTTCAGAAAGGAACTGGCAAGATGTTTCCTAAGTTTGAACCAATGTTTTCTCGAGGTGGTTCCCAGGAACCTTTGGTGCCACAGTGCAGCAGAGAGTGTGCTATTGCTATGCTCAGACAACGGTCCCTCCAAAACAATCCAAAGTTTAATAAGAAAAAACCCAGAGATAACTTTAGGAGACGAGACTGACAGGGTAATGAACAGGACGAGTGGCAGACAGCAGGGTTACTACCCTTTGCGCACAGAGGTGTTCGTTTGAAGCTGATTTCCTGGAATTGTTTTCACTGTGACCACTGGAAGTGAAATATGTTCACTGTCTGAAAAGAATGCAGTGAATAATGGGTGACGAGTCAGCGTCAACAGCAGGCGGACACCTGGAGTGTGAGTTACGGGCAGGGTCCCAGAGATGGCAAAGCTGCGGAAGTGAGCGCGGACGCGGCGCGGAACTGCAGCGCGCGGAGCAGCTGGAGGTGACGAGCCCGCCGTCGTCTCACGGAGCCCAGCGCAGCTTCGGGGAGGACGAGGTGCCACCCCCGGGGCTGCCATGAGCCAACCCGGGCTGCGGGGAGCCGGGGGTTCTTCCCCCCGTTGGGGCGATGGATGCCGCGTGGACGATATTTAATACTTTTAGGAGACTAAAAAGGAATTTAGAAGGACTGTGAAGGACCATGCCAACGGCAAAATTAGGAAAGAAAAGATGATCAGAGTTAACTACGTTGAAAATTCCTGAGTGCTTAGACTCCTCAGAACAACATCAGAAATGTGGAAGACATTGCTTGTGCTGTTGGAGGCACGCTGACCTGCCTCAGATGTTTACTTACAGGCAGGCAACGGTCACACCAAGCGGTGACAGCCACCGTCCGTCCGGCACAGCCCGGGTTCCCGCACGAAGGCAGACTCACGCTCGGGGGCAGGCGCGCCTCAGCTCCCGGGCTCGCGCAGGCGGGTTGCACACGACCGTAAGGCAGAAACCCGGCAAATAAACCGCACTCCGGTAAAGCTTCTGGCTCTGGGTTGTCAAAAGGACAAACAACCGGGACACACAGGCGTTCTGTCAGCTGTGCTGTTTATAGGGTGCGAACGGTTCCTCCAGATGACCCGCTTGATCCAGTGAACTCTCTGGACACGCACAGCTCTCCACATTGATTCCATTTTCGTGAATAAAAATGTTTAAAGGTGTTTAACTACCTAATTCATGATTAGAAAAGTTAAATATGTTAATATTTAAATTAAAATAAACAATAAATCAGTTTTAAAGGATATTTTACCACTGAGTCCATGATGAAAAGTTAAATAGTTTTAATATCCCACCGCTCCCTCCTCTTTCCCCTCCCGCCCCATCCCCCTGTGCTCGGCCTCCTTCTATGACTAACTTATCACAAACGGAAATACGCTTGTTCTGTTAAAAAAAAGCAATCCAGCCATCAAGAAGTGTAAACACGAAGCGTGAAAGGAGCCAGGATGGCACCTGTTTTGAGTAGAAACAACGATTCATAGAGACCAACCCTTCCGTAAGTTTCTCGCGCGCAGTCAGAATTAATAACGCCCTGGCGTGGGATGGTCTGACGCGGTCCCCCTTGCGGTGGCCGCCTCACCTGTGTGCCCTGGATGCGCTCGTCCCCTCCCGCCTGCCCTTACCCTCCTGCTGCAACAGCGCTTGCGCGTGAGCGGCGTCAGTGACAGCTGCGAAGTGGGGGAGTACGTTTACGGAGGACACACACCCGTTAGGGGAGAGGCCAAGAACACAGCACGTTTCCTCTGCCTCCTCCCTCTCAGTCACAGAGCTGGGCCAGCGCCAGAGCCCCTGTGCTGGTGGACAGGACCGTGAAACCGAGTTCTGGACGAAGGCAGGCGCCCCTCGGTGTGGCCCGAGCGAGGCTGCTGGAACCTGCCGTCACTCTCCGCACCTTCTCTCTTTCCTGACCTGCTGGATCCGGGGAGACCTGGGCTGCCCCCGGCGGTGGGGTCACTAAGGGAGAGGACCCCGGAGTGACCGCGAGGTGAAGAACGCTGCCCCTCCCCTTCCCACCAGCTCTGTTGGATGGATCCGACCCTGAAATAGAACCGCGTTGGGTTCAGCCATTGAGAACTGGGACCTTATGTTCACGGCACAGAGCCTATCCTGACTGAGACCCACGTTATTCTCATTGTTGGCCAGATATTTCCATCATTCTGCTGAAGTCCTGCCAGTGGAGTCGAAATGGATGATTGCCTTACGCTGTTGCCAAGGCTGCATGTGATTAAATAAGACATGCGGTCGTTGTAAACCCAGGGACCTCGCTGAGACTCACTGTGGACCGAGTCAGGGCTCATTTCCAGCATCCTCCACATGCGTGCAGCGCGTCAGCACCTCTTCTGCTGTCAATCACGTTTGCGTTATCTGCGGGGGAGGCTGCGGGGACACGGCTGGGCTGGAGGTGGAGACACGGGGCTCCCTGGGCACTGGGTCTGCCGTGTCCCCTCTGAGGATGTGCCCCTGCAGGTGCTGAGCTGCGTTCCAGGACCAGGAAAGCAGCCCCTTGAGCAGAAGTGAAGAGACTGTGAGAACGTCTTCCAGGTTGTCCCGAGAACACACGCGTCCTGCAGCTCAGCCCCGAGAGCCAGGGCTCCCCGCACGTCTGTCCACGTGTGCCTTCCTCCCAGCTCCGCCCGATTTAGCTTCCCGTTGGACAGTCCGTCTCTCCTTACCGACCATCGCGCATGCACCACCATTGCACACATGCACACAGGTAACACAAATGTGTCTTCTGTATCGATGCAGTAATTAATGTTATAAATATATAAATAACAATATAGCACAAACATGGAATATTCTACAAATAAGTGATGCATAAACATGACAAATCTGTCCTTCTCTGTTAACCACAGCCTTTGTCCTGTATATTGAATGTAATTTCACATTTGTCGTTTGCCTTTGACTCTTTTCAGTGCAGATGCTTGCATTTTTTCTGTAAATTCATTACCATTTTTCTTAAAGACAGTTTCCATTGATTAAGGCGACAGGCAAGGAAGAAGTCCAACCTGGGCCAGAATCTCAGGTGTGGGGACGTGAGCTGGTCGGAGGCAGATGCCACCAGGCACCGTGAGGAGGCAGGAGCCAGGTGTGCGTCTGCGGCGCCACGGGGCTTAGGAGCGGCCGCCAGGGCCACTGGGGCTCCGGGCACGAAGTCCCCTGGCTCCGAGCGCTCTTTCCCACAAGCCCACTTACTTTCAGGGAGATTCTGCTGGACTTGCCGGAGCACTGAGCTCACTCGGGGTGGGGGTGAGGGTCGGCACGGATCCTTCCTTGGGGCAGAACATTGTTTTCAGCAGCCTCTGTTTTCCCTACCTTTTTAGGGCGCCGATCCATCATCCAGGGACGTGGGGGAATTTTCTACGCGCTCCCAGTGCCTCACGAAAGTAACAAGGAAAATGGCTCTGGGGAGATGCCACAGGGTCTCGAGAGAATGGATATCCAGTGGTTTTAACCCCTGTGCCGTAAAGCCTCCTTGATCATCATTTGCCCACGTGAAATGTTCCTCCCTTCCACCGAGGAATTACAAAGACGCCCCCAAGAAGACAGAGAGAGAGAGAGAGAGAGAGAGAGATATGGGGTTTGTTCTGAGACAGCTGAGCCCAGGACATTGCAAGACTTTGGAGCCCCGGGAGCCGAGTGAGCCTCAGGAGGGCTGCACTGTCATGAATGTCCAGCAGCTCCTCCGCCGCGGCTGGCACTAGTCTCCCTGTGAGTAATTAATCTGAGATGGTTCCTGTTCCAGCAGTGAATAGAATTTAACTTGTGGAATTTATTGATACTCAGGTCTCAAAAATTCCTGACTATGCTCCTGAAATAAATGAACAGAAAAAAGCAGAGAGATCGCCCTGGTGATTAACATGTGCTGCTTCTGTCTCTGGAGAAAGGACCGTGGTCAGATGCTCAAGTGACCTCCAAGCGTCCTTGGAAACTCACACATATTAAAAAAAATGTTTCCATTAACTTTCTCTCCAGAACCATTCAGTGTAACGTTCTTCACGGGTAAGTCCTTTTTTATGAGACTTATTGGTTGGCAATTATGCTCTCTGGCAAGTTGAGAGGCTTTTACTGTGACTTAATGTGTGTATTTATCTTACGTTCCTCAGGGGTGTTTCATCTCCACCCGCAGGGAGCTCGGGGAAGCATTTGCTCTGCTCCGGCAAACGCCGTCTCACACGGAGGGTCTGACACTCACGCACCGGCCAGAAATGCTGGGGTGAGGCTTGAAGAGGACTCAGTCAGGGAACATCTTGTGTCAGTGACGTATGTCGCCTCCTCGTTCATGAAGGTTCCAGGAGGCAGGGCATTCCTCTCTTTTCCTCGTCTGACTACGTTCAGTCCACCAACAATTTCTATCACCCTCTGGCCCCCAGATACATCAAATCCACGGAGGTGACTCCAGCTCCTCTTCCCCACCATAGCACGAGTCCTCACCTGCTCCGACCTCTGCCTCCGGCCACGTCCCAGACCATCACATCTCCACTCGGTGTCCAGACACCTTTCACAGCCAAGCCCTTCGCTTGTCCACCCGGACATTCCCAGAGACCCAGGCACTTCCTACCGTTCTTAGAACGAGCTCCTAACCACGTCAGAGCTCTGCGTCCCGGCGATGCAGCCCCACCCCACGCTGTGCCGTCACCGTGGACCAGCCTCCGCTTCTCACGGACCCATTTCCCCAGACACACGGAGCTCGTGCTGACCCAGGCGGTGACTCTTGTCTCCGCTGCCCAGGGCTCTGCATGGGGCCCGTGCCTGCTTCCTGCCTCCACACTGGTGCTGGGCTCCGTCTCTCCTGCTCAGAGGGGGCCACGAGCACACACGTCAGATAACACACACGCCACTGTCACACCACCCTGCTTACCCTCCTCACAGCCCCTGACGACACCTGCTGCCCCGGCGCTCGTTTACTAACTTGTCGTATGATTTACCTTCTCTTCGTTGCCATTCCTTCCCCCCAGATGGTCCCCAAGGGCTCTGTGGGGAACTCTCCCTCCAGCCCAGAGCTTTCGTCTCCGTGCACGCTGGTGTACTGAACACATGGCACAACTGGGTCAATGCGGTGCCTGTGACCGCACAGGCCCTCGGCCTCCTCAGCTGGGGGCTTGCTCTCCTCGGGCAAGTTCAGGTATTTTCAAGACTGTATTATGATCGGGCTGAGAAGTTTTACATCAGTTAAATAAAACGAGTAAGTGTGCAA
The DNA here is from genome assembly GCF_036321535.1 of Camelus dromedarius. NCBI lineage: Eukaryota > Metazoa > Chordata > Mammalia > Artiodactyla > Camelidae > Camelus > Camelus dromedarius. The sequence goes on from NC_087463.1 coordinate 26,411,094, forward strand.
TATACCTACTTACCTTGTGTTGCTTTTGTGTGGCCGAGAGCCGTAACAGTTCGAAATGGATCAGCAGCCTGTAGCCAGTGATGGGAGGAGGTACTGTCTGTCACTGGCAGGATTCTGGAGCAGAAAATCAACCACGAGCCATCCAGGCCCTGACCGTGTTGGCGTCAGCATTCCCTCTGGCTCCCATCTCTCCTGTGCGCGCCTGAGCCACGCGTGGGAACACGCCCAGCGTTAGCGAAACTTTGATCAGGGCAGAGAGGGCTAAGTTTCCCTGAACTTCGCAGGGGAGGCTTCCTGTATTCTTAAAGAGGCGTCGCGGCACAGTGAGGGGAACAGAGCCTTACTGACATTTTACCTGTAGTGGTGATGGGAAGGGAAGTGGACAGCAGGACATTCTGAGAAAAAAAATCACAAGGCTGTTTCCACGGGAACTGACAGAGGCACGTCCTTGAATTCCTGGAGGAACAGCCGTGGTCGGTGAACCGTCAGTCTCCCAGGTTTATTTGCAGGTCATTTCTGCCAGCCCCCGGTGACCCGCCGTGAGAGCTGTCTCCGGGCGCGGCCGCGTCGGGGCGGTCAGTAACCACTGTGAGGCCCAGACGGGCGAGACCGACACTCGATAAGCTTTCAGGGGGAGACGCAATTCGAACCGGAGGTCAGAGTTTTAAAACGATTAATAATTAAATGTTTACTGGACGTTGTGTCCAAAGGATCAACAAAAATGTAAAAGAATCAGCTCTTCCCTGAATAGAGTCTGTTTGCAAGTGACGAGATTCTCAACCCACGGGCTGTGCTGGATTTTCCTCATTTTAATTTAAAAAAAAGAACAGAATAAAATCCTGCAAGATGCTGGCAGGACACCACATTGCTAAGCACTCACGTGTCTTGCTGAGAGAGCTGCAGGCACTTACCGGGCATTTTAATTGGTCTTTAATATGTGGTTATAACGATTTACTCTTTGATCTCTTTTTGACCTCTCTCGCAGTTCGCTAGGTGCACGCAGACCTCCCTGCATCGCGATGCGCTGTGCTCTGTGATAGGGAGGCCCCGGCCGTGCCACAGCGAAGAAAGGCAGAGGAAGTCCCTGCACTCCCGGGAGAAACTTGAGCGGTTATATTTAATTAGTAATTTCCCTCACAGCTGCCTTCATTTTTATCCCAAAGATCTCTGTTTCTTTTCCATTCGAAATGCCACCCATAAGATTAAAAAAAAAAAAAAACATTTAGCGCAGTAACAGTGTCTAAAGGGAGTTACAGAAATTCAGGGTAATGCGGGGCTGTTCACGTGAACACTAAACCTTTTGAAATGTGGTGTCTCTGCCGATGACAATGTTTTCTTGTTGGCAGAATATTTAAAGATATGTAAAAGTCCTTTTTATGAATAATAGTTTTATAATAAAATATGTGCTTATTTCAGAAACTTTAGATAAATTAGAAAGGCATAAATAAGAAAAAACACATGGCCCAAAACTTCACTACCAATTAACAACCATTATTAACATTTGCATTTTCTTCCAATCCCTTTTTCCTGTGCGAGGACGTCGCCCCTCGGCAGCTCACTGCGAGGCCTTCCCAGCTGATGCGGCCCTGGGCGCCCCCTCCCGCCCCAGGCAGATAAGGGGCCCAGCGGGCCGTTTCCCGGAGCCTCACACACACGTTTTCAGTCGATCTGGGTTTGTAGCCAATTTTGCTTCAACTGGAATGTCTACACCTGACTCTGTGTCCAGCTGGGTGAGTCCCCCGTCACATCTGAAGGTTCATTTTCACTCCTGCAATTTTCCTGGTAACACTGATTCCTATTCCACTTGGTTTATGGAACAGGACAAACAAACTTTTAACTCCTGAGAAAAAGGTGAGAGGGTCCAATCACAGGGAACTTCCACATCTGCAAAAAGTGCCACAGGCACTTGATGAAATTTTATGGAAAGTTTAAGTGATCTGGGATGTCTTTCAAATATCTTAACATAGCATTCTGTGATATGATTCTTTCTTAAACCCATAATTATCTCTTAAGTGGCTTTTATTCAGATCTCAAAGGAAGCCTGATAAAGATGATTTCACTTACGCATTTTAGAGTGTAATTTCTTAATGATGTGTGACACACAAATTGACCCTCATACACACTCCAGATAAGCAGGTCATTTTTGTTCATTTTACCAGCTTTGGATCATAGTTGGAAAATATAAGGAAGCGACACACTTTCTAAATTCTACTCAATTTGTTTAGAAATGATTTTGAGCTTATTAGTCCTGAAGTGGACGAGCATCCGCAGGTTTGATGTCATCCACGTGTAAGTGGGTTCTTGGGCTTGGAACGTCCCCAACACGCACGCGGTAACTCAGGTTCTTAAAGTCAAGGCATTTGTGCGTTTTGCCTGTTCAGCACCTGGTGCCGCTCACACGGGGCTACGTTCTCTGCTGGAGCCGAGCCACGAGGCGGGACAGAGACCGGGGACCCACGCTGGCGCCTCGTCCACGCGGAGCTGGCGCTGCCGTCACACTTGTCACGGGTGTGGGGCTGAGGGTGCTGGGAGGGGACAGCGTCGGGAGGCTGAGCTGGAAGGGCTGGGTGCCGGACGGGACCCCTGGGTTTCAAGTACATGGTGCCTTTGATGTGCCGATCCGAACAGCGTCTCCATTTACGTTGAAAACTACACAACGCTTGACATGAGAACAGAGGTGACCCCGCCCGCTTCCCCACGTAGCAACACAGCAGGGCTTTGCTGGGCGTGAAGGGAGGCCGCGCATTCCTGACGCCTCGGACGCTGCGATCTGCTGTTCTCGCCGGAAGTTTAAATCTTTTCCTCAGTGAAGACTGTTTTGGGAAGATTGGCACAGAAATGGGTGAACAACGCCACAAGGGAAGAAGGGCACCAGTCTTATTCCAGTGCCTTCCGCAAATGAGACCAGTTTGCAGGCCGAAACTAGTAAGCGCAGGACAGGTGGGCAACAAGCCCCCACACCGCACAGGGAACGCCGTCCACTGGCTGGCGGTGGCCCACCGTGAGAAAGAAGCTGGAAAATAACGTGCACGTCGTGTAACTGGGTCACTTGGCGGTACACCTGAGATACGGTGAATCAACTGTGTTTCAGTCCAAAGAAAGACCCAGCGCAGGAGGCCCAGTGGCGCCGGGGACCCACGCGCACCATCTGCTGACCGAAGACAGCGGCTCCGAGTCGCTCGAAGTCCTGCTGATTCTTCCGTCAGGTCCCCTTGCTAACCGGTGGCACAGCTCGACCAGCTGGGAAGACCCAGTGAAAACTCTATGTTTCTTCTACATTTTATATTTAAATCTGCATAAAGATGAAGGCTGATCATCAGAGACTTGAGCCCCTGAGCTTCGCGCCACACTGGCTGAGCCCAGAGAAGTCAGCCTCCTTGGCCCCCGTCCTGGTCGGCTTCCGTGAGACCCCAAAGCGCGCTTTCCCGTCTGCTCCTGCACGTCTGACCCCAGATGGACCGGGACCTCCCCCCTCCCGCCCCCCCCCCCCTTACCTCGCAGGGCCTCCGCCCTGCGGCAAGCATCCTCTGAGGGCCTCAGAGCCGCCGCGGCGGGGCAGCGCTGGGCTGGCAGGTGCAACGGCCTGCTATGACAGGAGATACAACTCCGTGCCGACCGACACTGATGGGAAACCCTGCAAAGCTAGGAGGTGAGGGGGTTTTACTCATTTCTTTCTGTTCCCAGATGACGGAGCTTAAACATACACCCAACCGCCACGGGGTCCGACTGCTTTCTTGTCTGTACGTTATCGCTACGCAGTCGTGTCAGGACGATTAGCTGCAGGACAGGTGGTGTGGAAGTTCTCTGGAAAGAGGCAGCTTCAGCTCAGATCTGATCACACACAAGCAGCCTTTACCCCAAAACTGTGTGACGCTGCCGCCACCTGCTGGCTTGGGACAGTTAGAAGGTGCACCTTTAGGTTTTCCAGAGTTTCCAGAAAAGTCTAATTGCAGCCCCAAGCGGTGTGGCCTTAATTCATTTTTCTAAGAGTGGGAACACATGCCATATCAGGAAATACCCTAAAAACCACACTTACGGTGACTGTAACTGCACAGGCTACCGACAGCGGGGACGGTCCTCGGGTGTCTCAGCGGACACGCAGGCAGCGCCGTGAAACCCGAGCCCCGTCAACAGGGCGAGGTGCGGCCCGGCCGTGACGCAGTGACGTGCCTTTAACATAAAGGGTCGTGCTGGTTGAGCTCTTCATACGCTTTAAACATTCTGGTTAAACACTGCGAAATGTAAACGGACTCATTAGACACGGTCCGCTTTCTCGTTGCTCAGAGAAGAGGGATCAGAGGGGTCGGGGACACAGATGTAGAAAGCAGACTATGGCCACCGGAGGGGAGGGGGCGGGAAGGGATAAACTGGGAGTTCGGGATTGGTAGATACTGACTGCTACATGCAAGACAGACACACAGTACAGTCCTGCTGGGGAGCACAGGGAGCCACACTCAATACCTTGTGACGGCCTAGGGTGAAAAGGAACGTGCAGGTACAGAACTGAACCGCGGTGCTGTGCGTCGGGAGCTAGCGCGACCTTGTAAACCAGCTGTGCTTTAGTGATAACCATAATAAAGACGCGCCGGGTGCTGAGGCGCAGCCCCAGAGGGCTCTCCGGGGTCAGGAGGGCGCTCACCCCGCAGGCACGGGTGAGCCCGGGCTCGGGGAGGACGGTGGAGCTGGGCCTGGTCTTGGATGCGCAGAGCAGAGGGCGGGTGGGCGGGCGTCAGGGGAACGGTCATGAAGCCTGGCGGGTCGGGAGGTGAAGAGGGCCCCGACGCCAGGGGCGCACAGAGGGTTTGGGAGTCAGACTGGGAAGGTGGGTGTGGACAACGCAGCAGGAGCTCGCAGCCCAGGCCCAAGAGTCCAGGCTACCAGGCTGCCGCCCCGCAGACCACAGTCGGGTCCCCGGGGTGAGCGCTCAGAAGTGCCCGGGCAGCGGGCCCGAGGTCTGCAGTCTGAGCAAGGCCCCACACTCAGCGTGTCCTTGAAGCCCAGCCCCAGGTGGGAGGCGGGACTGCGACTTCCTGGTTCCTCACTTGAAGGAGAGCGTGGAGGGAGAGGAGAGGGTGGTGACTGTTGACAGACAGGACTCAGAACAAACTATCCGCTGCTCAGAATGACTCCTCGACTTCCTGTTAAAGAACAGGGCTGTTCGGGGACATTCTGGGACACTGGCGCTGGACATCCCTCCGCGTGTGACCTGTCCCGCCTGCGCCCTCGCTCTCGAACATGCCCCTGCTTCTCTCTGCCTGGTCCCCAGGGGCCCGCTTGCCCTGGGGCTGCTCCGAGAGCTCCCGATGGCCTCTGAGGACACGGCTCGTGTGGGTCCCGGGGAAGGTGGGCCTGGTCCCCTCCACTCGGAGTGCCGGGGCGTTTCCCCACGTGGTGTTGGAGGGAGGACATCACCACTGCTGTCACCTTCCACAGCAGCTAGTACTTTTACTTCTTCCTCCCGTGAAGTGAGAGGAAAGGGGTGGGGGCCCTGCGTTGGGAACGTCGGCAAAGTCGCCCAGGTGTGAGGGGACCGCGTGCGGTGGGGACAAAAGCCACCATCCTCTGAAGTGAGGCCCAGGGGAGCCCGGCTGTGACTCGTGGGCCAAGTGGGGCGGGGAGCAGGGTCCCCATGAGACCAGCAGGACAGCTTCCACGCGTCTCAACTGGGAGATGGCGACTCTAGTGAGGAAAAGGATTCCAGCCGCGTGAACGAGGGCAGGACCAGAGGCGGCGCCGTCAGTTTACACTTTTTGTTGTTTTTCACAGCCAGATGGAGTATGAGGCTGAAGGGAAGGCAGTGATCGGGGAGCAGGGGGAGGGAGAAGGTGGGACAGTCTGGAAATAATTTGGGGAAAATAAAATAGGACTTGGTGACTGTCTGGAGGAAGCGAGGGAGACAGAAGTGCGTGAGTGGCGAGTTTTCCTCTTTGAGTGACCAGCACCTGGTAACGCAGGTGGGTGACGCGTGGCGCACAGAAGGAGAAGCGTGTCGGGGGAGATGTGGGGGCTACCTGCAGCCTCCAGGTGGAGCTCTAGAACACTGGTCTACTCTCTACGTGGACCAGGCTGCCAGCAAGAGCTGCCCGTTATTGGGCGCTCGGGGGTCAGGGGTCAGCGATCCTGAGCTCACTCAGCTGGTGTGAGTGTTGGAAAAAAAGTTACTTCTAGAAATTCATGGCAAAATATTTCTAAAACCCAAAGTAGCTAAGTCTTACTTCTACCAATAATGCTCACATCAGTTTCCCCCATCTTTCAGACTGCGGGGAGTGGGACAGAGAGGAGAAGGGCTGTTTGTCGCAGTGGGTTTCTGAGAAACTCCAGCAGGGCTGCAGGTTAACACGGACTGGTGGAGCTGTGGCTGAAGCAGGTCAGGCTGTGCGCTGACAACTGCTGAAGATGGGGAATGCGTCCATGGGATTTGCGTCCACTTTTGCACATATTGGAAATTTCCCATAATAACAGGGTAAAAATAAATTTATGAAAAAATTTAGGGCAAAACTTTTAGCAGGAGATTCAAATATTCATTAAGCATCTTTTGAAGGATCAGTATCCATATTAGCTGGTAACGTAGGGGAGGGGTCTTAGGTGCGATCTACGCCATTAACATCCTTTACCCTAAAAACAAAAGACCAAAAACTCATCAACAGACACCTTATAACTTCAATATATATAAGAAAACTGAAGATGTAAAATAGCTTTAAAGCAGTCACTGCCATTATATGCCACGTGCTGCATCAACAGTGTCTCTTATTCAAAATTAAACCTGTTTCAGTATCTTTCACCCAAACTGGCATCAAATTTTTTGCTAAGCAAATATATTGTTGATAAGGGAAAAGGTGAAACCTTGAGCTAATTACTTCTACAGAAGTCTCCCAAGCCCAGATTTTATGTTCAGAGGGAAAAAATGGAGATTTCTAAAGCCTGGTAACTTTTTCTGCAGATTCAGTTTTGTTTTGTTTTTCAGTTGAGGTCTAGTCAGTTACAATGTGCCAATTTCCGGTGCACAGCGTCGTGTCCCAGTCATGCATGTACACACATAAATCCGTTTTCATAGTCTTTTTCATTAAAGGTTATTACAAGATATTGAATATAGTCCCCTGTGCTATACAGAAGAAATTTTTTAAAATCTATTTTAATATATTGTGGTGATCATTTGCAAATCTCAGATTGTTTGATGTCCTTGCTTCCACTAGAGGGCTCTGTGGACAAGAGAAAACATTCAAATCAGAGTTTTGAAGCTGTTTAAAATGTATGCCATTTTATCAACTATAATTTGGTAATTTTGGTTTGAAATTCAGAGGTAACTTATTTGAACAGAACTAAGAAATAGTATGACATTAATACCTTCAGACATTCTTCTTCTCTGATTATCTGCCTCTGTGTCGACAGGTGCTCTGAAAAGTATTTACACTCCATAAATCCTTGTCATTTTCTTGTTTTACTAGGAGTTGTAATTGGCACTAATTATTTCTGGATGTGAAGTTCTCCGATTAGCTAACGGTCTAGTTGATAATTCAGAAGTCTGCCATTCATGATTTAATACTACTTATTCCAGGGCTATTTTGAAAAACGTTAATACCAGTGTCATAACACAAAGGTTGTAAGTTCTTAAAAGGGACCTGTACTCACTCAGACAAATTGCAATAGTGGTAAAGACGTTTCCTTCCCGTCTAACTTAAACGACAGAAGTTAAACGTGATTTGAGGGTCACAGAAATTAATCTTTTCCATAAACATGAGCATATCCTTATAAACATCCTTGCATTTGACACAGTCAGGATTTTAAACTTGAGCTGTGGAGGTTACAAGCTCCACAGAGGGAGAAAGGGGAATCCACACCCAGTGTCCCTGCAATTTATTATCTAAAACATCAAGCTTTTAATAAAAACGTAGGAGACGTGCAGAGAAACAGGGAGGTGCCACCTAGCTGCAGGGAAAAACGCAAGTAATACATATCGAGACGGACCTGATCTCAGATTTGAGACACGAAGACTCCAAAGCAGGAAATATAAATATAGCAAAAGAATTAAAGATTAAAGAATCCATGAATAGAGAAGTTAAAAAAAAGAAGTTATGACGTCAATGACGACACTCAAGTGGAGAATATTAGTACAGAAAGATAAAAATTAGACAAAAAACAGATGAAGATACTGGATTTCAAAAGCATAATAACTGAAATAAAAAATTCACCGAGGGTCTTAATAATTTGATTTGAGCTAGAAAAATAATCAGCAGACTTGAGGCTCCATCAATAAATACTACCCGAGCCGAAGAGCAGAGAGGAGGAGTGGGCAGAGCGCGGGGAAGACACCGTCAGCACACAAAGCAGATGCAGGGGGGTCACAGGAGAGGAGTGGGAGGGAGCAGAAAACATGCAGAGAGCGGCTGAAAACGTCTCAAGTTTGATGAAAACTATTAACTGCTCATCGAGAAAGGTGAATGGACTGTACACAGACACATCAGATCAAAGCTGCTAAATGCCAAACACAAAGAGAAAATGCTGAGAAAAGCGGAAAAAAGAAAAGAGCTCCTCGTATGCCAGGGCGCCCTGTCGGACCAAGACACGATCTCTTACCCGAACCGCCAAGGCGCGCGAGCAGGCGGTCAGCCAGGTGGCAGGACAGGAGGCTCCCGACTTCGTCCTCCTCACAGACCGTGCAGCCGGCCACTCTTCAGAGACAAGAGGCCTTTGTGCAGATCCCAGAACCAAGGGGGCCGGCTGAAACGCACCCCTCCGACCACAAAACCCGGAGAAAACCCCACGAAGGGTAAAAGGAGCCGTTCCACTGTGAATGCATGACTCCTTCCCCAGGACAGCGCACTGCCACGCGGAGGGGTCCCGCAGGCCTGCCGTTTCTCCAGTGGGAAAGGGATAGAAAGGACAAAGAAACTAAAAACAGTCAGAAAATGACAAGATGGCATTAGTAATCCCTTACCTGTCGGTAGTAATTTTACATGTAAACGGGTTAAATTCTCCAATCAGAAGACGGAGTGGCTGGATGGATAAAAAGCAAGATAGCCAAATACAGACCTGGTTCCTGGAATTTGTACAAATTGACAGTCTCAGCGTCCAGAGTTTACTGGATGCTAGGTACATGGAGGGCAGGACCAGTATACACGTTAGTATAAAAATTCAGAGTGTGCTTTGCATGTGGTGTCCTCCTTCATACCTCCTTTTTTAAATTTGGAGATAACACATTTTGGACCACTGGGTCAGGCATCAGATGAACGCATTTCAGTCAGTTCATCGGATTTCATGTCAGGGTATTTGAATGATTTCAGTTTCTCTGAGTCTCTGTGATCTTGTTTGCAAAAGGCTGAAATATTTACGTCACTGTGGATCAGATAAAGCAATGTTTAAGAAACACAAGTTTTTGAGTCTGTGTGTAAAGCCAATCAAAGTGTTCTGCTATTGCCACGACGGTTTCTTCAGACAAACGGCCCCCATTTTTCACCATTTGTGCTTTTGTGCTGATGTTTCGATTTTTACACCTCTCTCGGTCTCTCGATCTTTCTTTCTCTGTCTCTTACAGGTTGTCTTCTCTTTCAGAGCCTTTGGACGAGGGGCCAACTAGATATTTCCTCCGGAAAAATACCACCTTTCTACCGTCTGCCTTTAGAAAGTCTGACGTCCACATTCTGGCGTGGCGTGCTGCACGGGTCACGTAGCGGGAGCTTGGGACACAGTTTCTCCCAAGCCTGTTAGTTCTATTTGTTCAGGAGCAACAATAGTCTTCTGGGTTACTGTTTTCTGAGGGTTACTGGTTATTGTACCTGCTTCATTAAATCTGCCTTTCAGGGTTGTCTGGGTACCATTCATCTATCTCTTTTGTTTTCAGTCAAAAACTTTCTATCTCCAACAAACATCTGAATATTTCTTACATGCTGGGAACTGTGTGGCACGCTTCGGCCAATATTACATTTTCCCATCAAGTAAGAAAAAAGTTACTGTCATTCTCATATGATCCCGAGGGGAAAACTGGGGCTCTGAGGATCTTTGCAACTTTCCTGGGGTGTCGTGGACAGACAGAGGACAGGGTTTGGTCACCTAATCCCAGTACCTCCTTCCCTCTTAGGAGGTCTTCACACAGAGGTGGAAAGTTAACGGGAAAATGTAATATTTCTGACCGTAAAGAGTGAGCAAAGGTAAACATAAAATGTTATTTTTACTAAGATCAGATGGACTCCTTCGGAGAGCACGCAGCACAGAGATGACACAGAAGTTCTAACTCACTGGGCACTAGTGACCTTGAAAGTGGCGTGTACCATCTGGTGACCAGGCCCCGAACATTGTCATCTCTTTCTTCCTCGTGGTGTTACAGATCACGGGGTCTCACGTAACTACACACAAAACCACCAGCGCTGTTTCATGACAGGTGCTCAGCAAACCCCCTTTGGTTGCCTAGAAAATGATGAGCCCCTTCATGGAACCACCTGAACGTGATACTTAATATATGTGACATAAGAGACACATATAACTTTAATACATGACATTTTGAAACATTCTATTTGAAGGTCAAAGTCTGTTCAGTACGACCTCACGGATTCACTGCTTTGCTTGAAAACTTCAGGCCAAAATGAAACAGTTGCCTGAGATCACACAGCCTTAAACCGACGGCACCACGTGGCTGTTCACGCCGCCCGCGACACGTGTTTGGCCCGGATCTTTCTTCCATCTAATGAAGTTTGACAATTTGTGACAGGATAGAAAGGAAATTCATTATATTTAGTAATAGAAAACCTATTTCTCATTTTTCACGAACCAAGCAGCTACAATGAAATTGCCTAAACCACTATATCACAATTCTCCACCTTTGTGGTTCTTAAGGTCACCCTCAAAGGTCTTCAATTTCCTTGTGTTCACAGCTTGGCATCTGGTAATTTTCAGTATCAGAAAATATAAGGGGCCTATATATTTTTTTTCTGAGGAGAAATATTTCTGATTTGGACAGAAATAAATCTGTCAAGAGGAAAATATTAAAAATAAAAAGCACGACTGTAATAATCACATTGGTGTCACAGCCAATTCTGCTTATCCAGCTTGGTGACGGAAGCCCCCCGCCCCCCGAAGGAACTGTCAATGTGAGAGAAATGGATTCTTTATTTCAATAACCACTGTGGCTTAAGGGTAATTTATGTATAAGGAAGCCCAACAGCCTCGAGAATCAAATTTCCTTAAAATATTATTTTGCATTCTCTCTGCCGCAAAGCTCAGTGAAATTGATAGATCGGAGCGAAAAATGACCAAATCTGCTTCTCCAGGTTATAATTTAACTCACACTGTACATGGCTCACGTCACTAGCAAAAGGGTAGTGTTTTGCATTTCGTATAAGAATTACACCTATAAAGTAATAATTCCTCAGGTTAAATAACCCTTACCATTTTAATATTAAAAATAGAAGAGAGCCTGGCTTGTTTGGGCTCACTCGTGAAACCCTCCCCCGCCTCCCCCACCTCCGGTCATGCACGCTGACTCTGCCTCAGTCGCGATTATCTGCTTCAATAACGAATAAACCCTGCGCATCATGTAAGTCACTATTTAAAGGAACATCTCCCCGGACAGGGTCGAAAGAGTATTCAAACATTTAAATAAGTAATTTAAATCCTTAATTCTTTCTCAAATGATCCATGGCTCTGGCTACAACCACCCTATTTAGAACTTTAAGAAATAAAGAAATAAGAATATATAAAACAATGAAGTCAAAGGCTCCATATTTACTCGGTCTCACGGGGGAAACGTTTATCCCTCTCCCAGGAGCCATCCTTCCGTGGTCACACCCACTAACTCAAGACGCATTTGCTGTCGTGAGCATGTCACGGGCCCTCAGGGGTCTCGGGTGCCCGCCCGCCTCCCCGGTCCGCCTTCCGCCGGTCGGCGCGCTGCTCCCGAGGCGCTTGGTCTGGCCGCACCGCGCTGTGGGAGCCTAGGTTCTCTCTCTGCACATGCCATACTTTCCCATGACAAATACCATTGTTCAAAGTTATTGCACACTGGTAACTACCTAAACATAATATGTTCCCCAGAAAGTATACAGCATATTCCTACTTTTTGAAAAAAAATCAACTCATGGAAAGAGAAAGAACAGGCCTTTGCCAGTTTCCAGATGCCAGCTCCCAGGGAGAGGGTGTGGGGTTTTAATTCTAAAGCAGACAACGTTAAAAAAAAAAGGAGCTTTATATGAAAAAACATAACAGCTTTAAAAGAAAAAGAAAACTTCATTTATGACTATTGTAGTTACTTTTGGAATTAAATCTTTAATTATATTTTGGGCTTTAGGGGATATTAATGTTTTAAAACATCCATCTGTTGGCATAAATGTCTATTTAAAACATCGTCTTCTCTGTGAACCTCAGGAGACTGGGATGTGCACCTGTTGCGTGTGGTGTTCTGAAGTTTTGACATCTGATATCATTTCTCAATATCTACTTCTCTCAAAACTTAGAGTAAGGAAATACTTTCAACATTTTAATTTTTATTATGTTCTATTTTTGAACTTTAAAATATTTCAACATTTTGCATTCTTTTTTAAATTATAACAATTTGTTTTTATTGTTCTTTAATGCCGAAGGCCATGCGATGTGTAAATTTTTCTTAAAGAGAATTGGTTAATTTCCTATTCTCCCTTCCAACAGTTCATAACAGCTACTCCAGCTCTGTAGAGATCATAAAATCGTGTCTTTTAGTGAGACTAGAGAATTATAAAAAGCGGAGTCTTAAGAAATAGTTGCTCAGAGGATTGAAAAATGAAACTAACTTAGTGAAAAGCAGAGAAGGGAAGGCCTGTGTCGATAATGCTGGCTGCCGACACGAGGTTTCCAAAAGAGGTGTCACTCCTTGAAGGTACCTGTCATCTGTTTCAACCTCTGAGGCCGCCCGTGTACCACCACCAGGCCCGGCACAGCCGTCTGTCACTTCTTTTTATTCTGCTTCTCCTGCACCCTAAAAGAGCCCGCACGTCCCCACTCCCATGGGGACCCATCTCTGCCTCAAACTTCCTCCTCCGAGGAGCTGTGTGTCACAGGCACACGTCTGGGCCAAGAGCTGCCCCCCTCACCCTGGGTCAAGTTCAGCTTGGCAGTTTTCGACCTTTGATCTGAGGCTGGAAGACCTTGGGGAACGACCTAGAGGATCTGAGCCTCCCTCGCCTTATTTGAAAAGCGGTGATGATGTAACGGTGCAGGGTCACTGGGTTTGGGGAAGGACAAGTGAGTCCAGGGGCAGGGAGTCCCGTGGCACGTGGTCCGTCCCTCCTCCTCCTCCCTGCCTCCCTCTCTCCCTCCCTCCTCCCTCCCTCCTCTCTCCGTCCCTCCTCCCTCCGTCCCTCCCCCCTCCTTCCTTCCTCTCTTTTATGGAACGTAACTGGCACACAGCATTGTGTAGCTGAAGGTGCCCAGTGGGCAGATTTGATGCGAGTGTCTGTATTGTGACCCCCACGGTGGCGTTAGCTGACACCTCTGTCACATCACGTAATTACCATTTCTTTTTTGTGGTAGAAATAATTAAGATCTAGTCTCTTAGCAAGTTTGAAGTTTATAATGTAGTGTGGATAATGGGTTTTTCTTTAAATTGCCCTGTAATGGATTTTGAAGAATATGGAAGATTATGACCAAAGTAAGTAACAAGAGTGAAGCCAGACTGCGCCCTAGAAGGTCTTCTAAGGACTGCGTCGCGGGCAGTTCCGTGCCCTGAGTGAGTGAGCTGTGTTAATGGTGCTGGTGAGCAATCAGAGCCTCCCAGTGTGCTGTCGGCACGTTCTCTCATGTTCCACGTGGACCTGGCGGGCACGGTCCATACACATGCTGGACGTCACGGTGACTTCTTGGCATTGGTTTACCTCGTCCACAGTCTGGATGGGAACAAAAGTCAGATTTCTTTTAAAAGCCAGAAAAGCTTGTCATCGCGGCAGCTAGTTCTCAGTTAAGTAATAAAGCGCCTGTTTATGCTCGGTCCAGAGGGACCAGCCAGGAATGCTGGTGTGTGGGCGACATCAGTCCACACCGGACACCTGATGCAAACGCCAGGCGGCCACACAGCCGAGTGACCGCAGAGCGGAGCGCTCTCTCCCCCTGTCCAGGAGCTTAATGCTTGTCAAATATTTGCAGGGTGAGGACAGGGACTTTGGGTTAACTGATTTTTAGAGTCTGAGTAAGCGGAGAAGTTTGGGGAACCTGTCACTTCAAGTCTGGAAATAGAGAATAAAACGTAGGGAAATGACCCCTACAACCAACTCACTAACCGTGGGTCTCACGTAAATTGCAGATGGCACTGCAGGAGGCTGGCTGCTCTGACTCCTAAAAACAACTGGATCTTGCTTGCAAGCTGCCCAGGTTCTACAAGAGAAAGACTTTCCCAAAATAACTTGTAACGTATTTTCCCAGGGACTTAGAGCGTATTTTAAACAAAGCTTGGGGACACATGGCTACTTCTGTTTCGGTGACAGAATTAGCTGCTCCCACGCTTCTCTTTTCCTCCTACACGCGCAGTAGTGCCGTCTGCAGTGTATGTGAGACACGGTGATGAATGAGCTGGTTTTGAAAACAAATCGCGATGCTGAGTAGCCTGGCCAGAGCTGACTGTCCTTCAGCGTAAGTATTCACATAGTGTTTTTGTAATTTCAAAGTGTTTTCCCAGGTATCAGCTCACGTCAGCTTCAGACAGACACTGCAAAGCAGGGAGGTCCCGAGGCCAGTGCGGGGCAACGCTGGGCTCCGGGCTCCGGGCCCCGGGCGCCCGACGCCCTCCCGCTCCCCCGTGCGGCCGGCACACGCCGGCAGCTGCGGGGCGACGCGCGGTGCGGGCGGAGCAGCGGGCGCCGGGCGAAGGACAGCTGCTCGGACCGTCACCGGGCTGGGCGGCTCCGAGCGCCGTGCAGGATGAACTCCTCCAGTGCGGGCGGTTCCCAGCCCATCGCTCAGCTGTGTGAGGAAGGTGGGAAAGATAATTCCAGAGCGGGCATCTTCGGTTTCCCTGGAATCCAGCCTTCCCTCCCTCACGGGAGTAACATTAATGAAACCATTCATTTAAATAAATTACCAGTCTTATCTACTTGTTCAAGGCAAATTATTATTCGTTTGGAGACAATAGATAAGTGGCCTTGTCCAAAGTTGATTGTGTGCAATCAATACCACGTTAATATTAATAACTTTATAATAATGTGGGATTCATAGGGTTGCAAGGAGTGAGGAAACGCTCACTTTTAAATGATCTTTGACAAGGATGGGAAATGCTTGGGGAGCAAGCCTGACCCTAACTGTAATTATACTGAGAGGGAGCAAGAAAGGAAATGACACTCAAGATGCAAATCTCCGTACCCACCGTGAAGACGCCAGCGAGGACGCGGCGGTGACAGCGACTCTGGACGTGCCTCTGTGGTGGGGGGGAGGGTGCCACTGGTCAGCACGCTCTTGGAGTTTCCTTTTCAGCCCTATTTCCAAGCACGTACAAAACTCCCCGTCTCCTGCCTTTACCTAGAATTTAATTCCGTGTCATACTTCCAAGGAGGAAATGCGAACTCAAGTCCGCGTCACCACAAGCCGTCCAAGGCCACTCGGTGATCTGGGGAAGCAGAGGTGAGGATGGCCTGGTCCCAGGCGGTTTCAGGAGAGAAGATACTGATCAGCTGCATGAAGCGGTGTGGGTGGGTCTGTGAGCAAAGCGGTGGGCTTGGTAGTGGGTCCGTTTAGACCCAAACATCGACTGAAGGCAGGCAGGTAACAAAATGAGACAAGACCCTTCTGGACGAGCGGTACCTCTGCTCCACTTTTGACTCTGCAGCTCCGCTGGGAGCAGCAGAAACAGGGGTCTAATGTTGCTGAAGAACCTGATTTTTTCCCCAAAGAACACAGAAATCCAAATTGACCTGTGTAACCGCTCTTAAAAAATATTTCTCCAACATTGCCTAAGTGTAAGGTGTGCAGGCAGTGATTGTGTACACGTGTGTGGTTGCCTCAGTACAGTGAACACACCCATCGCCTCACCTGGTTACACTTTTTTTTCCCTTTGTGGCGATAACTTTTAAAATCTACTCTGTTCGCAACTTTCAAATACATGACGCGTTATTGTTAACCGTGGTCGCCGTGCTGTGGGTTAGCTCCCCGGAACGGCTCGTCTCGTGACCGGAAGTTTGTGCCTTCTGGCCGCTTTCACCCGTATTCCCCGCCGGCCCCTGGCGACCACCAATTTGTTCTCTGTCTCTATGCGTTCACATTTTTTTTTGTAAGATTCCACATATAAATGAGATCCTATGGTACATGTCTGTGTCTGTCTGACTTACTTCACTTAGCATAATGTTCTCACGGCCCGTCTGTCTGTTGTAAACGGCAAGATTTCCTTTTTTCTCGTCCACTGAATAATATTCCGTTGCGTGTATATATATATAGCACATTGTCTTTATCCATTCATCTGTCAGTGGACACTTAGGTTGTCTCCAAGTCTTGGCTCCTGGGAATAATGCTGCTGTGAACATGGGGGTGTGGATGTCTCTCTAAGACAGTGATTTTATTTCCCGTGCACGTACCCCCACAAGTGGGATTGCTGGATCGCAGGGCATCCTTAGAGTAGAAATAAGAATAATTGACATCATAAAGACATAGGAATGGTAAAATTCAGTGGTGACGATAAATACGTAGTCAAAGTCAGATTTTCTCAATGTAATGATGCTGTGTATGTAGTTTATTTAAAATTCTGTATGTTTAAAAAACTTTTCCGCTTAAGGGAGGCACTGGGAATTGAACCCAGGACCTTGTGCACGCCAAGCACACACTCTACCCTTGAGTTACACCCCCACCCCCTACTTACAACTCTGGATTAAAAACAAACGTCTGAAAAGTAACCACAACTGTGTCATCTCTTGACATCGAAACACGGGCAGTTCATGTGTTTAAAACATGAGGAACTGTGCTGGCCAAATAAAACACATTTGTGAACGGACAGTTTTTGAAACTCTTGAATTACCTCTTTTGTACCATAAATCGGAGGTCGTTAACATAACCTCAATCTTTTTTAATTTTTTCACAAAGAAATATTTCGGGTTGTTTGGAGTCTGC
Organism: Camelus dromedarius; assembly: GCF_036321535.1. Classification (NCBI taxonomy): domain Eukaryota; kingdom Metazoa; phylum Chordata; class Mammalia; order Artiodactyla; family Camelidae; genus Camelus; species Camelus dromedarius. The sequence goes on from NC_087463.1 coordinate 26,428,140, forward strand.
ATCCGAGCCCACATTTGGAATAACGAGGCATTTGCTGGTGTTGAGGAGGAAAGAAAAGGAAACGGTGGTGGGAGATGTCGTGGGGGCATCAGCCGGAAGGAAGAGCTTCGCTGGAGGCAGGGGCTGGTTCCGTCTGACCGTGGGTCCGTGTGGAGGGATGAGAAGGGACACTCTGGCCGCCTGGGCACCGCCAGGGCTCCTTCCTTGGTCCCTCTGCTCATGTTCCTCTGTGTCCTCTGCTCTTTGAGCAAATATGCTTTCTGTTTGTGTCGTTGATAAAGACATGACCTTTCCTCACTTAAAAAACATCATTATCCTTACCACCCATTCTGACTGTGAGGAAAGTGCCTGTGGATGGTGACTGTGTGCAGAGCTCAGAAGGATGCTGGTGGAGGAGGCTCAAGGCTCTCATAGGTGTCACAACGTGGAGGACAAAGGAATTCAAGGTCCCTCCATGTCCTTCTGTCGCTCGTGACACCACCCCCGCCACATCCATACATATGGAGGTCCCGATGCCACCTCCAAAATTGGGAGCATGGGTACATTCTGGTCATAGCCCCTTTCCACATGGATCTGTGTATGTAATAAAACCCATGTCTGCACACAGGATGGAGTCCGTTGCTGGACTTTGGTGACTAATTAAATGAAAGGGAAAAAAAAAAAAGGCAGTCAGATTGAGTGATTGTCTTCCCCAGGCCTGGGTCTGAATTGACTGAATTCATTTGAAATGCCACCGCACCGCGAGCTGCGTGTGGACCCCTGTGCCCAGCTTTGAGTTCTCACCTTTGGAGACGGGGAGCTTCGCTAACTGTTCCACAAAACCAGACGTGGAACACGCAGAGAATGTGGTGCTAAGTTCTGGACTGCGAGCTCATCGGCCCAAGCAGAGCAGGACGGGGACAGGGGATGCCCAGAGAAGCATCGTCCTTCAGCGCTTCTGGCTTAACAAGAATGAGGAAAACCAGATTCGCCGGGAAGACGGTTTTTACCCTTTATTCTTGGCATAAATCAAGAGGCTCGTTTTTCAGTCTATGGAATTCAATTGAAGGTCAGGTTTGTAATGGGGATCCTAATTATTAATGTGTTGCTATTTTAATTATTAATAGGTTGGGATATTTGCATAATGGATAAAGAAACAGCCCAAGAACAACTGGTAGCCTCTGAAAAGTCTTCAGGATACTTTATTAATATCCCCTCCATGGGCTTATGGAATTCATTTAAAACACACGTTTGTTTAAAATGTGACAAAGGGAGAAGACTTAGTTTGGTTTAAGATTGGTTAAAACCAGTCTTATTCGGCTTCGTCCTATAAAGGTATTGAATCCAAACAACTTAATGAGGCAGAAGCTTGTCACGTACGTTAAAAACTACATGCTCGGGGAAGTAGCTTTTCTCAGTGCGATTTATCAGAACCTAGATATGGCTGTTTCTGTTATAAATAATAAATCTCCTGACAAAATCAGGCAGCAAATAGAGGATGGATATTACAATGTTATCTATAAGTTTAATTTAAACTTCAGCTCTAAGGAAAGATGTTTCCTGGTTTTTTTTTTTTTTTTAAAGCAATGGTATTATGATAAAACACAAATTTTCTTTTAAATCTGAAGTGCCACTTAAAATTTTTATTATCAGTGTGATTTCATTTGTGTAATTATAGCTAAACTATGAACCACAAATATTGAGAATAATTTTGTTATTTATATAAAAACATGAGAAAATTATTGTCCCCAGAAATCAATCAATCTCCTTTCTTCAGAGAAGAAAAGAGAACAAGAATGTCCTAGCTTCAGAGAAATAATTTATCTAGGGGTGTTTGAGGGCAGGATTAGTGATACCGACTAAAATGAACTTTTCAATAGCTAATGTGATATTTATTACGGTTCAGCTTAACCAATGTTAGTAATTATAAGAGACACAGAATTCACTATTAATTAGTTCATCATCAATTATTTAAATACGCCTTTAAAGGATGGCCACGTTCAAAGCTGTTTTCCGTGCTGGGTGTGGACTTCCTTCCTGCGTTTCTTCACTTCAATTCCTTTCCACCTGCTAAAACCTTCACCTTCTGTGTTTATTACAGCTGTTGGGCTGACTGTGTTTTGTTCCGTAGATTGGTATCAAACTATGAGTTCTTTATTTGGGAGAATATGATTCAAAATTTAAGCAGGAGAGACAGCTTTTGAAAGAGAAATATTTTTTTTTTTATTTGAAAAGCTCCGAGTTTAAAATATCTTTCTTCTGATGAAAACAGAGGACACGATCGCAGGAGGAAGACTCACCAGCAACGCCTCCCCTTTCAAACCACGACTTTAAAAAGGAGGGAGCAGTTAGCACCGCGGACTCTCCTCACCTGACGCTGAAAACTATGTGAAGGGTGTTCTTTCTTGTGAATGAACTACGTGAAAAATAGGCCAGTGTGTGCTTCACCAGGACGTCTGTTTGACTTGACCGTGCTGTGACAGGTGTTTTTTCTTCATTTTTCTGAGTTTATTGAGATAGAATTGGCATCTAACATTGTACTCATTCGCGTATGACGTGGCGCTTGGAGACGTATATAATAAAATGTTTACCACAATAGGTTTAGTTAAAATCCATCAACTCTTGTAGTTACAGTTTTTTCTCCTGTGATGAGAACCTCTAGTATCTACTCTCCTGGCAACTTTCAAACACCGTAGTCGAGTGTTTTTACCTACAGTCCCCGCGCCGTCTGTTACGTCTCCGGGACTTACTCTTCTTGTAACGGGAAGACTGTGCCTTTTGACCCCTTCACCTGTTTCTCCCATCTTTTCCTACCCGTCTCTGGAAGCCACCTGTTTGTTCTCTGGTTCTAGGATTTCGGTTTTTATTTTAGACCCCACGTGTAGGCGAGAGCACACAGTGTTTGTCTTTCTCTGTTGGACTCATTTCACTTAGCATCAAGCCCTCAAATTCCATCCATGTTGTCACAAACTACAGAGTTGCCTTCTTTTTCATGGCTGGATAATATCCCATCATCTATATCTATGTCAGTGTCTAAAGTTACAATAATACACAGATCTACTAGATAGAGCTGATAATACCATCTACGTCTAGATAGAGATAGATCTCCATCACAGTTTTAAAATTCATTCATCCCCTGATGGACAGTTTTGTTTCCATGTCTTGGCTGTTGTAAATAAAGTTGCAACCATCATGGGGGTGAATGTCTCTCTTCCTAGACAGTGATTTTGTTTCCTTTGGGTAAACGCCCAGAAGGGGAGTTGCTGGGTCATATGGAAGCTCTATTTTTCACTTTTCTGAGGGAACTTCATACTGTTTCTACAGCGGCTGCATCAATCTGCATTCCCACCAACACTTGTGACCACATACTTTGAAATCTAGATCATTTACTCCGGCCACTTACCCTGATGGATCTTCATTCATCCAGTCACCCAAATAGCCACCCACATCTGCTTTATACTTGCCCTGGCTCCCAGTTATAACACAGCCCTTGACAACAAATACAGAGCAATGACAACAACAAAATTAGACGCTACGGCTTCAAGTTTCAAGGAGAAAATGTAACAGAAGGGGACAGGGTGGTCGTGATGAGTAGAAAGTGCTGGAGATTAAAATAAAATACAGTCTTTTCATATTAGAGTTTTAATTGATTGACGGTTTTTATTTACTCATCTACTTATTGGAAGAGCTCACATAGACTTACTTGGATAAAATGTTTAAACAGCGCATCACGCTGCGGTGCACGTACGTGGAAGGCACAGTGAAGCCACCCAGCACGTCCGTGATGACTCCTCCCCTGCTGATTAACTCCGTGTTTTCTATGTGACGTTCACCATGCATGCAGGGCCTGAAGCATTTCTTAAAAACGTGCCCACCAATGTCTCTGGACGTTGCTTCAAAAGCCACTGGTGTTTTTATATTCCCCATATTCCTCTGTTGTTAAAATACAGAGGGATCTTATTTCAAACAGTCAACTTCAAGTAACTGGAAAAACATCATGAGATGAAATCCTCTGAAAGCAACAGGCTTTCATTGAGTTGTTCCTTCATGGTGTTTTCGCCACGTTTTAAGGTGGAGCCTCTCGCATGTCGTAAGTGCGTGATAATGCGGCACCTGAACGCGACAGTGAAGCCCTTCTGACTGTGTCTGCTCCCTTTTTCTCACTGACAATAACAAACATGCAGAAGGGGTATCTGAGCAAGCACGTGGCTGTGACTCCCAGCAGGCCGTTAGCCCGCGGGAGGCTCTGGCTTGAAGCCCTCAGGAGATCAGATTCTGCGGGAAGCTCGACCGCAGACCCCAGGCGGCCTCAGATGCCGAGGCCTGAGAGGGGCCAAGGGCAGGGCAGGACGCGGACGGCTCAGGAAGGGAAGAAATTCTCCTCCAAAGAGGAAGGTTTATTGATAGCGGCTCCTGGTTGGTTTAATAGCGGCTGTAAAACTCGGCAAATTCAATTTAGGGTTGTTTGGGGGAAATGAGAAAACAATACGAAAAATGCAAAACCGGAGGGTTCAGGGTCTCAGACGACAACGCAGTTTTGCCACTTGTGTGAGTCGGTTTAAGCACGTTTGCTTCAATTTTAAAAAGTAACTTCCAGGAATGAAGACGTGGAAGAGGTGTTTGCCCACAGCCTCAGAGCTCTCCCCCAGCCCGTCACAGCGAGCAAAGGGCCCCCCCTCCCGTCGCAGGGGGGCTGCTACACGCGGAAGACTTTGTCTGATAATCAGGGACACAACTATCGTAATATTTCTTCCCGCCACAAATCCTAGCATTTATTTAATGACCTTTCTTGTCCTCAGTTGTCACTTAGTTTCCAGGAAATACAGAAACAATGGCGAGCAGCTCTGTCGCTACCTGGGACAACTGGCTTGCCTTCGATGACGGGGCGGGGGGGGGCAGGGGGTGAGGCTTTCCCGGCCCCCTGTGCTCATCGCTGTGCGGCCCTGGCTCTGTTTCCCTCCTGCTCTCATCACAGGTTGTTGGCTGCACGGCGCAGACGCCAGTCGCCCCAGCAGGCGTTTCAGACGAGGACAGGCGCCGCCCGTCTGCCCGCCTCTGTATCCATTTCTTCTCGTTGCCGTCTCTCCTTCTGCCTCTTAAAAAAAGATCTTCTCAACGTCCACACCAGGGCTTTCTCTCTTCTCTCCCTTCCATCCTTCCTGCCCCACGAAGGAGCTGACGAAACAAGCCAGTGCGACTGGGACTCACGGGGATGCTGTGAAGCACGAGTACGTGGGGTCTGTCCGGGGATTCTGAGAAACCGGGCAAATGTCTCACACGTCACAGTCGGAGAGAAAGGAGCCGAAGTGCTTAGAAGAGGAACCAGCGCTGGACACGCTGTGTGAGCGCTGCCTCCTGCTGAGGGGGCCTGTTCGCTTGAGGACGCTTGAGGGTGGGGAAAAACAGTGAATTAGATCAATTTACCTTAATAACAAAACCTGGAGGAAAACCATATCTGAATTAGGAGGTCTAAATTATAGGAGAGTTTCAAAAAGGGCCGTTTGATGATTTTCCAGTATAAACAGAAATCATGCAACTCACACGTTATTTGTACTCAACATTAATCAATGTTCAAAAATTAATTAATTTACACCTTTTTGTTCACTGTGCTTCTAAAGCACTTCGGAGTCCCTGAGAACAAAGTACCTTCTTACATGCTAAAGACGCCATAAGGCGCACAGGTTGACACACTAACACATTAGATACGGGTGTGAGCTTCGCTCAGTTACTCAAGGAATGAGTAGATCCCAGTGACCCACGCTCCGTTTTGTTCAGGAAATGCACTCAACAGTCCCTGCTTCTCTGCTGCAGCTCTTGCATGGGGTGTGATACACACAGATTCGTGGGCCTTCCTTTGTGTGTGTCCACGTTTGTGTGTGTGTGCAAATCTGTGCACGGCGTGAATTCTCACACAACTGCAGCCCCACTCTCAGCTCTGTGACCGCCCCGGAAAAGTGGCCGAGCTGCTGCCCTCGAGCTCCTCCCTGCGTGGCTTCTCGAAGCCCCGCCGAGAGCACCGATGGCAAGCTGCGCTGCCCGGCTGGGCTCCTCGGAGGGTAAGTCTTCATCCAAGATACTTTGTTTAGTGTGGAGCCGAATACCCATTTATGGGCGCCTGGAGAATACTTTCTAGCACAAAGAAGAAGGCATATCCGTGTACTTTCCATGAAGGGCTTCTGTAACGAATAGACTAGAACAGAGGTAACTCCAGTGGCTCGGAAACATCTGAATATGCTGGAAAACAGCTTTATGTGAAAAGTCAGTGCCGTTTCCGCAGAAGTCGGCACACAGGAAGAGGTGGGGTGCTGCCAAACTTCTGTAGCCACTGGGGTCACCACACCTGTGTACACGTAGTTTGGGATTCTTGAAAATTTTCTGTGCTTTGTGAACATATTTTCATTCCAATAGAGCCCCTAAAACACCTTGAAAAAAATAAAATTGGAAAAAATACATTTGACACGTTAGAGAAAAATATGAATTTAATGCAGCACATTCTAAATTCATTATTTCCCCCCGAGACTAACCTCCATTTAATTAACTGATTAAAATCAAAGTGAATTTTAAAGATAAATATTGATTGTTAAAAGTGGCAAATTATGTGATTTCACCTTCGAAAAAAATACATCATTAAAACACATTTTAAGATCAGTAATAAATATTTCAGGAACAGGAAAAAGAGCTTCAGCTCCTCTGGTGACCTGAGAACATTCTCCTATATGTCCAGTACTGCTCCTGAGAAAAACATTTGCAAAGAAAGAAAATAAAGGAATAAATGAAATGAAAAATTAAAAGGTATTTTTTATTTAAAAATATTTAAAAATGTTGAAAGGTTCCCTGTAATCTCTCATCGTGTGCTTTTCTCTATGTGATGAAATGTGCTTAGAATGTCATCGCTTAATAATAGAAAAGTACATTGTGTGAAGCAGTCAAATTATATCTCCTTAAAATAGCTGTAAAATTAATTAATTATGGCATATGTTGTGTAAATTAAAGGGATTTTCAAATCTTTCCTCCCTTGAAGTTAGATGGAACTGAGGACACTTGTGAAACCATCCTCAAAAGTGAAAATGGAATTTTAAAATATTTTTGGAAACCAATTTATTTAAACATCACTAAGGACTGAATGAAAGGAAGTGACTGTCATATAGGAACACTTCTTGCGAAGGAATAAGAAACAAATAATAGTTGATTTTTTTCCATTTCTACATATAAACCAATTTTAAGAGTATAGTTTAAACTGAAAAGGGAAAAAAATGTTATTTGGGTTGAGACCTTCTTAGACTGCACTGCGTTTTATGATTCCTATTGAAATAAGATAAAATAAAGCAAAATTTAAAAGGACTCTACAAAAAAAGACAACGACTTTCATCGAATGGATTGCTCATGACTTGGTCGATGATAGAAACTACATGAACGAGTAACTTTCAAAGTGAGTTTTCACCTGTCAGTGACCATGTTGTGGGTTGACCTAAATGATGAAAAGTTCTAAGCATATATTTTGATGTAAAGTCAAGGCATTAAATTACTAGGTTTAGGAAGAAGCCATCCGAGTCCTGAAGGAACAGAAAGTGAAGGAAGTAGATACGCATTTCCAAGAATAGAAACTGTTTCTCCAGAATGGAAAGATGCCAGCATGGTGCCCAGTCACAGGGAAAGGCCTCCGTAATTACAGATCGCAGGGCCGGGGGCTGGCACCGTGTGATTAAGGACAGAATAATCTGACTCTTGGATAAAGTACAAATTAATGGGGCCACGTCCCCCAAACAGCTAAGACTGAAAGCCCCAGAGAAGGTCAGTGGAGGCCGTTGCAGGAATCGCCAGGGAGAAGTTTCATTTAACTTGAAAACAAACAGCCTCTGAAGGCCGGTGCAATGATGAAAATGTGCGTTTAGTCAAACAGAAACTATCAAGTCGCTCCCCAGGTGAGGAACAGAAGCGAAATCAAAGCATCAGACTGCAAGTGTCAGTGCTCCCGGCGCAGAGCTCACTGCAGCGGCACCGCACGCGGTGACGGACACAGGTCTTGGTCTTGAGGAGACATTGTGAATAGCATCTTTAAGGTCACAGTTTTAGAGTAACAAATTCAGGACATACATTTAGTTTGTAAGCTAACTGACCACTCGTTTGCCTGCACCACTCCCTTCACTAGGAACATAGATCTTGACACAGATTTAATGTGATTGATGAGTCAAAGGACCCATCAGATCCCATTAAACTAATCAGACCAGAGCTGCCCGGATCACGTTACGGTGCCTGACCTCCCTCATATGCTGTTTAAGAGTTTTATTTAGCTAGTACAAGAATGCCTTTTTCACAATTAGGCAAGGTGTTATTTTAAAATAGTATTTTTGACTTGGATTTATGAATGTTGGATGGTTATAACAGACTTTCTTTTCCATCCACAAGTTGAAAAAAGTTAATAAAAAAGGAATTGTGCTGACCCTAAGATAGCTAAAAGGTCTCATCGTAAATAACTTCCATTTGGAGCAGTAAAAATGCAACGATTTTACCAATAAAAACCTTGAACTAAAAATAGTTTGCAGTTGTGTTCCCCTCACCTCAGACAAAGGTTTTGTCTTTTACAAAAATGTTGTCATCATCCATAGCTGACTCCGGACTTTCTTAAAATCAATGGAGAAGTGATTGGTGAAATTCTCATAGCACGTTCCATACTTCATAATTCACTGAGATTCCAGCTTAAACCTTAAACACAGGTCCTTTAGAGGTGGGAGCTTCCTATTGTGTCTTAGGTCCTTTATCATATTTCCTGTAAACGTGCCCTGAATGGTTTGCTTCAAAATCATAGAAAGCAATGTGGGAGAGCACTTTTCTCAGAGGAAACAGGGTTAACTGAATTTAGGAAAAGCATACGGTTAGAGTCATGGTATCTTTAAAGGGACACACACTCTGAAGCTGATCTTTGATGTTATTTGGGGAAGAAAGTCTTTGAATCATACGGACCTAAGCCAAATAAAGAAAAACTAAAATAATGACGGTAACTCACTCCTAGTTGCAAGCGTCGTTAATATCAATGAAAATGTGGAAAATGCCCCCTGCCCGCCTCCTTAGCGGCCTGGAGATGCTGATTATGTCGGCGTAAATGCGGCAGATCCAGGGCACGCAGGTCATGAAAACGCCGCGTGCCTCCCAGGGCCTGCGAGACCAACAGGGCCCCAGCCACCCCAAGCACATTCGAGTCCTTGCCTGGAAGCTGCCAGGCTCACTGAGACCTCCCCAGCGATCGTGATACAATTTGAAACAGTCCCACATGCACGGGCATCCTGCGTGCTAGAGAGAAGGAACATAATTTCGTCCAAGCATTTGTGAAAACGTCTACACAATGAGAAACAAGACAACAAAGTCCAGTGCGTACATGGACTCACTGCCATTGAAAGTGGAGGTTGGTGGTATAATGATTAATTAAGGAAAAAAAAAACCCTTCAAACTAAATTAGTACTCGAGAAGAGAGTAAGAGGAACGTCTCTGGATAATAGCGAGAGGGTTTTAGGCTGGAATATGGACCGACACTGAGAGTTCCACGTGGGAGAGTTTGATGAAAACTGTTCCGGAAACCCCACGTTTAGAGTTTTCAGACAACGCAGCAGCTCCGCGCGGGGAGGGCTTGGCCACGACCCTGCCACGGCACAGGGCGGAGTTAGAGTGCCTGCTGCTGTCGGCTAGGACGTGGCCGCTCCACGTGTGCCGAGGCTCCGGACTGAGCCACGTGGTGGAGAATCCACCGGCTGCTGCATTTCATTCCACCCACCCCTCAGGACTCCAATGGCAAAGCTGACACAGGTGCCGACGCCACGACGGCACACACGTATGGACGATACACACAGTAGAGGGGGCGCTGGTGGGATAAACAATGGAACAGCGGCGCGGAAGTTAGCTTTCCGGGTTCTAATCTGGGGCTCTGCGATTGAGCCTTCTCATGGTGTGATAAGTCACACAAACGCTGGCGTAATTGTGCAAGTTATTAAATGGGTGAATCAGGGGCATTCTAAAATAAATGGCCTTGCAGGTCATTCTAAAATAAAACTAGTACAACTGACTCATTGTATAGCTTGAAAGTCATAATCAATTTAACTAACATGGTCATGAAGTGGCATAAATACAGAAGCACAACCAAAGAGCCGGCAGAAAAATAATCAGGAGAAATTTATGAAAACGGTGAGCATGACAGAGGCATTGCCTGTACAACGAAGCAGTAAATGTCAAACATGAGATTATGACAACAGTGTCAGCCCACGAGTGGCCCTGGGATTTTAGCAAGTGCCGTTAAAGTGGACAAGGAAATTAGCATAAACAAAGCAGAGATGGAGGAGCAGCTAAGAAAAGACGAACTGGCCCCAAATTACCAAATTGACCATAAATGAAACATGGGGGCAGGAGGACGGGTCCTGAGAGAGAAACACTTTAACACTGATGTTTAACTGTCAGAGACTTAAGTCACTTTAAATTGCATGCCGTCAAGAAGCTACTTTGGGGAGCTAATGTTGCCTTTTGCTTCCCAGGCAGGAAGTGATCACACATCTGGAAGGAAGCTGGTGTTGACGTGGACGACTTAGAGGCACCTGTACGTCATGCACTGCTGTAAGTAGGCGTCCCACACGTCAGGGAAACAAGTGCTCAAAGTCATAGAAACTCTGCTAAACGTGCTTTCTTGACCTCATCAGTCAGATCTTGTAGGTGAAAAACAATGTATTTCCTGACTGAAATTGGTCCATCAGATCACTTCAGCCGGATGGGAAACTAACAGGTCTGAATTTGCATATTCCCAGCCCACTTGTGTCCTTGGGATCTGACTCTGTCGGGGAAGACCTACCACTGGTGGAGAGGAACAGCAGGATTTCCTCAACATCCGTCATTCTGCAGCCTGGACAGAAGCAGGGCGTGCGCGGAGCCCCTTGGAGTTGGAGGCCGTCAATGCAAAGTGAAACTGTTACGGGAGGAAAGGAGCTCCAGGCTGGAGAACCATCCCGGGCGAAGGGCCACGTCTGGACAGCGTGCATCTCACGTGGGGCAGTGCTGCCCGACACCCGACTCTGTCTGCGTAGGCGTCCAAGGCACGAAGTGCGTGTGAGAGAAGAGACGGCGAGTCCAACCTCTACAGGTCGAGAGAACGTAGAACTCAGAGGATAAGCCCGCAGAGAAGACAAACCTGAGAGCCCTGGGGGGGCGGCTCTCACCTGCGTGAAGGGGACCCAGGGCTGCACTTCAAGGAACGTCCACCAGAGGGCACTGGGCCCAAGGTGAGAGGAGCCGGGACTCCAAACGGGACCCTTGTAAACACGCAGCATCATTTCAGTATCTTTCCCGGGAGCAGGTGCGCGTTTTCAGGAGCTAGATATTACCACAGACGATTTCTTTATTCTTTTAAAAAAATGCTTGAAGAGGGGCCTCTGCACCAGCGTGGATGTTTTTAGATGATAACATTGCATTTGGTGGTGGAGGGGGGCTCCATTTGCATTTTTAGATATGAAGTTATTTTTTCTATGCACTGATTCCTGTAAAGAGGGAAAGAAAGCCCACAGACCGTATCTTCCCAGGAGCAGTTGTATGCGTGTGTTGATGGAGGCTTATAAATGTTGTTTTCCCACTCTTGAATCACCTAAATAGAAATGCAGAAGGAAACAAAGGAACCCACAGGCCTAAATAACGCGGCCCAGGTGTACCTTGCAATCAGCCCACAAATCGCTCGGCAAGAGGCCTGGCACCTTTGTCCCCGCTCCTCGTTCCGCTGTTCGGGGCTGGGCGGCTGCAGCAGTCACAGTGGGGATGGAGGGGGAATTAAGGAAGCTGATGAATGCTCACTTCATTTTCCCAGTGGTCTGGCGCAAAGTTAGTATTTAACATTTATCACTGGTGTTTCTGCCATTGTCAGCCCCTGCAGAACAAGCCCCGTGTTCAGGGACCCTCCCGAGCCCAGCTGTGCAGCTCTGGCTGGAACACTGACCACGAGGAGGCGGGCTGCCCGCTGCAGCTCTCAGACTCCTCCGCAAGTGAAGAGTCCATTTCCAGGACACCCTCCCCAGGTAAGGCCGGCCAGGGACGCGGAGGAAAAGCACCGGCCCAGAGGGGAGGGGCAGACAGGCAGAGCCCCATGTGCCGTGTGGATGCCAGATCAGGTGGGAATATGGCTCGAGGGAGTTTTAAGTTAACATTTTTCTCTTATTCAAAGCAATGCTTACTCGGTGTCAAAGATCTGGAACCCAGAGACAAACCAGGAGACGAAAACACAGGTCACGTGTGACCAGCTCTCGTAGACGACCGTCTAAACTGTGCTCTAAATCTGTTCTTCTAGATGCTTTTTTTAAAGTTGATTTTTATTATCTAACAATACGGGTGTTTTTCGTGGCAGGCAGGCTCCAATAAAAAAAACTCCCCGTTCCCCAAACAAACCCTGTAGATGGAAGGCAGACGTCCGACTCAGAGGAGGGAGTTCCAGCCCTGCGTCTCGCAGACAAGTGTCTGAAGCCTGCCTCACAGAGGAATGGAACTTCCAAATGCTCTTTCCTTCCAGTTAGGAGACACCTTATTTCCATATACAGACCACGAGGCTTGTAAATGGATTAAGACATAGTGGATGCTGAGCACACGGCAACAACGTGGTCACAGCACGGTGCCTGCTTGCACTGAATCCAGATGCTCTATTTCCTGCCGGGACCATACGGGTAAAATTCAGACCTAACCTAGAAATCAAACCCCAAACCAAATGTCTTTCTAATCAATTAAATCCGTGTCATAAGTATCTTTTTCACAGTGGAAGTATGGGGGAGGAAGTTTCCTGATGAACTTGAGGTTAAAACTTGCCTATGTGGCACAAAATTGAGCAAAAGCCAATGTGCAGTGACGGATGCATTATTCATGGCTTGTTTTAATGGGCTCTTCAGGGACATTTTATCTGCAATATGTAACAATTCACATGGATCCTATTAGAGAATTTCGAACAAGGTCACCCTCTGGAAATGTCAGCTTTGTGGGATGTTGGCCCAGATGCCCTCTTAATTCTATGCTTTGTTCATTCCACGGAACTGGACCCTAAAAGCGTCTGTGACGAGGACTCTACAAACCCACACAAATGGGAGAAACAACCAAGAACCTCACTGTACAAAGGGAAAGAGTCGAGGCCGTGAGAGCTGTGACACAGGAAGCTCTAGGACCCCTGTCCTGGGGTGAGCAGTGCGGCCCCAAGCTCACATCCACCTGGAGCCCTGGGGTGTGACCTTACTTGGAAACGGTCTTTGCAGAGGTGATGAGAGAAGATGAGGTCGTGGTGGACTGCGGAGGGCTCTAATCCAGGGTTGGTGTCCTTACAGCAGACGAGGAGAAACACCCACGGACCAGGAGGACGGCAGGGATGGAGGAGGCAGACACTGGAGCCACGCGCCTGCAACCAAGGACACCTGGAGCCTCTGGAAACTGGCAGAGAAATGGAACAGATTCTCCCTGGGAGCCCCAAAGGGAACCGACCCTCTGACATCGTCCTGTGGGACTTGGCCTCCCGATCCTGGAGAGGATGGACTTCTGCCGCTGTGAGCCACTCGGGCCATGGCATTTGCTGAGCAGTGCAGGAGCCGGTGCCAGTGAGGCTGCTGGTCTCCCGGGGGGAGGGGAGGGGGGACTGGGACAGCCGTCTACACACACCAGCAGGCTCGAGGCTGCTCCCGGCCCTGGGACCTGGAGAAGATGGAGTTAGTGTCTTCCACGTAGAAGATGTTTAAAAAATTGTCTGCAGCTGAATGTTGTTTGAAGTGGATCGTCCATAACCAGTGCATTCTTAAAAACACCCAACAAACTGGATGAGACGAGTATTTGGAGAAGTCAGTGTAGACGGATTCTCCGACAGCCAGGACCAGACGTGGGCTCCAGAGGAGAAGCCGCCCGGCAGCCGGGAGGAGGGAAGCCGGGGGACAGCAATCCTCTGCGGGCGCAGCGGGGCATCTCTGCGTCCCTAGGCTCCGCGTCCTGGAACTGCCGCCGTGTCTCCCGGCCTGTGTGGCGCGGAGCCGTCTGGACTTTGACTGGGGGACGATGGTGTTTAGGATAGGATTTCCCTGTAATTAACTCATTCTTGCTCTTTTATTCTGTGCAATGAAGTTATTTTGAAAATGGCATCATGTCCCTGCTGTACTAAGAAAAAGGAAGCCTTTCTTTTTTAGGTTTTTTTTTTTTTTAAGTATAGTCAGTTACAACGTGTCCATTCCTGGTGCACAGCACATGTCCCCGTCATGCGTGTATATATATATACACACACACACATACATGTATTCATTTTCAGATTCTTTTTCCTTATAGGTTATTACAAGTTATTGAATATAATTCCCTGTGCTCTACAGAAGAAATTTGTTTTTTATTTATTTTTATATACAGTGGTTGACATTTGCTTTTTTTCCTTGTGCTCAGCCTGGAGTTGAAACGGTGGCGCCAGGGGGATGGCCTCAGTGGCCACTCCTCCAAGCGGATGTGGAGGGGAGGGGGCAAAGGTCAGCGCTGGGAGACATCCCTCCGTCCTGGCTCCACGCCCTCCCCAGAGCAGCCTCGGTCGCTTAACTTCTGTGACTCGAGTTTTCTTACCTTTGAGGAGAGGACCACACACAACCCCTCTGAGGTGCCACGGGGCCCACGTTCTTACCAACAGGAGGGATCGAATGAAATACTTGTGTGGCTCGCGACTGGCTGAGTTCTAAACCTCCTGTAATGTGAGTGTGGACGGTAATTAGCTAATCACATCCCCTCCCTCTACCCAAGAGGAAAATGAGAGTGAGTTCTTTGGGTTTGTGGTCCTGGAAAGGGGGGTGCAGCCCGTCGACCCATAGACTCCTCTGCAAAATTAGTAAATGAGGTTGCATTAATAAAATTATCTCTTCTTGAAGGGAAAAATTGGGTATTTTATTTAAGAGACGTAAGCAAGAGAATGCATGGAGGCTCAGCAATAGGAAGTAGAGAATGCAAAGAAATGCTGTTTAATTCCTGGCCACCTGCTTCACCCAGCCTGACGGAAATGTTAACACATACTTGGTGGAAGTATTTTGGGAGATGATGGAAGAAACGGTTTAGTCGCAACTGAAGTGTGTGTTTTCTCCTATTATCATCTAGAGCGTTTCTAGGACGTTCGGGGCAGTGGCAGGTATGTCCCGTTAGTGAGCTTTCGGGACCTCTGTTCAAGGCTTCCCAATTCCACGGATCATTTTCTCTCTCTCGGTCACCGATCTCAACTCAACCCTATGGACCCTGTCTCGCTTCTCCCCTTGCCTGGCCAAAGCTGGGAACACCGTCCCGAGTTACAGCCAGGGCTCCCTTCCACTCCAGGGCCCCTCGGTGGGGGCGGGGTGAGCTGGGTGGGGTCCTCCGCAAGCTTGTGGACAGACCGAGTGAAGTCACGGTGATGACGGTGGTGGTGGTCCACGATGCTGACCCCACCCAAATGTTCCCACTTCTGCCAGGTTCTAATCAAAACTCCTCAAGCACAAAGCTCTCACTGGCACCAGAATCACAGAAACACTTGTCACAGTGCGACCATGAGCAGACGTCAGTCCCTCCCAGGAGAGGCAAGGAAATGAGTGACTTCCACCTCGGCCCCCCTAGTTATAAATCCAGCATCAAGGCACTTTCCAGGGCCACTGAATAAAAATACAAGACACTTCAAAGTAAAATGAATACATTAGCTGAGTTAAAATTGAAAGGCAAAGCTGGTGTGGCCGAGGAAGACAACGAAATCACTCTAGAAGCAAAATCTGTGTTCTCCAAAGCGCATCCAACCATCTTTACAGCCAGTCTTTACCTGAAAATGCTCTTTTGTCTCTCAACCTCAGAAAAAGCACATTTGAAAAAGAACTTGGGAGTGAGCGTTTCTGCTCTGTCTGAGCTTCTCGGCGGACCCGGGGTGGGGGGATGGGACCTGTGAAATGCTGGTGGGGGCACATTCAGTAGACTCTGTTTTGCCCACAGCGGAAGCGTTTCCTCTCACAGCCTTGTGCTGATGGTGAACGCGCGGTGGGGAACCCCCCCTACGAAGGCAACTGCCCCCAAACTGCTACGACAGCATCCCCCTCCGGCACCAAGGAGGCGGCGGCGGCGGCTGGCGCTGGGACACCGGAGACGAACGTGCACCTCGCACCCACCTGCCTTGGGTGGATTCGGCGGCCCCGGCCGCCCGGCCCCGGCAGCACCCACGCTCCCTGGGGACAGATCTCAGGGGAGTCGGGGCTTCGGAGCCTCTTGGCTTATCTCGTCCTCTGCCTGGCTCTGATCACGGCTCTAATGCATTTGCTCTGCATTAATAATACGGATCAGCACGTAAGAGGTAGATTAGCTTTATTTGTTTTGCATTGGCAATTATTTTAAATTGGTATTGGGCATTTTTAAATTGGACTCGCGTCCTGTGAGCGAAAGGAAGACAGACTGTGTGATGCTGACTGCTTTAACCTAATAATAAGCATCCAGCAATGATAAAACCAGCACGGCGCAGCCGGAACGGTCGCACCGACAGCCGTCCCAGATGCTGGCCTCGCACGTCTGCGTCAGGGCCGTGGGACTGTTTCCTCCGCAGGACGCTGGACGTGGCCTGAGCCATTGGGAAACCTGATGTGTGTTTGCAAACGGAGATGGTCCAGGGCACCCATCCTCCACGTAGCTCAGTTCCCATCACCATTATGTGAGTGAGACGCGAGAAGTAATGTCCTGCATCTCGGGGCGTCACGGCACTAAGTGCACTGCTGGCTCCCGCCCACGGGGAACGACGCAGCGGCGGCGCCCGCCCGGCCACCCGGGGCAGAGGTGCCGCCGCGGCCGGACCGCGCGCTTGGCGGGCGCTGCCAGCCGGCGCGTCAGCGGAAGCCACCGTCCCGCCCTGGCGAGACGAAACGTAACGGCGCCCAGTCGCAAGGCTGTGTCTTAAGAAGTAGCTTTTAGCTCTTCAAAATTATATCCGCCAATTCGAGCCACGGGACCCGCAAGTCGCCGTCCAGCTGTAAATTATAACGCATATTCATAGGGAGATGAATTCCACCTTGCACGGAGCAGCCCTTGTGCAAACAGTAATAGTCGGCGTGTCGTTAGAGCGCGGCGGCAATTCATCCTCACGATGATCGATGTGGAGAACGCCCTTCCCCGTACCTGGTTTATTTATGTGCTCCCATTAACTATGCCTAATTTTCTGTTGGCACTTCTCCTCCTAATGTAATTCAATTTAAGCATATCTTTCCACAGACTTATTAATAGGCAGGGTCATTTGTATTGTGTAGCACAAATATTTTATAATCCACTAATCTTGACAAAAAGGCGATGGCTTCCTAATAAAAAATGCATGAGAAGTAATGGTTCCCTATTAATAACTTATTAGGGCAGATCACACAGTTTGAAGTGTCTATTACACTTTAATTTTATCAGATTTCTACCTTTGGAATTTGTCACACTCTCTTTATCTTTAGATTTCGATTGTTTTTCGTGTCACCCTGCCTCTGCGACCCCCAGTCGTCCTCCTCCCTGGATTTGCAATCTCGGAGGTAGGTGAGTCTGCAAAGCTGTGCCTGAGGGCGTCCTCCTCGGGGACAACAGACGGCTCTATTGTCTTAAAGGGCCACTCTCAAGACTTGTTAATAATCCATGGATCCTCGGTTATCTGTGGTTCACACACTCTTTCAAAAACCTGATGCTCGCAAGCAACCTTCCCTCAGAAAATAGATATTTACACAGAAAATTGGTGGGCTTATAGAAATCTTGAAATTAATCCATAAGCTTTTTAGGGATCAAAGAAAGACAGTTTATGACCTTTGGCTAAAATCCACCTTGTTAGTGAAACCTGGAGACTTTGATTAATCACATAACCTGGATAGGTGCACTTTTCTGACCTGCCATCACACATTGTCAAGGTGTGATGCATCTGTATTGGATTTGCCGTTTAAAAATTTTCCACCTAGACTTAGAACATTTCCATGGGATTGCAAGGGCTTTCCTGGGGCCCTGTGGGGAAGTCTGCCCTCAGGTAACTACCTCGAGAGAGAAAGATGACACGTGTACAGGAAAACAGAGTACTGCTGATGTTAAACTTAACTAGACTTCAGTCTTCTCATTTATTAAGTGAGGAGATAAAGTTATTTAAAAGGCCTCTTCCGATGCTGATGACATTATATGAATGTGCAAAAGCAAAAAAAAAAAAAAAAA
Source organism: Camelus dromedarius (assembly GCF_036321535.1). Classification (NCBI taxonomy): domain Eukaryota; kingdom Metazoa; phylum Chordata; class Mammalia; order Artiodactyla; family Camelidae; genus Camelus; species Camelus dromedarius. Next base: position 26,446,287 of record NC_087463.1, read on the forward strand.
AAAAGTTCTGATCAACGAATATAAGTAGAAATAGTTTATGGTGAAGAAATCATCCAAGTAGTCCAAGGAGAGAGGCAGGGACTGTTGCTGGGTGAGCGGGTATCTGACAGTCCGAGTTCCCACTGGAGCATCAAACGCTATTTGCACCAAAACCCTGTTCCATTCTGGGTAGAAAGACTGTGCATGCTGGTACAAGAATCAGTTATTTAAAAATACAATGTAAATGCAAAGTTACCATCTGGATGCAATGTGGTCTAGAGGACGTCGTTCACAGTGAGATTCCTCACTGGCAAGCAGGTCACCTAGGAACTGCTTTTGAAGGAACTTGCGTGGGTTATTGAAGTGAACTTTGAGAACTCAAAAATGTCCAATTAGGTGAAGGTGAGAATCTCGAATCTGTACGTATAAACAACCGCTCTTTGTGGGACACTGTGAACCGGGAGGCATACAGGCATTAAACTTCCTTAGGAAAATGGATTCAACCTATGCCACGACTGCATTGGGTTTGATTTTTTTCAAAATCATCAGCAAACTTTATCCTAAGATTAAATTCTCTTTTCTCTCAAGATGTTTTAGTTTTGCCTGTTTTAAGAACATTTTTCTAATATGTTCATTGTTTTTGCTTTCACTGTAAAGATCAGCATCCTCCTGTAAATTTCTACAAATTTCACCGTGTTCTGAAGAGTCATTTGAATAAAAGAAGCTGGATGAACTCATATCAGGTAATTTTATTCTGTTCATCATACCTGCGTTATTGTTGCCACGTATATGCATGTGTGCATTTTCCCCCGATATTTCCCAACCTCGTCATTGGAGAAAGGTTGACATATTGACTAAAATCGAAAGGAATTTGGAGTCTACTTGTAATTACTTACACTAGGCATTCACTCAGTGAGCACGCTCTGAACCAGGTCTAGGTGGTAAGGATGCTGAGGGAAGTAAGCAAACACGGGGCCTTCTTCCTGAGAAAGGGGAAGGTGCCTCCTGCATTGTAGAGGTCTGCAGGCAACGTTGATTCAGCCCTTCGCAGCTCTGTGATTGCTGTGGATTCAGAAAGGGAGCAGTGTGGGGCTAAATCAGGTGCATGGCTTCATGCAGATAGGAAACAAAGCCGGAACCTGACCCCTGCCTGCCCTGGCTTCATAATCCTATGCGCTTTTATTAAAACTATAATAATAGAGGAGCTATAGAGAGAGTAGCGCACCACTGGATGGGGACGGGCAGGCCAGATAACTACTTGAATGGGTTATCAGGAGAAATCACTGTTGCCTGAAGTGGTCAGGACCCACTTCATGGAGGGGCTTGACGCTGAGGTCAGCATCGAGCAGGCGGAAGATTTTATTGAGCAAAATAAAGAGATGGCACCACACCAGGAAGATGCTGGGGGAAGTAAACGGCTTTGTTCGGAAGAGGGTGGGAATGTCTGGGTGGATCTTCAGTCCTGGGCTGAGGGACAGATGCATTTTTTTCCTGCAAGAACTTGGCTTCACAGGGTTTTTTGGAGCCAGGTTATTACATGGTCACACCACAACACAGAGGGAGATGAGCTTCCAGGGGCCTTCAGGGGGAACTAGGGAAGGAGCTGAGAGGCTATTCCAGAGCGGGAGCAGGCAGTGTAAAAGGCTGGCTGGTCGGTCACAGCGCCAGCGGGAAGGGAAGGGCCACGGAAACCTTGTCGAGAAACCGTCCGCTCACTGCTGAGTGGGGAAAGCAGGTCGTGGGGAAGAAAGGAATCAGGCTGACAAGGAGCTGCGGCCAGTGTGGCCGACGGGGGACTGGAACCTGGGGTGCAGGGCGAGAGGGCGCTCAGGAGGACAGGCGGGGCTCGTGGACCTCACAGGCACCCTGCTGCCGGAGCTCTTCCCTCTGAGCTGTCGCTCGTCTGCCCGAGGTGAGGGTTTGAATCTTCAGAATTAGCTCCTCCTCTCCCACCACGTGACAGGGAGTAACGTGGAGGAACGCGTTCTGAGAGTCCCCGCTGCTGGAGAGTTCAGGAAGGAAGGGAAGGAAGTTCGGGAGCAGTTGGGCCCGGAGACCCCACGCACAGCAGCATCTCAGGATGGAGACGTCTGCGGGAGGGGCGGGCGTGCGCCTGGACCGGTCAAGGGCTCGGAGGGGTCACCAGGTCACCCGGGGAGGACCGTCGGGGGCTCACCCGTCACTGCTGCTGAGCTCTGGGGGGAAGCTTCAGGAGACAGACCAGAGCCGGATGGCCTGACGTGACGGGTCCGCGGCCGGCGTGCGAGTAAAAGCAATGGACGCCGCCCTTTTGTCGCCAACCACTGTTTGTCAAAGGCAAGCGCGGGGTAACCAGCAGCCGCGCGGCTCGGCGGGCCTGTTTTCTGCTTTCCTGTCTGGAAGGCACGGGGCCTTGAAGGCAAACACAAAGCGAGGCAGGTGAAGCGGGAACTGCACCGAGAGGTGCTCAGCATCGTTCAGGTGGCGGAGGAGCAGAAGCACGCAGGGGACGCGGAGTGTTACTGAACTTACAGCCGAATCGCGACATTCATCCTTCATCTGAGGCTGGTAGAAGGATGACCTCACTGGGCGGGGCCCGGGTGTCCTTTGGCCCGGAGTTGGGACAGTCATGGCTGCCCAGCGTGCCTTCCCGCTCATCTGGGTGGTGGGCGGAGTCTCCAGCGAGGAGGGCGGGCTTGGAGGGGCCGCGTTCCGTGATCCACGTTCAGCAAAGGCCGGCACAGGAGGACGCCTTACTGCGGGCGAACTAGGAACGCTTCCTGGGGCTGGAGAGGAGATTCGGGGGACGGCTGTGCGCAGCGGATCTGACAGCAGGTTTGGGGGCGGTGTGGTCCAGGCCGGAGGGAGAAAGGAGGTGCTAAACGCTGGCGATGGCCGGGGTGTTGATAGTAAACAGGGCAAAAGGCAGGGGCCCAGGCCCAGGACGCGGTCTAGGGGATTATTCAAGTTCTGGTCACAGCATCCAACCGGTGAAGAATTTATTACTTTCAGTGAGTGCTTCCGAGTGCAAAGCACTCACATGTCCTTCATCGCAGAAAGTCAAATGTCACTATGCAGAGGCCAACAGGCCGGGCGAGGAGAGCTGGCTTAGGCACCCTGAGACCACAGGGAGCCGGGGCTTCCTGAGGAGTCAGCTAAGCTGCGGTTGGAGGTGGGGAGCCTCGAGGCTGAGGTTGCCGCTGGGCTGATCAGTCCAGCTTAGGGCCCGGCAGGAGGACAGGCCAACACGGGGCTTTACGGGTCCTGCCGCGGGGAGTCGACGCCACCAGCCCTGGGGACACGTCTGAAGTGTGAGAAGTGAGAGGTGTGAACCGGTGTGGGGTTCACGCCGCCTCATCCGACCTTGCGGGTGGGGGCGAGGGAGGAAGGCGGGAGGCAGGTCCCCTCGGCAGACGGGCAGGGCCCCCGGGGCTCAGGAGGTGGGCTCCGTCACTCATCGAGGGACACTGCGCCGCCGCGGGCACAGCCAGGGCCAGCGGGAGCTGCCGTCGGCAACCCTGAGCGCCCCTGGGTGTGTCCCGATCGAGGCGGCGGGCGAGTGGCCCTGGGTGGAGGGACAACGGCGGTGGGGGCGGGGGGGGGAGAAACGGGCGGGTGCCGGGACCCCCGGTGCCCCTGAAGCAGCCGGCGAGGCAGCTGAGCAGCTACTCGCACGCCCGCTCACTCCCACCGCCGCGGGGCGCCGGAGGGACGCGCTTGCGGCGGCTTCGGTGTGAAGCCCGCCTTCTTCCACTTCGCTCCTGCTCGCGTCTGCGGTCTGTGCAGCGAAGGCGCCGTCTGCCTCTTCAAACCCTGTTCAACGAAAGAACTGGTGCGTGGTCTGCAAAGCAGCCGGTCCGGCTCCCAGGGCCTCCGCCTCTTCTCCCAGCGGCGGCCTGGCGTCAGCAGGAGGCCCGCACGGCGAGGGCGCCGCTCCGCGGGGGCGGGCAGCTGACCCCCGGCCACGTTCCCAGCGCATGCGCACCCCCTTCGCATTGGTCATCGCCGCCACCCACGACCCCCAGCCACATGGCCCCCGAGCAAAAGGAGGGAGCCGCCTCTCCTCATGAGGGAGCTCATTCCGGGCTATTTAAAAAACATGTATGTCTATTTTAATTAAGTTTACTCATTCCTATTTTTAAAAACTGTTTAATTGAAATTTAAGAAAATAAGTTTAAGATACGAAAAATGACTTCCTCAGTTTTAAGAGTGGAGCTCTGTAATTGCCCTAACCACTTCTACGAGATTAATACTTTTATCAGATTAATTTATGTCTAGAAACATGTATTGCTAATTTCCAAAAAGGGGTTTTAACCTCCAGTGTATGCACACATTACGTACGGAATAAATTCACAATTCTTCGGCAAATCTAACCTTGCCCGAGAAGGCTCTAGGGGGCGGCCCGCGCCCCCGGGCCCAGTCTCCCCCGCGCTCCGCGGCCCCGGAGGACAGCATACTGTAGGGAAATTTTCCCTGAGACTCTGCCATTCGTCATTAAATTTCAAGCTTGCTGTTTAGGCAAGTGCATTACATCAACATAACATTGTTCTCTCCGTGACTCCCTGACCCCCCTCCACTCCGTGGAGACACCAGCTCCTGCACGAGGACCCGACAGCCCTCAGAACATCATTCTGTCAAACACCAGCTCTTCCCCCCTATTGTAAGACCATCAAACGGGAAATGTAAACAACAATCTGGAAATGATGGCAGAAAATGCCCTCCTCCAACACTGTGGGTGGAACAAAAGCCCTCTCTCGGCGTCTGCAGCAAGAGCAGCTGCCGGCGAGGCACTTGCTTTCTGTTAACTAGAAGCCGGGGCGTAAAAATAGGCCCTGGCGTGGACTGGAAGCGCACGGCCTGTTGAAGTTTTACAGATTTAGAAAGTTCACCAACCGCTATCAATGAAAATCTCTGCCTTGTTGCATGCATTATTCACAGCAGTGCACAAGATAGCTGGGCTTTTCGAAATATTTATGGCAGCCAAATGCAGAAATGGTGAAATTCAAACTGATAAAGATAAAAAAAAGTGTGTTTCGATCTGTAAATACAAAGAAAATAGCCATCTTAGCGTAATTATGGTAATAGAGGGGGAGCAACAATTGAGAGCTCTGTACTGTACAAATATTTCCGATCCCTGGTAGACGTGTAACACATTCTGATGAGAATTTCTTTCAGTCTTTACTCAAAAAAAAAAAAAAAAAAAAAGAAAAGAAAAGAAATAGCACCTAAATTAAAATGCCATCTCTATGTATCTACACGGCCATACACGTGAAAATATATCCAAACATATACACAAAACGGGTGCGACTGTAGAAGTGGCTGCCGTGCGTTCCGCAGTTCCTTTACGAGGTCTGCACGCTCTGCTGAACGTCGGAATCGGAAAGAGCAACACTAACCAATCGCTCTTTCTGAATCTAAGTCACGCTGTTATCTTTGCGTCGCTTTCAAACCTGTTGGCTGCTCTGACGGCTGCTTTGCAAGGCGTCACCTAGCAGGCACAGACGGGCCCTGGGCTCCGCCTTGCGCTGCAGCACACCCGGCGCCTCCGCCCCGACCACGGAGGCTGCCCCGCGGTGGCGCCGTCCCGGGCGAGGGGCTCAGAGCGGCCGCCGGGCAGCCTGCACCTGTTCCACAGCGGGAAGCTCGGATGCTTCGTGTCCTTAACCTTCACGGCCGCCGGCCTCGGGGAAGGGGCTGAAAGCGGCTCTGGAAGGGGAAAGGCGAGTGGAGGAGAGCATTCCGCGATGATAATAACGCTGTCATTAAAGATGGATGAGGACTTTCAATTAGAACCCACTCCCAATCTGGAGCCGCTCTGCCCGCTATGATCTAAGGCTCTGCGGTGAAGATAAAAGGTCATTACGACCTATTGAATTCAATCATGACAAGTGCATTTACCTGACGGCAGCATGTATTACATACAAAAAACTAAATTAAAATAACATTACGGGCTGACTCAAATCCACATGAGAAAGGAAGTTTAGAATGAAGGACAGATCAAATCACAGGCTAAGAATAATTTGATTTATAGTCCCTTTTTGTTGCAGAAAAATACTTCCTCCTGATTGACACGGGAAGTCTGGGGGAAGAACACACTTTCTCACTCACCAGTGCTGCACTTCAATGAAACAATTGCAGTATCTGATATCTAATCATAGACTTCAGGACACACCATTCATCAAAACAATGCAAGAATTCTTATGTAAGAATAGGCAGACACATGGAATTATGTAAATAGGTGGTGAACATTATTATTTTGCAAATTTTAAGAATAATATGGAAGTTCATGGAAATACAAGATAAAATATTTTATGAATATACTACTACCGATTCTGACGTCTTACATGTTGTATTTTAGACTAGAGAATTAAACACAGTTGTGTTGAAAAGGCAGGCCACACGTCAGAAGGTGTATTTCAGCGCTAATCTATGTATCTCTGCAGAAGTCTGTGTGGCCACTGAAAGATGCATTTTCTACCTTAACACCGTTTATAGCCACCCTGTTCCTTAAAAGCCTCCTGAATCTACGTCACCAATAATTGATACGTTTTTGAACCTTGTCACTAACTGCACGTTGTTTAGGTGAAAGATTTAGCGACCGTGTTCGCGGCTGTGGAAGGTGGCAAGTTCCACACTGAAATCCATTTTAAAATGTGCAGAAGCAGCAGGCGCAGTGCTACTATGTGCTACTATTTTTTAAAAGTAGGCTTAGCTTATTTTTTCTACATAATAACATAAATTTTTGTCCATCTTTGTGAAATATTGGTTTACAATCGTTACTTTTGTGAACATAAACAGAATAACCAGAGCCATCTGACCTGCTGTCAGGCACGAGTCGTGAGGGGTATCGCCAGCCTTTGAGACACAAAAGGTTTCAGCGTGACTGAAGAAAATTCACAGACCCCTGCTTAACTGGTTTTCAAGCCTAGAGCACTTTTTAACTAACTTGGCAGTGGGTGATGGAGAAATTCTCTCACGTGGTTTTCTAAGCAGAGTCTGCATTACAAGCAATAATTTATTTCTGTCCTAATTAAGGATATTATTGTATTGTTATCTTTACTCACAGCTTCTGCTCTAAGTTTCTGCCTGCAGCAGGGGAAGCTACAACTCTGAGCACTGAATTCCCTAGGAATTTCTGTTAGGGCCATTTTAGTAGCAACCAGTGCATTCTCAATTCCAGCTTTTCCTGTTTTCGTTCAAGAAAATGCTACTATTGTATGTGCATATGCAGTAAACACCTTCACCCACTCGGATGCTGGCAGCTAAAATGCACAAGGGGGTGTGCCCTCACGTCCCCAAGTGCCTTTTCTCTCGGAAGACAAAGCAAGTGCACACATGAACGTGTGTGGGTGCATCTGTGTCTTCAGACTTTAAATATCCTTTTATGTAAGAAATCACTCTTTCCAAAAACACATTATTAATGGACCCTGTAGCGAATTCCACCATGTGGTGGCAGCATTGCTCCGACGTAGAATGCTGGAGCGATGCCTTCGCGCCGGCAGAGATGAAAGCCAGTTTGCATTTCTCAGGAAGCATCATTGTGCAGGACATTGTCCAGGACAATTCCATCAGAATTGGGCAGAACTAGACCTACACCATTTTTATAGTAAATCTAATCATCAAAATGTGATTTAACTTAGGACTCTAATTTTTAATCACTAAAATAAATTTGCAGTTATGCTATTAACAAAAAATTCACATTTTATTCATATTTGTGTCTTTTGACTCATAAATACTTTTTTATATTTTTAATATCTCATTGGTGGGCAAACAGGCTAAAAATGCAGCAGCTCTTCACCTTTATTTCTTAGTTATTCTAATGACGGTCACACAATCAACCTAGGGTTTCAAAGACATTGAATTTGCATTTTAGAAATCCTCAAAACCTCAATTTTGCAGCTTAATGCCAATAATATATATTGTCTGGAAATAAGTTCTATACGAAATAATTTTTTAAAGTTCATAAACATTTAAAGACGCACATCTTACAAGTAAAACTGAAGTTTGATTACCTAAACAGCAATGCTTCAGTTGCCTGTTGAAAAAGAGGTTTTTGTTTAAAGACACTCTAAGTTTCATAATACAAGTTGAAAATAAATGTATCTAAGAGTTTTGTTCAATGTATGATTTTATTTTCCTTAAACGTGACTGAGGGCCAGGTAGTTATTGCTAAAATAGCCACTAAGTATGATATAATAAGGATGTTTTGTACAGTTATTTTCATAAAGAATTTTCTCAGCATCAGTTATAATCGCTCATTTTAAATAATTAAATCCAAATGGAAATTATTTTCATCTAAAGCAAGTGGACCAATCTGATCATGAGATCCACACGAGACATTATGTGCCCGGGTATTATAATAAGGGTGGAGCATCACAATCAATTTTAGTCTCTTTTCAGACACACCTGCAAACCACCTGAGGTGCAGGTACTGAGACAGGGGTACTGAGAAGCGAGTACAAAGACAGGGGTACTGAGATGCAGGTACTGAGATGCGGGTACTGAGATGCAGGTGCTGATATGCAGGTGGGACCAGAGCTGCAATCTCTTCCTGCAGCCGCTTTCATGGCCCCCTTGTCTCTTTCCTCCTCTCTCTTTCCTACACGTTTTTCAGCTGTTCCAGTTTCTTGGTGAAAGGAGAACGGAGAAACAGAAAATCCTTCAAAGCAAAATGCTTCACACAGCACCTCATCCTGAATACGCCTGCTGGCAGTGAGGGGCATTGGAGGGGAGTAAGGTGGCACAGAGAGCATCTGAAACCTTCTGGTCTTCCCAGCTCTAGAATATCTTGCATTTTCACTCTGTCTCAGAGATGTCATCTGAAAAGGACATTGATTCATGGATTGAATCCCTGTTTCCTTCAGAAAAACACATTGGGTACTGTATTTTAACCAGATATAATTCCAGTCAAAATGGAATAAGATTTGGCTCCTTAGAAAAGTAACAGTGGTTTGTGTCTCAAAGGAATATTTTCGTGTTTTGAGCATTAACATGATATAAAGTATAAAAATAATTTGAAGAATAAATAGGAGCTTTTTGAGTCAGCTTCTGTTACAGAAAATATTTTTACAAATTCTAAGTGCTTGATCCACTTACTGTGGTTTAATTTTTGAAAAAAAAAATCTAACTAAGCAAAAATAATATTGTAGTAACTTCAAGTGAATTCTTGTGGGATTGATCTGTATAAAAACGCAAGCCCTTCTAGCCATCAGGAGAACGTGCTGGTTCAGGGTTCCGAAGAGTCAGAGCAAATGCAGGAACAAGTACAGGCTTTGTTATGGTTGTTTTAGTCTCTGTGCTGAACACAGTGGCTGGCAGACAGAGGGGCGATAAGCAGGAAGGAAGAGTGGAGGTGAGGGATGGCAGGGGTCCGGCTGTCACCTGGCACACGTGGGGAGCCCTCCTCAGCCCCGCGGTGCGTTGTCACCGGTGGTCTCCCTGCTCAGGTGCCCCTGGATGCCAGTCAGCTGCTCCAGCCATGGTGGTCCCATCCCTGTTTGGCTGAATTCGGGGAACCAGGCAGGAATTCCAGGACTCACAGTAACTGCAGAGTTAACTCACGCAGCATTTTCGCCAAAACACAGAAGGCTTTGACAGTTCCTAAATCTCCCACGCACTTGGCGTTGTCCTCTGGCTTTCTCTGAGTCATTCGGATGGTTTGCGTTCGTCAGCCACCGTGTGGATTGCTCCCGTCGTGAGTGGTCTGAGGAACGAGATGGTTGGCGATGAACGATCATGCTTGGTTCTGTTTCATTCTCTTTTGGCCACGTGACTTCTATACCTGCGAGCTGTGCAAACGTATATTTTTTTAGCCTGTGTGAAAACTGAGTAAAAATAAATAAGTAAAAATCAGTCATGTTTACATAATGAAAATACTACATTATATACATAGGTGCGTGCTATATGCAATAGGTTATACACACATACGTGCATACATGCAAGTCTATCATGATATGCATGTGTGCAATTTTACACAGTGTATTCTGTGCTTAGTGTATGTATTGACATAAACATATCCATACATTTCCTTATATGTATATAGGTGTACACACACAATGTGTAACACATTATATACACATTATACAGAATGTATTGTATAATATGAAACACTTTAATAATGCAGTTGTATTCAGGAAGAGGGGTATGATAACATGAAATTTGCAGTATTTGGAGAAGGAATGTGAAACTTCATTCATTCAAGTCTGTATTGAGTGTCTGCCCTTTTCTGGTCCTTGAATTGGAAGCTAGGGATGAAATAATAAACACGGTCCCTGAACTCATGGAGCTGAAAACTTAGAGAACAAATGATTACAAAATGAGTTCACAAAAAATACTTAAATTATATTTTTCATAAGTACTATAATCCAATATGTAGATAAGAGTTCTTTCAGGTTAGTAGCATACTGAAAACAGTTACAGGCAATTTCCTCACCAAATCTGGATTTCCTTCGGATTACACTTTTAAGATGAAGCACCTGGATTGGCTCAGTTGAAAAAAAAAGGCAATGTTTGTAATAAAATTCAACACTTGCAATTTTAGTATTTGTTTTTATGATGCAGCATTTGGATAAAATTCTAAGATTTCGGTCAACGACTCTAATGTCTCAGATCACAGAAATACTGGGCGGCCTCGTTTACCAAGCAGTGTCACAGCCGGGACCTTCTGTTCCGTGCGTGCTTACCTCTGTATTGCTGAAGCCGATCATGTATAAAACAGTTTAAACGAGCATATTTTACTAAACCTGCCATCTTCCTAGTCTTTCCCTTACTGACATCTTTTCCCATGTTTTCTTTTTTATTTCCTTCCTTCCTCCCTCCCTGTGTTACCCAGACTGAAGATCTCGTGCAGAGATAGGACATTCAGGGGCTTCATCCTCACAGGGACTTAGCGCTAAAATCATGTTGACCTGAATTCTAAATTATTGTTCTCTTTCCTGACACACCAAATTCCCTTTTGAGAACTATTTTTCGGTGGTGTGTTGTTCCCCGTGTCCAGATCCTTAATTGCATGACCATCAGGAGAGTGATATACAGTATATTTACAGATCACATGTTGTTGTAAATCTGGGGCACAGCGACGTGGTTTATAAGGCAAATTACAGCTCTGCTGGAGTCCTCCAGAGCGACTGAGATTGCTCTTTTTCTTGACTCCTTTTGGGCACAGTAGGCAATGAGGAAAAGCTGTGTGGGTAACAAATAAGCAATGATGAAATAAAAGCAGTTCAAGATTCAGAGACACAGGCATCTTCCCTTGGCTTTGGTGAACTTACATAGGAAATAAAGACTCTTACCTGAGATTCCAACTACGAATCCCGGAGCCTCCTCGCCGTCCGCCCGCGGAATGGAGCAAGCGTGCCGCGCCGACTGTCCTGCGGGGCTGTGTCTCTCTCCACCTCACGGTGGGCACCGTCCTTTCACTGCCCGACGCCCATCTCCCCCGCCCCCCAGCCCACTATTTAGCGCTAATAGAGCCCCCATTCGGTTTTGAAATACTAGGTCTCAAAAGCAGACTTCACGACCACTGGAAGACGCTGCGTGCATTTAATTTTCCTACCCGCAGCGCTGCGCTCTCTGCCAGGGCGTCCCTGACGGGACCAGTTGTGATCAACACAAATTCAGGACCTGAAACCGACAGCGGCCACGTGTGGCCCCGAAACCTGTAGATTATGTGCAAACTCCTCCGTGCCTCTCTGGTCCACCCCTGCCGCGGTGCGCTCAGCTAGGCTGGACCTACCGTGAGAGGGCCCTGCAGGCGAACACGGCGTTGGTGTCCCAGACGCTGACATGCCTGCCGACCTCAGCCTCGACAGTTAGGAGCAGCTGCCACTTCTGCGTTACCTGCATTTTCTTCTCTGCTAATCGTGGGGTTTCTGGGCTATGCCTGTTTTAAAATTTGCCATTTCCATCACTAGTCTGTATCATGCAGGAGGCTTTACTTTGTGTTGTTACTTATCTGAAAGCCCGTTTTGTGGATTTTCTATTTTGAGGCCAATAAATACATTTTGCTTTAAAAAGGTTACTTCATTTAAAACAATTTGAAACAATTGCATGCAATTTTTTCCAATATGAATCTTAAAATCTGGATTATGAAATCAGAGAGATAAAGTGTAGGGTATTCACATTTAATAGTAAATAATATTTTCACTGTGGAAGAGGCATTTGGAAGCTTAAGAAAACAGGTAAATTAATATTGTTCCTATTCCATTTCATCTGATAAAAAGGGGCAAAGGGAGATAATTTTGATTAATTGAAATAGTAATAGTAACATTGATACATTTTTAAAATGTCCATTTAAATAGGCAATGAATATGCAGTAAATTTGTGACACTAAAACTCCAGTTCCTGCTACTTCATTAGTAACATATTTTACAAAATTGCTTGATTTCTGCTAATTTTTCACTTCAACTCAAAACGACAAGTGCAGTGATAACTGAGGAGTCCAGTGAGCGTGGACAGGAGATTCAGAGTCCTGTCCCTCAGCGCTCCCGGAGCCACCGCCGAAGGCCTAACACGATCACTGCTGGTGGGGCGGGCGTCCCTTTGCGATGGACAGGGACCCCCCCCCCACAGCACTTCCCAGGGCGCGTGTTTACACGACGAGCTAATGACGCCTTGTCTAGCTAACTGCTCACCCCAAGTCAACAGCTTTCTCAGAATTTCACTTACGTCCCATTCCGCTCATTCACGTGACACAGGACACTGGAGTTATCACGGGTTAACTCGTGACGTCTGACTCCGGGTCCCGCTTTTCAGGGACAGGCGACTCAGAGGCCGCCGTGACCGCAGATGGCGGAGCGGGCTGTGGCGTGAGAGGGGGTGTCCGTAGTGCTTCTCGGACACCCGTCCTGCATGCACCAAGGCTCTCAGCTCCTCCTGGGCCACAGGTGCCCTCTACCCACGGCTCTGCTCTTCTGTTGTGCAGTGTAGACCTGGAACCATCAGAACCTCTAAACCTTTGGAGCAGACCAGATTCTCGAGGCAGGCCAGAGCTTCTGATTGCAAGTATTCAACCGACAATTGGACGTGCTGAGCCTTGATGAGGCCTGTGTCAGTTCTCTGTGCATCTGGGTCGGGTTCAGTGCTGCTCCTGTGGCTTTTCATCCCTCAGCCAGCATCCCCTGGCAACCTGGGTTCTAGGAAGAAGGGGCTGAAAACAGTTTCCTCATAGTCAGTCTTTGTTGCTTAAATACGTATACTTAAATGTGTGGCTGCCACATCTTTTCAAAAAATTCTCTTTACTGGTCCCCATATAAATAATTGAGTGCCTGCAAGATGAATCTCACGTTCACTAAGGTGCATTAAGGAGCTTGGAGATCAGCAGTGTTTTGACTAATATAAATGTAAAACTGAAAATAAATATATGCATTTTTGCATTACAATTTTTAGAGTTCGGCATACTTTTAGAAGCGAGCAGTTTAAGCCTAGGGTTGGCAGGTGCCTGGCATCCAGTCCCGGAGCAGCTGGAACCAGGTCTGTGACCCGTGAGCCCTGCCGGCGTCGCTCGCTGCCCGCGTGTCCGGACGCAGAGGGAGGACTGGTACCTCCCAGGGAGCTGGTCAGCAGGTCGCGTTCTCCCGCCCAGACTGAGGTCACGGGAGCTTAAATCCTAACAAGAACAAACCTCACCCCTTTATTCGTGTTAGCCAGCAGTGTCTGGGGCCAAAACACACGGCCCTCTGCTTCTCGAAGGTGAAGCGTACCTGCTGTCGTTCCGTCTGAGGAGAACGCACGGCAACACAACTGCGTCCCTCGGAGACAGAGCAGCCGTCTGAGTCCGATCAGGAGACAGGACCCACACGGCCATTCATGGCGGGGCTGACAGAAAGGATGATCACTGTAACGGAGGCTGGGGGATGAGGGCCAAGCTGGTAAAGCAGGAGAGGGCGGCAGGCGCAGGTGCATCCTCTGCCCCGGGCAGAGACAGGGCTGCATCCAGACGTGGGCCAGGGGTGCCGTGGTGCCGCCCAGGCTGGCGGGACGTGCCTTCCACCCTTAGAATCTGCGACCCTGCACACTGGCCCCAGTCACTGGCGAGTCTGCCCTTGAGATCCAAATTCTAATGCTTCAGTAAGAGTCATTCTTCTTTCATGTTTGCCTTAATAGATACCTTGATCAAGTTTGTTTCCTCTTCTTGTAATTAGCTCCTTAAACGCGGCATTTCTCCCTCTGAGTGAGCCCCCGAGAGCCGGACTTGATGACCGTCTTGTGGTCAGCATCAGCGAGCACAGCCCATGCGCCATCCACTTTGGTGTTCACTCCTGGAAATCTGCTCAGGAACCGGGAGTGAGAATTAAAGACCTGGGTCTTCTTCCTAAAGGAGAAGCGAGGACAGCACTGGCTAGTCTGAGTTAAGGACGCTGCGGAATCAGAACAGCACGTGCGCGTTTATTCCCTGGAGGCCCGAGGCGCTGGGCTTACGGCACCCGGAGGAGTGGAGCGTCGGGCTCCCTCTTCCGCAAGAGCGAGGGCGGCGTGGGCTCCCGGCGCGCCTCCCGGGGGATGCGCCAGGCCGCCGGCCAGCTGCCCGCCGAGCTGGACCCACTCACAGCGGGGCGCATCCAGCAGAGAAAGTGGGCACTTTCTTACTTCTGTGTAGAGGTGTAAATAAAAAAGACACGACGTCCTGACCTCTCCATCTGGTCATGGAGCCGGCGTTGGGATGATCCACAAAGGACGTGCTGGGTACGGCACAGGGCACAAGACCCGGCCTGCGTCTGCCTTGTACTCGCCAGCACCCGTCTCCATCTGAAGCTCTTGTTGGTGGCACCTTTGTTTTTCAAGCCACTTGAGCGCTTCCCTGTACCTTGTGATTTTAACCATCTCAAATTGGACAGGAATACTTCCGCGGGCACGTGGATTCAATCCAAGACAGTTTGCATACATGACATCTGTGTATCTATAGCTCGGTATTTCCGACGTAGGTACAACACTGAATTTTCATTTTTGAGTTAGAGCTTTTTTTTTTTTTTGCCTCCAGTTGCAGCTTTAGTCAGCTCGGCTCCGTCTGTGCCCCACTCGTAACCATGACAGGATCCTCAGCACTAAGTGAAGAAAGAGCCAGCGTTGTGCCGTTGCGACTCCTGTTTCAGGAGGAGGGAAATATTTCTACCTTCCTTCCTGTTACAGGTCACACCTCGCTCACCCTCCTGAAAGCCGTTTTACCCCCAGAACCCAAAGAAAACGCCTTTGCCTGCATTCCTCTTCCTTCAGTATAATGAGTCCCCACGCAGTATCTCATTTGACCATGAGACGGGTTCTGCAGGGGGAAGCAGGATGGAAAGCATTAGCTCCACTTTGTAAATAATGAGAAGTTAGTGCTCACGGAAGTTTAGTCGCTAAATCTTATCGGCACAACCAACAAGGGGCCCGGGCAGAGCTTCGGTGAGAACCCAGCGCCGCTGCCCGCGCGCTCGCTCCCGCGACGGCGCTGAGCCGAGCCAGGAGCTCCGGCGAGGCCTGGCTACGCAGGCCGACCTCCCAGCACTCAGCGCGGGCTCTGCCCAGAGCAGAAGCCGGCTCGGAGCTCATTGACTGAAATCACGTGAATGAAAGTTAACTTAATTAGATGCGAAGAGCTCAGCAGAGGGTTTCTATTCTCTCTACTCGACGTGGGCTCTGGGACGCGGGTCCCCCCACCCTCGCTCGTGCGTTCTCCTTCCCGATGGGGTGCACCCAACCTTCCTGGACAAGGTTGGCTTTGGGTGTCCATGAAGGTGTGTTATTACTGACAGTGGAGAGGCTGAGGGTGGGTGACTTCTGTCTCCCTGCTTTCCACGCTGCGTCAATGGCACGAGCGGTCCCCCTCAGTCACTGTTAGGGGCTGTCCTCTGAGTTCCCGTCCGAACTGCATGTGCTTAGCGGGCGCTCTATGGACCTGACTCATTGGCTGATAGGCTGACCAGCTGACTGGCAGTTTACCTATGAATCCTGAATTCTGGGACCTCAGGGACATTCTTCACATGGTACGCAGAGCGATGGTGGAGAAGTAACTGAGAGACACCTGTGTTCTCACTAAATGATCCCAGTGCCCACTGATATCACGCCCATTTATGCCATTAAAGTGTTTCATTTTGTCCTCAGTTTTACTTATAGCTGTATTGCAATACATAGCTCAGATACCTAAAATTCACCCGTTTAAGGTGTACAATTCAGCTGTTGTCAGCATATGCAGAGTTTTGCAGCTGTCACCACTATCTGATCCCCCAAGCATTGTCATCAAAGAAGCCGCTTTATCTGTTAATTACCGCTCTCCGCGATCCCCTCCCGCCTGCCACCGGCAACCTCTGCTGGGCCTCCCGTCCTTAGGGTTCGCCCGTGTGCACATCACGCGTGAGTGGAACCACGCAATATGTGGTTTTCGTCGGTTTTTCTCAGCCTAATGCTTTCAAGGTCCACCCACAGTGCAACATGCACCGGCGCTTCATTCTTTCCTACGGCTAGAGAGACACTGTGCTGTGTGGATGGACGGTTGGGTCGTGTCCACCTTGAGGCCCCTGTAAGTCACGCTGCTGCGAGTGCTCGTGCCCCGGCTTCTGTGCGGATGCACATTTTCCTTCCTCCTGGGCTCACCCACAGGAGTGGATGCGGGGCCCCGCGGGAGCCTGGGCTCTGCATTTTCACAGACTGCCAGTTGTGTTCTTCAGAGCAGCTGCACCAGCCTGCGTTCCCCGCAGCGAGGGAGGGGCCCTCCGCCCCTTTCTCTGTCGGTGTCATTGACTTCTTTTGGCAAACGTTTCCATTGTCGAGTGTTAAGCTAACTGAGAAGTGTCTTTCCTAAAAACAAGGACAGAGAGACCAGGCCACGTGAAGTCCTCAAGGTCCCATCTGACTCTAATAGTGGTGATCAGAGTTATTCATTTAGCTTACGAGTACGGAGCAAGTGCGTGAGCAGCAACGAGCAGGAGTGACTTTAAAATCCACCTGTCCATCTGGCTGTTCTGTTCTGCTTCGGGATGTGGTTCTCTCGGGCTTCCAAAATAATTCACACGGCAGGTCGGGTATGGAGGCCCGAGGGCAAGAAGCTTTATGTAGAGATCCCTGTTCCTGAAAAAAAGTCCAAGGAGAGTCATTGGAGTCATTCTTGTGGGTCTTTTGAGGTTCCAGTTACTACATCTGAAACCTGATCAGATTGCCCCGTCTAGTTACAGGACCACTTCCCTGAGGATGCAGAGGAAGTGACACTACGGAGTCACCCTGGCATCTTGTCTACTGCCATCCTTCTGTCACCAATGTCTGAGAAATGAAGGGGGCCGCTGGGCACAAACAGAGCAGAACTATCTAGAGATTCCGTGACAGGATGCTTTGCTGGCCAATATCTTAGTAAAGCTATAATTTAAAAGACAATCTACTGTATTTCTTATATAAATCACCCTTTAAGTTGGCATCGCCTCTACTTCCCTAATTTTCAGAGTTTCATGTCCAGGAGGAAGGGAATACTTTCCACTTTGCAGGAGAAATTTGACAGTAGTGTCAAAAATACATCAGTTCAATGAGATAAAATTTGGCCACTGATGGCAAAAGAAGACGAGAGGGGGTATGCGTGTAACAAAGGCATTAACGCTGAAAAGAAGTCATCTCGAGCAATGAAAAAGGCAGACACGCAGACGTCCTTGAGATGGGTCTACGGGACCTGGTACGGCACCCCACTGAACTCATGAAGTCCAAGCTGGTGAGAAATCTAAACGGGTGGCCATCCTGTTCAACTTCCCTTGGAAAGATTCTTGAGGATGTGAGGACATTTGAAAGCACGTCAGGAGCAAAGGCTCTCAGTACGTGGAAACCCGAGACCTGCTCTCCGTGTGACTGTTAGGAGCCGTCCTCACCGGCCATCTTGCCCTTCCTAAGGGACGTCCTGCCTCTCGTCCCCACCTCTCTTCCTCTTTCACCATCTTTCCGTGTGGGGGGGGGGGGCTTCCTGTGACCGCGTTCAACTGAACCAACATTGATAAGCAGCGTGGAATTCCTTTACATCAGCACAGCTTTCATGCAAAGGCTTGGCCCTACCTCTCACTTAATAGGAGGCACTTTTTCCTTTGTTTTCCCTTTTATTCTTGAAGGCACGCAGGACGCAGAAGAATCTGCATGTCATAGGAGGCTCTCATTTCTGCTCCTCGGGGCTAGCAGCTTTCTGTTCAATTAAAGCGAGGACGGCAGCGCACAAAGGAAGCAGAGCTCCCTTCAAGAGCTGGAGACGGAGCTCAGGCCTTGGTCCGCCAAGCCCAGCACGGCCCTGGCGGGGGCTTCTCTCCTCGCAGGGGACAGGAAGGTAACATTTGATATAGCACTTTCTTAAAATTCCTGAGTGAATAAAGCAGTCTTGAGAGAAAGTTCCCATCTATGGATTACCTATAAAAAGAATAAAAAGAATGCCCATCGAAGATTTTTCATCCCTGTAAACAAATAATTTGTGATCGCTCTGCACTCGAACCACAAACAGGACCAGGAATTAGAAGTGCCCCCAGCCGGCCGGCACACACATACATCACTGGTCTGGGGTAATGAAGATTACCTGATAAAGATCACAATATGACAGGTTTCCTTTGGCACTGGCTGCTCAACAGCTAGAAACTGTTTTCTGCGGCCGGCCAGCGATCGATTCCGCGCTCTCTTGTCAGTGATGCAGTTAATGGGAATTCCACAGGCAAATAAAAGCTACATTTTGTCTTCATTTTCATCTGAAATATGAGCTGGTCCTTTGTACTCTAGACAGTCATTTATTACTCATTTTCCTTTATTGATGTTTATGAGCTGAAGCATAAAATGATTCTCAAATGTAGTTTAATTGAAGCAGCAGTTGACACTGAGACCGTGATTACCGACGCTCCAGCGGCCACACGAAGTCCATGAATCAAGGTTTGCTTTTCATTGGTCTTGGAGGCAGCACAGGGGAGAGAGTATCCTTAAAAAGCAACTGGGCCGGAGCTGGGGAAATATGTCGATTTATCTTCATAGGCGGAGAGGGGGAGGAAGGGCCCGGTCCTGAGCAGTGGCCGCACGGCCGCGAGGGCGCTCGCCCTGCTTGGCAGGCAAGGGCTCGCTCTCCTGGCGTGTGGGGGGCGTCCCCCAGACTGTTCCATCATTTTCAAACTACGCTGAGTAAAGCATCATTTTGAAAATCTTTAACCCAGAGGATCAGCCCTAAAACTATAGGTGGAGGTTGGACACCAAACACACAGCCGCACGCGGGGACGGGGCACGCGGGGACGGGGCACGCGGGGACGGGGCAGCCGGCGCCCCCTCCGTCGTAAAATGGTAGGAACAATCAATACGGCGGAGCAGCGTTTTTTATATGCCGTTATTAACTCATAAGCTACAGTATATCTCCCCTCATTTCCACGGCAGCTGAGGCCTCCGTCCCCCCTGGGGACCCCTGCAGGTCCCATTATGAGGATCATAAATAATACGTGCTAATGAGATATGAATTGATTATGTTGGAGAAGCTGACGTTTCCATCCATCATTCTAAATGATGTTTAACAATGGATAACCAGCCACTCATTCCTCTGATATGAGATTAAATAAAATAGCTGGCTGTTTCAGCAGGCTGGCTCGAGGAGACGGCCATAAATCCGCTCAATTACTGTATTACCAATCCGTTTCTCACTGCTGAGGATATTATTATTTCATTTAGGCTTGTTCATGCTTCATAGATTATTTTATTTCAGCCAGTCGATGGGAGAAACCGCAGCGTTTTACTCAGCCAGCCGCGGAGCAGCGGCCTTCGCCAGAGCGCAGGCAGTGCCCCTCCGGGGTCCCCAGATGCCCCCCGGGGAGGCTGCCCTCGGCCCCGGGGTGGGGGTGGGGGGCGGAGCAGGCCGTGCTCAAGCCGCATTTTAGAAAGACGCATTTTGCTTTCAACCTAATTTTCTTGACTTATCTGAAAAGTCTCAACCGAAGGATGCTGCCTAAGAAACCAATCGATCGAAACGAGATTATTAGATCTTCTAAGATGATTTGGTCTTCATCTCAATCCTGGAGTAGATTGAGAATTAGATCACAGGGGCCGCTCCCCGGCCGGGCAAATTAGGTTACCAGCCCCTGCAGTGCAGGGGCGGCCTTGCGCCTCGTGCCAAACGCACAAACAGCTCACACGTGTTATTGATGGGAAAATGGGGTGCGTGGAAGCATGTCCCTGGCGTTCGGGCATCACCCCTCATCCTACAACCTGAATGAAGTTTTGGGCTGAGCCCAACAAGCGTCTGTGAGAGAAAAACGAAAGAGGGATGGGTCGCCTGAAAGGAAGCATTTGCTACCCCCGCTCCATTCCCGCGATCACCTGCGTAGTAAGAGGCATAGGGAGGAGAAGGCGGGCGCGCGCTGAAGGCCCCGGCCCCGGGCTGGGCAGTGCGGCATGCCAGCCCCGTCTACACCCCACGCACAGCTCCAGTCCCGGTCCACCTGCCCTGTCTTGGTGGCCTCCCTGGTACCCACCCGCAGGTCCAGCGGCAAGCCGCCCCGAGCGCTGGCCTCTGCTCCTCCTGCGAGCGGGTCCGCGCGTGAGCTCAGACCCGCAGGCAGTCACCGCTCTGGCCTCCTGCCTCTGGGATTCCTGGCTGACACAGAGACGTGGGACAGCACCAAGGCACACACTGCGCAGAAGTGCCAGGGACTTCCCGTCACAGGTGACAAGCCTTTGGCAGGACTCGTCAGGTTCCTTTCTCTTAATCCAGACAGACTGCTCGGAGGAAGCCCTTCTCTGTCTCTCCAGGTGCTGGTCCAGCAAATCTGAGGATCTGAGGAAGCAGTGACCATACCGAGCAGGGCCAGCTGGGTTATTCACGGTGACATCACCTCCTCCCCCTGCCTGGCCTCACTGCCATCGTCCCTCCCTCCTGTTTCTGGGGACTGCAGCCCCAAAGACGTCCTGGGAGCGAGGAAGCCTCTGGCCTGGCTTCGGCTCCTGGGGAACCCAGGCTAAAACAACGCGTGACCCTGGGAAGCAGACCTCAGGGGAGGATTGTGGGTCTGAGCTACTCCGCGTCTTCCAGCAGTGATGACGCGCCATTAGTAGGTGGCGGCACCTTCCACAGTGACGCTGCGTGGCCGTCTCTAAAGACGCCGCCCTGGCAAGCGAGGGTAAAGTGCAAGAAGGCGAGGTGCTCGGGTGTGCGGGAGCCGCGGCTCCTGGCTGGGACGGCTCGCTGTAATGATCAGATCAAGGGCGTGGGCAGGCGGCCTTTGGATGTCTTGGCAGTTAGAAATGAGAGGCTGAAAGGAGTCCGGTCCCACTCAGACACTCTAAAAAAGCCAGAGGCCTCCAAGGCAGGGACCAGGGAAAGCCCATCTCCAGCAGTTGCCAGGGGACCAGGGTGAGCATGGGGCCCGGACCCATCTAGACATGGGGCAGGGCTGCCCAGGGACTGCATACACAGCTTTCTGGTTCTTTCTCCAAAGGAGAAGCCTGAGTTCCTGACACCTGGAATGATGACATTTGAGTGGAGCAGACCTTAGGCTCTTAACCCCCAAACCCTCTGAAGCTTCTGAGTTAGAAAGAAAGCTCCCTTCTGCGGACTTGGCAGAGGCCTCACCTGCGCAGGTGTCTCAGAACAGCCTTGTTCTCCAGCTCGGCCAGTGCGCGCAGACCTGCAGGGAGGAGGTCGCCTCTCAGCACAGTCTGGGCTGGGAGCACGGCCCAGGTCCTGGAGGGACAGCTCACGTGGGGAAGGACTGAGCTGACAAGATGCTCCCAGACAGCACAGAGTTGGTCCCAGCACTGACCCAGGTTTCCTAAGAGAATGGTGATCAATTTGGTTCCAATCAGTGCACACGTGGTAACTACAGAATATTGGTTCCAATTCAAATGTAGCAATATGGTGTTGGCAAGTGTGAGAAAAAAGAAAAATCATGTGTGATTGCATAGCTGGACATTAGAAATTTCTTAGTCTTGTTCTGCAAAGTTCATATCACAGGGAGTAAAAAGGGAGAAATGGGGCATCAATCCTCTTAGTCATGTGGACCACAGGATCATAAAGCATTGGCTTACCTTTACACAGGTATAGAATGATAGCTTGGATGGGATGGGGTATTATAGCTTTAATTTATGTTGAGCCAGAATGAGTTATCTCAAGTATCAACAACTTATTAAGAATTATATGATCATTACATATCTTTTATTAAAATGAGCAGAAATTCCAAGAAGCACAGCCCTCTACCCCCTATAAACATCAACTTGAGAGACAAATTCGTGAACGGAATGCATAGAGTATAGCTGGTCCTAGGAGGATGGGGAGGGCACTTTGTTTTAGAGGAAAATCTTGCAGCCAAGTCCCAAGGTACTTCTTGAAGTCTGTAAATAAAAAGATGGTCAGAGTTTCTAATCTTCTGCTCAGTCGGAAGAACTGGCCTAATCCAGGGACCTCTTCTTCCTTCTAGAGCCTAACCTACTAGGGAATAAGTGATAAGACATGATTACTAATAAAAAATTCTGCTTGAAGACAGCCTATTGATGAGTTCTGGCTAGCGGATTCCGTGTCGGCAAGGAGGGGAAAGGAGAGAAAAGCTTTACAGTTATTGTTTGGTGAAGTGAACATAGAAAGGAGTTACCAAAACTGGGTGACTGAACCCAAAACATCACGTGCGATTGCACTGTTGTAGAGAGCTAACGGGGGTCACTGGTTAGCTGAGCCGTTAATTCCACAATTTTAATAAATGCTGTTGATATTTTGATGATGACAGATACTTTGTGTTAACCATGAACTAAGTGTCAGTAATGAGTAACAAGGAAATCTAACATGCTATAATGTTCTAACTCAAGAATATGTTTCATGTAAGTCAGTGAAAAAAAGACCATAATTTTCATATTGGCTTTTTTCAGAGGTATCTGTGCTGATTAAACAACCTTCAGAAATAAAACGATGCTGGCTTGTTGTTTTTAAAACCCACAAAACCCCACATACCATGTGCATGTCTGAAAAAATACACGAGAATGTTGAGACTAAAATGAATTCCATGCACAAAAATCATCATTTGTTCAGATATGTATGTTCAATATGGATTCAATTGTATCATTTTACACTGCTACAGCACTTGAAGAAATCTAATCTTCCAAATGATGGAATAATATGGTAATAATCATAATCACATCAATGGATAATTTTATTGAATTTTACACTATGTGGCTGGAGATGCCTCCTTACCTCACTCCGTGGGGCCCAGCGCGGTGCAGAAGGAGCGAGAGGAGAGGAAGACTGCTGTAGATGAAAGGGAAATGAGGGTATGTTCTGGAAACTGTAAATGTTTGTACTGAGAAGAAACACAGGCCTGCACTGGGGTGAGCATCATTCCTTTTGCACTGTTTAGGTGATCCTGGTGGAGCAAAGAGAAACTAAATATTAAACATCTTTTTCTGGATTTTATAATCTGTGTGGAGTTACTCTTATATTAGAGATAGTTTTAGGTCAAGGTTCATATTTTTGCCTATGGCAACCAAATTTCTCCAATGCCATTTATTTAAAGGCTACCCTTTCTCCTTTGAAATGCTGTTTTATCTTTGTCAAAAGTAAGCTGGGCATATCCACATGGCTCTATTTCGGGGCTCCCTCTTTTATTCCACTGATCTATGCATCTGTCTTTGGGCCACACCTCTGATCCATTCAGCTATACTGGAAGCCTTGATATAGAGACGGATTCCTCTCGTTTTATGGTTCCTTGGAAAAATTGTTTTGGCTATTCTAGGGTTTTTCCCTCTGCATATAAATGTTCAAAGAAGCTTGTGTATATCCACAAATTTCATTTTTGGGATTTTGATAGCAATTGTGTTAAACATAATAGATCAATTTTGGGAGAATTTATATTTTTTAGTCTGTGGGAACATCCAATGTATGAACACCATATCTTTGTTTATTTAGGGCATCTTTTTAAAAGAATAATATTTTGTACTTTTTAGGATACAGATCTGGTCCTTGTTTTGGTAGTTTTTAAACTGAAGTACTTCATTCCTTTGGAGTGATTTTAAATAGTATCATACTTTTAATTTTGGTTCCTGTATGTTAATTATTAGTGTGGAAAATGTAATTGATATTTTGTATTGAATTTGTATTTCCCAAACTTGTTGAACTCACTTATTAGTTCTGGAAGGTTCATTGTAAATTTTTAGGTTTGTTGTGTTTGTTGTAAATTCCTTGGAATTTTCTGCATAGAAGATCATGTTTTATGTAAATAGGAATAGTTTTATCTCTTCCTTCCCAATTTGTAGATCTTCTATTTATTTTTCTTGTCTTGTTGTACTGGCCCCAAGTTCCAGAACTCTGTTGCGTGGTGGTTGTGAGAGTGGATGTCTCTGCCCTGCTCCCAGTCTTAGAGTGAAACTATTATCTTCTGTCGCTACGTAAGGCGTATGTAATGGGCTTTTTGTACACGCTCTTTATCAAGTTGAAAACGTTCCTCTCTATGCCTAATGTGCTGAGATTTTTAAAATCATCAGTAAGTGCTGAATTTTGTTAAATACATTTTCTGTATCACGTAATATGATTATATCGTTTTTCTTCTTCAGTTTTATGTCAGATTACATTAATAATTTTCAGGTGAACCAGCCTTCCTTGCCTACTTGTGGCTGGTCCTGTTTGTTTATGGTGCATTATATTTTCATTCACATGGTTGAATTCAATCAGCTAATATTTTGTGGAGGAACTTTATATCCAACTTCCTGAGATATATTTGTCTGCAGTTTTCTTTTTTTGTGATGCCTATATCTGTTTATTTTTTTCCTATAAAAATATACTGGCTTCATAAAAAGCTGGAAAATGTTCCCTCTGTTTTTGGTAGATTGTGTAAAACTACTGTCCATCCTGTGTTTGATAAAGATCTCCAGTGGAACCGTATGAGCGTGGAGATTTCTTTTCAAGAGGCTTTTAATTACATTTAGATTTCTTTCTTGGTTATCTATTTCTGGTTATCTATTTCTCTTTGAGTGAGTTTTGGTAATTTATGGTTTAGAAAGAATTGGACATTTTCTTCTGTGTTGTTGAATTTATGAACATAGAGTTGCCCACAGTGGTCCCCGGTTAGCCTGTTACTGGCTGCAGGATCTGTAGCAATTTCTGTCATTCCGTTCCCAACACTGGCAGTTTGTGTCTTTTTTTTTTTTTTATCTTTGTCAGCCTTGCTAGACACTTTTATATCAAGGAACCAGCTCTTTGTTTCAATAGATTGTCTATTATTTCTGTTAATTTCATTAACGTCTATTCTTATCTTTATCTTTTTCTCTAATTTTACCCTTTGTCTTCTCCACTGTACTGTGTAGACCATCCAGTGAGCTTTAATTTTGATTATCACATCTTTTTCAGTTCCACAATTTCCACATGGGGCCTCTTTTCAAACTGCATTTGCTTGCTCTCTCTCTCTCCACTATATATATAATTTAACTTTAGTATGCTTCAAGACAGTTTGTAACTGTGTGGCTAACAGTTTTATGATGACTGCTTTAAAATTTTTGTTGGGAAATTCCAGCAGTTGATTCACCTCAACGTTGGGGTCATTTGACTTTCTTATCTACTTTCAGTTGTATTTTCCCTGTTTCTTTGTATCGCTAGTGTTTTTCTCAATATCCTACACATTTTAGCTATTAGGTTAGGAGCGCTTTGGTTCTATTTGTCTTCCATTTTGCAATACTCTGTTCGGGTTTAGGATCATTTTGGTGATCTGTAGTTCCAATGACAGCTTAGTATCATTTTCAGAGCCTTTCCATATTATGTTGGTCTGCTTTATTCTCCTGGTGTCACGGAAGCTTTGGAAACCCTGCCCGTGCCACCTGGCAGTGGGTGCCCTGGGTGTGATGTCATAGCACACAAGACCTGGGGTGCTTTCTGCCAGTTGTTGGCACAGGGCCAGCGATGAGGCCGCTGTTGCCCTGGGTGTGGGGGTGGGTCTTCACTGGACCCTGCCGGCCCTGCCCTGGGGTCTGGGGCAGCTGGTGGGCCCCTGGCTGGGTTCTGCTGACTCCTGCTGGTGCCGCAGCAGACTGGGCCGCCGCCGCCCTGGTGAGCATCCTTGAGAGGGTTTCTCCGCTCCACTGCTGCGGGGCTGCCCCCTCCCCAGGCCCTGGCTAGACAGAACAGGCTGCTCCTGGTTTTGCTGTTTGCTTGCTTTTCTATATCAGCTCATGAGTCTGTGTTGCAGATCCTTCAGCATCCACTCCAGGAAAAAACTAACATCCCGGAAACTCCCTGCTCCCCAAGTCTTGAGGCCTCTGTCAGCCTGGCTTCTCCCCGCCTTGCAGAATCTTTGTGTGGTTTTCTGATGATTTATTCCCCAGGGACTCCTTGTATTCAGAGGAGGGGGCAGTAAGTCTGTGCCATCTCGTCTCATAACTTAAGTTTTGTTCTTTTAAGGTCTGGATGCTCTTCGTTCATCCTGAAGTTAGTTTGTTTGTTTGTTTGGGTACCAGACATCCACAAGCTGTTAACACCAGGTAAGTGGCTCCAGCCTCAGAGAGAAAGGGTGAGCTCAGAACACTTGTGTTCTCAGGCCCCCGCTGCAGCATCGGAGGTCGGGGAAGCCAATGCAGAGAGAGAAGCTCAGCGCTACCAGCTGGTCTGCGTTCCAGCTGATGGAGAAGAAGCCGAAAATGCAGCATGGAGACCCCAAAACTGAGGCTGGGGTTTGGGGACAGTCAGGTGTCCACCAGAGCTGGCATGCTCCCCTCTGACATAGCAGTGCACTCTCTTTGGTAGGAAACTTAGCAATTTTTTTCATATTATGCAAATTAAAAGTATCTGCTTTTTAGAGTCCCAGGGGCAGCAGGTTAAAAAACAATGATATGAAGTAATAACGCTGAAACCACTGTGAAACTGTCGCGGCTGGACGCCCAAAATCAACACGTACAACTGAGCAAACCTCATCAGCGACACGGTGACTGGGGATTAAAATAAAGCCAATACTTCCGCAGCGAGCCTAGCCGGTCGTGACGCCAACAAACAACAGTTAGATGGCGGGGCCGCTTAGCACTTACCTGAAGGAGTCCGGCTCCCTTAACAACTGCTATTTCATTTTTCTGAGACAGTTTTTCATGGCAAATTGAGCATAATCACATGATTGTAATTTCATTTTGGCGACCACACAACTCACCCCCAGACCTGTGGGCTGTGAGCGCCTGATTGATGGAGAAGTCGTGCCCATGGCCGTGGGTTCACGTTCCTCATTAGCCCCTCCTGAGGTCAAGTCGGGGCACTGGTTTGAAGGTCAGTGTGAGGGCCATGTCACTGGAGCACAGTAGGTTTTAGCCTGAAATCTACAAGGACTTGTCCAAGCATCGTGACTCTCCTCACTAAAGCACCTCCTGGAGGTAGAGACAGAGAACGTGCAGGCCTGTCCGCCTGAACAGTTAGGGGAGGGCGAAGGGAGTCCCAGGTCACAGACCCTGAAGTCACACTTATTAGCAGCTAATATTGATTCAAAATTAAGTATCGGTTTGCCAGATTTGAGAATATGGAAAATTTCGTGAACACTGGTTGCGCAACTGAGATAAATGAAAAGCCTTGCTGCCCTACTTAGTCTCCAATCCAAATGAATACAATTTTTTTTTCTTTTTCCTTTTTTTTTCCCCTTGCCTTTTTTGGTTTTTCATCAAGGGTTGTACAGATTCCATTTTCTTGCCTCTCTTAGCTTATCAATTACACTTTTTATAAGAATTTCAGCGGTTACCCTAGAGTTTGAAATATGCGTTTACAGCTCATCCAAGTTCACTCTCAAATAGCATCATGCCACTTCGCAGGCAGCATGAGGGACTTGTTGCAGAGTCTTCCCAGAGCCTCCCGTCCTTTGTAACGTTTCTGTTGCTTGTTCCATTTGCCCGTACGCTGCAAGCACTGAGTACATCCCTGCTGTCATTATCTGAGTAAACGGTCATCTATTAAATCAGTTAAGGATAAGTAAATGCTCTGCCTTCCCTTAGGTCGTTACACGTTTTGACATGTACTGTTTCCCTTTCCTGAAGAACTTCTTTTAACATTTCGTATGGGCGACACATTCAATCAGTTTTTGTTTGTCTGAGAAAGCATTTCAACTTCATAAAACTTGCTTTTCATACGGACATGGAACTGCAGAATGGATTAAGTAGTCACACTCCTGGAGTTCACGGGCCGTTGCAGGCATCCGAACATGCAGCCGGCAGACAGCAGGGGAAAAGGGGCTGAAGTTACTTGTAAAGGAAAATAAAGAGTAAAAGCCATGTGACAAACCTGTGCAGCAGAGTTTCTCTAAGAGTTATTTCCTCCATGAGTTTTACTGAACGAAAAGGATGATACATTTAGATAAATTCCATATTCTGGCTTTTTTTCCCCCTTATGGTCTGTATTCAGTTTCCCGAAGTTGTGTGGATCATCCAAATACTTATGAAAATTTCTGTCGTCTCAAATTTGGCAAGTCAGTGTCCACCTTTTATCTCAGATTCTGAAAGTAACGTTTACTCCCAGTTCAAGCTCTTGAGAGACGTGATGAAGTCGGAAGACGTTCGAGGTCAACATTCTACTGCTTTTTGAGCCGTGGTTTTAGGATAACAAAGGTTTTTGAAAATTTGGCCTTCACACAGCACACAATTTCCTCCTCAAAACTATGAGGACTATTAAAAGTAAAAAAGGGAAAAGTCTCAAAATCTGCATCGCCCCGAGAGGGTCCGTATTCTTCACCCACTTAGATAACTGAATAGGTGTCTGCGCCGAACTGCTCCAGCACTCCAGCCTAATTGGGACTCTGTTTATGTCTCCTGTCTATAAGTTAATTTGGGTGGAACTTGACAAGTTAAAGTGCTACCAGCTGTAAGGCGATGCCAGCTAACCGCGCGGAGGCCGGAGCAGAGCTGGAGGAGCACACGGGCAGCGGGCAGCTCAGCCCCCCGTCAGCGGGGCTCCGTGTCGCGCCGGCGGACCGAAAGGGAGACTGAGCTAGCGGGTGGGGGCCGCAGCAGGTGAGAATTTGTTCCTGTGTAACTGTAAAAGGGCTTATTTGAAAAACATGCCAAAAAAAGAAAAATATGCAGAAAATAGGGAGAAATCAAAAAAGCAGTTAAATCAGACGGTCACGAATACCCGAAAGTCAGAGCTGGACTCCCCGTGTTGGCAGCAGCCGGGGAAGAAGGAGGCCGTTCCCTCTGGCAACGGTCCCCAGCTCCTCCTGCAGCATCCGCTCCGCTGTTTTTGAAAAGTTTTATCACGAATAGGGTTTCGATTTAGTCACATCATTTTTCTTCGTCAATTGAGGTTATCATGTGACTTCTCTCCTTTCACCTGCTAACATGGTGGATTTCACACACTGATCTTCAGACATTGAAACTACCTGGCAACTCGTGGTGTGTACTTATGGCACATAATTGTCTTCAGTGGACTGGTGGATTACTTTTGATAATATTTTGTTCAGGGTTTTTCCTTCTATGTTTTTGAGTATAGCTTTCTTGTCTGTTTTTCTTCCTTTCTTCCTTCCTTCCTTCCTTCCTTCCTTCCTTCCTTCCTTCCTTCCTTCCTTCCTTCCTTCCTTTTTTTTCTCCCTTCCTTCTGTCCTTCCCTCCCTATCTTTGCTTGGTATCGGGGAAACCTAGCACCGTACAGTGGATTTGGGCCCCCCACCTCTCCCAGGTCTTGGAAGAGCTTGTGTAGCGTAGTGTTAAAATTCTCCTGTGGTACCATCTTGGCCCAGAAATTTCTTTTTTGGGATTTGTAAATTATAAATTCATTTCCCTTAATGCATATAGTGCTGTTCAGATGACCTGTTTTATACTGGGTGAGTTGTGGTAGTTTGTGTTTTTTGGGAACTCGGTCCATGTCGTCTGAGTTGTCACGACCTGGCAGGGACGTAGGTCACTGCTCTGCTCTCGGCCTTTCCTGACAACACCCTCAGGGCATCGGGGCACCGTGCTCCAGCCTGGGAAGTGGCACCTGGGCTCCCCCCAACCCACTGGCAGGAGTGGGGTCAGGCTTCGGCATCCCTGTGGTGTTGGCTGCGATGGGATGATTACAGTCTAAACGGCTCCTGTCCCTGCTCGGATGCCTCTTTCCTTGTCCTTTGGCCAGAGACTTGCTTATTTACTTGCTTGTAAATTTTATTTTTGTACCTTTTTGGCATTCCCAGGTGATGCCTTCTCCACCAGCCAGCTGGGGCCGAGGACACAGGATGCATTTAGATCACATTCACCTGTTGCGCAGGCCGATTCCTGCCTGGCTTCCTTGCGTCCCAGCTTTCCAGGTGAACTTCCCGTTGGCAGCCAGCTCAGCCTCATTCACAACCAGAACTAAAAATATCCAGCTACGGCTACACCTGATGGAAGCAGCTGGAGCCTCAAACACCTGGAAGATTAGAGCACGATCCCGGCTGCCTCTCGGGGAGGCCGACAACGTCAGAAGCCCCCTGTTCTGTCCTGCCGCCTGCCTTCCCTCCTCCCTGCTGCGGCTCTGCCCTGGGGAAGCCAGGGTGCTCTTCAGGCTCTTTCCCGCCTGGCT
Organism: Camelus dromedarius; assembly: GCF_036321535.1. NCBI lineage: Eukaryota > Metazoa > Chordata > Mammalia > Artiodactyla > Camelidae > Camelus > Camelus dromedarius. The sequence continues at coordinate 26,476,669 of NC_087463.1, forward strand.
GTGGGCAGGCGCTGGGTGTTTCCCCTCGTGCCTGCACCGGGGCCCTGGAGTCGGACCGTGTCTGTCCTGCCGTGAGAGGGACTCCCGGCCCACATCACTTCATCTGCCGCCGGATGCTTACAGCTTCGCCTCCGCTTGCCTGGGCTTTGAGCCACCTCCGCTCCCAGCATGGAGCTTCTTCCCTCTGCCGAGAGCGGGTGCTAATCACCCAGGTGCCTGCTATTAAAGGGACCCCAGTGGAAACTTCTTTTCAGTCTATCAAATGAAGCCAGTCTTCCTCCAGCTTTGCCTGTCACTCCCTATTAAATTCACCCTGTGAGTGTGCACAACACAGTGGGTTCATAAGTGTGTTCCCATGACAATTTTGGTTAAAAGTTGAAGATGAGGGGTGAGGAGCCTGGAGACGGGTCCTCTCTGTGTTCCCGCATCTCACGGCTTTTTCCTTCCTCATCAGTGGTTTCCGACAAGGATCACACATGAGAGTCACCTGGGAGGTCATCTGGTGACACCAACCCCACTGCCTCCCAGGCGGTTAAATCAGAATCTCTGGGAGGTGGCATCTGACCAAGGATGCAACCCTGTCCATTAGCCCATAGCTTAGAAATGGAAGCCATCTCTGCACTCCGCTCATGAGTTAGCATGACGCCATACACTCCTGGGCTGTGGATAAGGGTTGGCATTTCAGCAGAAGTCAAATACAAAACCATCTTGATTATATGTGTCTATAAAAGCTTATCAATACATTATTTGCTCTTATCATTGAGATCTCATATAAGACAGTGAAAAAGCAGTGAACTTTTTCCTCCTTATGAGAAGCTCAGCTGAGCCCATGTTCTATCGAGTCCTGGATGCTCTGCAGCAAGCAGCTGGGGGTTTCTGGTCAGGTGGGGGTCCACCCTGAAGGCAGCCCTGCTCCTCAGAGATCTTTTGCTTTCAAGAACCAGGCAGGTGGGAGGATTGCTGCAGAGAGCAGGGGGTCAATCCCAGACGACCCTGTGAGCAGGGAGGTTGTTGGTTCCCATGTGTGAGAGCCCTGAATCTTCCTGCTTAGGTGCCCAGGAAAAGGTGCGAGGGCTGAATTTTGCACAGAGGAAACTGGCACCATTACTGAGATGTCTGCTTTCCGTGCACCACAGAGAGGGCTGGGACACGGACTCAGGGACCCATCCCGGAACCTGGGGGCCCTTCCATCGTCCCCCGCAGTGGTTGAGCCCCGGACGTTGGATTCTGGGTGAATGGCTGGGCTTCTCTTGATCCTGCTGAACAGAGGCTCAAATCAAACTTATTTCAGCTTATGAAAATAAAGAACAAAACAACCCACGGCTGTTGTACCCCGCTAGCCCTGCTGCATCACCCCTTGGTCTAAGACCCGTCTGACCAGGGAAGTGCGGGATGAACTGGGACCTCACGTAAGTGCCACGGGGACCCTCACTCCAGACTTTCTCCCTAGTCCTCCTCATCTCTCCAGGGGCCCCTGGGCAGGACGGTGGCTCCCCTGAGCCGCTGCTAAAATCCTGGCCTGACCCCTCACCTCCCACCCAGGCAGATACCCACCGGAGACTCTCGGGGCTCCAGCAGGTGAGATCTGAGCAGCACCCCGTCCCCAGCGTGTGAGCACGGTCAGAGTAAGAGCAGCCCCGCCCCAGGCTGCCCACCCTCCTTCCCTCTCGGGGCTCTGGGCTGTGGGTCCACGAGCCCCCGAGCTCCCCACTGGGTTCAGGAGGCGAGGCGCACCCCTGCTCCCCGCGGCGCGCGGGTTTTGCTGCCGTTGAGGATTTCTTTCTTGTGCGTCGTCTGTAGGGTCTCTTCACACTGGGTTTGGTATTTATGTTTCAAGTAAAAACTGAAGGTGTGAAAGCGTCAAATCGGTCCTCAGGTCCTTCCGAGCCGTTAGAGGGCGCCCGTGGGACCGACGCGCTGGAGCCCGGGGGCGGGGTCCCCGAGCCGCGATGAGGCGCGGAGCAGCTCCCTCCCTGACGTCACTGGTGGCCGGGCGGGAGGCCAAGGAGGCTCTCAGACGTCATCCAGAACGAAGCTTTTTGTTTTTCCACCACTTCCTGTGGTTTTAATTAAAACCCCAACCCTTTTGTTCATCTATTTAGACAAAAAAAAAAAAAAAAAAAAAAAAAAAAAAAGAAAGAAAGAAGAAAGAAAAAAGAAAAAGAAAGAAAATGCGGGCTCCCGATCTTAACACGGCTGCACGTTCTCCCGGGCTGCCCACCGTCCACGCTCGCGGTGGGGCCGGTTGGAATAAATTAAAATACACACATGCACACCCACACTCGGGATGAAAAAACCAACAAAACCAAGTGCATAATGACTGGCCCTTACACCGAGCCCCTGTTCCTGTCAGGGACAGCGCAGTAGCAGCCAAGCATGACAGCCAAGGCGTGTGCTCCACGCCCGCGGTAAACGCTTGTCTTCCTTTACAGCTGCTTCTGTAAACACGTATGAATAATGGTGCTCCTGTGCCTGAAGCTGGGCGAGAGTTGCTTTTCTTGGAGACTGGCCAGCTGCTAATGGAAGTTCGCCCCCCGTGCAGACACGCGCTTTTCTTGCCCTCAGCATGGCCCGTGGCTCCGTCCAACGTCCCGCGCTCTCCCTCGGGCATCCGTGGGGCTTAATGATCTCTCCTCATGAGAGACTGGAAGGTTTTCATGGGGAGAGTGGGAAAAAGTGGCAAATACTGCAACCCGTCCAGGCTTCTTTCTTCATTCATTTATTCACTCGGTAATTATGGGAGGGGCCACCGTGCGCAAAACAGTCCTGCAGTCCTGGGACACGGTGCAGGACAAATCCCAAACCTGTCCCAGCTGACGTCCCCGGGGGCAGGGGGACGTGAAGACAATGAGCAAGAAACATAAATGTAAGAGGACACGTGCCCCCGGATGTAAGGGGCAGTGGGAAAAAGCAAGCATAGGGTCAGGTAGAAAGGATCGACAGCTGGGAGCAGGAGGCAGGGATTGTAGCAACACCGCTGAGGCTGCTGGATAATTTTCCGCCTCCTTCCTCCCCGACCTAAGAAGGGTCTCACTTCTGCCCAAGCCCGGGATGAGAGTCACGGGGGGCGGGGCAGGTTTGTTTGTTTCGCCACCTTAACGCTGTTGATTTTTTCCCTCCTCCTCATTCCTTGAACTTTATAGAATCAAATGCTACTCCCCGAAAGGCCAATTTAAAGAGCAAATCCACCCTAAAAAGTAAGAATCAACTCCCCTTTTCACATTGGGAACCCGAGGGACTGACACTATGAATCTTGGACGTTTCCACGCTTGTTTTTGAAAAATGTTCTAACGGGGAAGGATCGATGGTTTGCTCTCGGGAGTGACTCAGTGTAAGGCCTGGGGAGCTGCAAGCTGATGGGCTGTTTACCTATTGGAAACTGTGCCGGAGTTTGGTGGGAGAGCTTCTGGCCCCACGTCCACCACACAGCCCGCTGGGCCGCCCGTCCTATGGTTGGCCTTCCCTCCGAGGGAGAACCAAGGACAGGAGAGACAGCCAATGATGACACCTTCTGATGGACAAAAGCCAAGTCAGAGAACTTGCTGGAAACATTCAGCATCGGTCACCCAGGTACAACTCATTCCTGGCACCTGCGGGGAAGCGCCTGAGCAGTGCTCAGTTCTCTCGCATCGCCTGCTTCATTTTGCCGACACAGTTTCCTCAACCGCCGATTTCCTTACAAGAAAATGATGCACAAACCATCCTTTATTAAACTTTATATGCATTTTTCTTTTACTTTTCTCTATATACACATCATAAAAAAGAAAATATGGCCGTAACCCAGGCCTCACCACTCGACCCCTGAATTTAAGATCAGTCTCCTCAGAGGCCTGGTCACCTTCTGTAACCTCTCTGTCCGTTTTGGACGCCAATGCAAGATAATCCGTTGGCCTTAAAATTCAATACTTCCACTATATTGTTTGCTTTCTTAAATGGCGTTCTCTTTTATCAGTTCTTGTGGAAGACTTATGCAGTCTTTCATATTTGTTCATTAATATGTCCTCTGAAAACATGAACCAAAATCAGTACGTGCGTGGGCCGTGTGAAGAGATTGTCGACCCTTCGCCATGAGCTGCGGATGGGGGGCGGGGATTCTGTCATGCCCAAATTCCCAAAAGGGTGATGTGGTACATTTTGAGGCCAGTGTGACTGCAACTGTGTATGTATGTGTGTATGTGCATGTGTGTGTGTCTGAACATTTTCTCATACTCATTTTGAAATAAAAATTTAGTAGTTGATAAAACTGCTCTAAAAGGCATGATTTCTGGAAAGATCATCAAACGACTACTTCTGCGTTTGTCTCCCATACTGTTCAGATAAGAAGGGACTCTGCGCAGGGCACTTTTAGAATGTGGTCTCTTTGACAAGTGCATTCCCAAAGTGCACATGGATACTTCAAGTCTCTTTTCTTTCCCCTTCTCCATCTCTACTGGTCATTAATACAGACATCAAAAACACTGAAAGAAAATACGCCATGCAAGTTTTGGTGTCTACCCCTCAGATGTGAGTTTCAAGTAACTTAAATGTTATTTCAAAAAATTTAAATGTTAATTTTTAAGTAATTGTGTTTTATATTTTGAATATTTATTAGTTTTATAATTATTCAAACATGTTTATTTAAAGAAAAACATTCATTTAACACATATGTCTTGATATATTTGAAACAAAAAAAGTTTGCTTCAAGCACCACATTATCTACTAAGGACACAAAGACCAATTTGACACAATAGCTGTTTCACCAAGTTCATTATCTAGCAGAGAAAACACAGGTGCAAATAAAGACACATAGGAAATTTGTAACTTTACAAATACGCACACAGAGAGGGACTGGGGAGTGTTGTGTTTCCGCGATCACCAAGCACATAACACTAAAATAATGGACGGATCGGTTCATTAACAATCCAGTAACTTGGCAACTAAAGACATGCAAATACATCAATGATTATCTTGAACGTTAAACATGTAAATGCCTTTACAGAAGAATTCCACTTACAGACATTCATCTTAGGGACATAATCAGTGGTATTAAATATATATTTATAATATATATCATATATATACATATATAGACACACATAATGAATCAAAGCATTATTTCAAACAAATAAAAACCCTAAATTATCTAAAAGTCTAATTAAGTGGGATTTTCTTTACTACAATTTTGAGCAGTTATACAGCCATTAACAATCGTTTGCAGAAAACTATTGGTTGGCATATGAAAATGATCCCAAAACACTGCATGTCTTAAAAAAGATCATAAAATATTATTTTCCAGTATTTTAAATGAAATATTATGAGGGTTTTAAAAATTGTTTTTAATTTCCTATGAGTACATTACTCAAATTTATAGGTAAAATCATCTGATCATATAACTGATGCACAAAAATCTTCTGACAAAATTCAACATCCATTTGTAATAAAACCTCTTGAAAAATAGGAACAGAGGAAAAACTTCACCAGTTTGGTAAAGAACATCTACCAAAAGCTGACAGCTCACATTACACTTATGGTAAAAGTTTCACTGCTTTCCCCTACGAGTGGCAGCAGCTCATGACTGTCCACTCTCATCACTGCTACTCAACATGGTGCTAGAAGTTCTGTTCATTGCAAGGAGGTGATAAAAAGCATTCTGATCAGAACGAAATCAAGATCACTGCCCATATTTGCAGATGTCATAATTATCTATTTAGAAACTTCCAAAGATATACAAAAATGCTTAGAAGTAATAAGTGAGTTTTGCAATGTTGCAAGATACAAGATAAACATACAAAGATCAACTGTATTTCTATATATAACAATGATCATGTGGACATCTAAATTAAAAATAACATTCACATCAGTCAAAAAACAAGAAATATTTAGGTGTAAACTTAACAGAAATATGTGTATGATTTGTATGCTCAAAACTAAAAAACAAACACATAAATAAATGGAAAAACATACTATGTTCATGGATTGGAAGATTCAAAGTAGCAAATATGTTGATACTTTCCAAATTGATATGCAGGTTTAAAAGAACTCCTACCAAAATTTCAGCAAGAAATTTTGTAGATATAAACAAGATTATTCTAAAATTTACATGGAAAGGCAGAAGAACTACAATAGCTAAAATAAGTTTGAAGGGAAAAAAAAAGGATAAGGTGAGAAATTTTATATACCCAATTTTAAGACTTATAGTCACAAAATTAAGACAGTGGTGTATCCACAAAGAAATCGACACAAATACCAAGTGAATAGAATGGAGGACAAAGAGATAGATGCCCACAGATATGCCCAACTGACTTCTGACAAAGGAGCACAAGCAGGTCAACGCAGGGAAGGCAGCTTGTTCAACAAACAAACCGGAGCAGCTGGATGCCCACAGGCAACAGACGAGCCTCAACCTGAGGACCTCATGTAACAATTAATTCAAAATGAATAATGTCCTCGAATGGTAAAACTTTTCAAATAAGACAGGAAAAGTATCTTCAGGATCTGGGGCCACGCAACAAATTGTTAGACTTGACACCAAAGGAATGATCCATAGTAGAAAAAAATGTGATAAAGTGGACTTCATGAAATTTTTTGAACCTTTTGCTCTGCAAAAAAGCCTGTTAAAAATCTATATTGAACATTTAAACAATTATGTGTAGCAACACAGGAGACTGACAACATAGCAAGGAGTGAGTACATTCGCTTGCTACTGGAGAGAATTTTAATTGTTTCTCTGCAACTGTTCTTAGGGGGAATTTGGTAATATGTGTATCTGTGCCTTAAGCACATTTATTGCACACAGCAGTGACCTACTTCAGTTGGCTGAAGTCAGTGGGGTTTGTTGTAAAGGAAGGTTGATGTGATTGAGGCAATGGTTTTAATCATAGCAGCAACTAATCTTTACAGAGTACTTGTTAGGTGCTGAGCCCTTTTCTGCTACCTTCAGCATTAACTTATTGACTCCTAATACCAATCGCTGATCAGTTGCTATACCTACTTAGATTTTACAAGGTAGAATGAAAAAGCACCTACTCGTATTCACGCAGCTAATAAATCTTTCATCTAAGAGCGATAATGGAAGACTGCAGTTCACTGAATTCTTCTGTTTGAACTCTTGATCCCATAAGTCCTGATTCTTCTGGCAAATAAAAATAAATAATCATCTTCCGATTCCCTGTTTCTTCAGTTAGCCCTTCTCTCTAATTCTGGATGGTCACTCTCTTCCACAGCCACAGACATGTTGGAATTTCCCTTATCGCAGCCTGCTGACACACCTCACAGTGACATCACTTTGATACGTCTGCAAGAAAACTCAACCTCTTTTACCCCAAACCAGCTCCACCTCTGGATTTATTGATGAACACAGTTGGCTTTTTCTGCCGGGCATAAAAATGGAAAATTCTATTTGATTTTCCCCCTTATTTCTTCACCCTCATCCAGTCAGTCACCATATTCACTCATTTCTTCTTTTATTATCTTTCAACATTTTTTGTTTTTCATTTCTAATCTAACAGAATCAACAGGGGCTCTTGCCTGTTCACACGGTCATATTCACAACAGGTGCCAAGCTGTCACTCCGACTTGACGTCTATGCCTTCTCATCCTTTATTAATAAACACAAAGCTGCCAAACGCGTTTAACTAAAAACTACTCTTACAGTTCAAGGGCCTGCCAAGGTATCGAGGGAAAAAACATGCATGAACTCGTACCCTTTCCCTGGCTAGGCCAAGTCATTTGGCCTCAAAATTTTCTTCCAATACTTTTCTAGGTAAAAAAGTCAGTGGAGCCAAATATAATTTCTCCAGTGTCATCACATGCATCTCCATCTCTATTTCGATGACTCACATTCATTAAAAAATGCCACTAACCATTTTGTTCTTGGCGTTTTTCAGGGGCCATAGATCCAGAGATGAAGAAAGCAGACAGGTTCGCTGGCCTCAGTAGTTCAGTCAGAGCACACAGATGAAAAATTCCCTTTCAAATAAATAATTGCTTTGAAGAAGAAGGGGTGGCCGAGAAAGCTCTCTTTGGGCAAATACGTAATCATAGCATTGACATACGAGTGACTGTCCCCTAAGTGAAGAGTCACATCAAAGGTCACGAGATGCATCTAGAGCCCACCTGAGTGGACATCATATACTTGAACTTGGTGGGCAGGGGTGGGTGTGGGTGGACCACGCAGGACGGGCAGGGAGAATAAGGCTTTGCAGGCAATGCTAAGCATCTGGGGTTTTGTCTTAAGGGCAAGGGAAACCCAGCCAGTGTAACAAGTTCTCCTTTATCACGTGTATGGGGACCAACCTGGCCCGTGGGTTGAATGGATGGGCGGGAGACAGTCCCAGAGCAGGGATTACGTCTGGGAGATTTTTGCGCTGGTCCAGGTGAGATATGGGGTGAACAATCTAATGGGTAATTACACTTGTCAAGAGGGTTCCTAGGAGCAAGTTTAAGGCCCTACAAAGACGGGACATCAGGCTGATCTAAATTACACTGGAGATTAAGAAGAAGCTTCTCTGCAGAAGCCATGTGTAATCTGAGATGTAAACAATGAGCCCAAATTAGCAGGGCGAAGAGGCAGAGAGGCCCCTGTGAGGACGGGAGGTGGGGGACGTCCGGGCTCTTTTAAAGACCTGAGTGGAAGCCACTGTGGCTGAAGTGCTCAAAACAAAGAGGAGAAAAGCAGGCTGGAGGTTGTAAAGGTGCACGAGTTAGATCGCAGGGCGTCTTTTTGCCATGCTGAGGCATCTGGATAATATCCCAGGGCAAAGGGAAGCCACCTCACAGCTTTAGGCAGGTGGTGGTGTCATATCTGATTCTGAAAGATTACTCTGCGATCTCTGACTGCAGAGACCCAGGAGATGAAGGGAAGAAATGTGCTGCTGTGGCCTGAGCATGGATGGCTCCTGGGACTGGTCAGCGGGGCTGGAGTGGAGCTCAGTGGCCAGAATTCAGATCTGTTCAGGGGGCAGAATCAGTGAAACCTGGGGACTGATTGGGTAAGGCAGTCAGGGGGCGGTTGCTTTAAGAATAACGAAATTTTCCGACTACGTGATGGTGCAAGTTATTAAGAAGGGGAAGGCTCAGAGAAGGCGCGTCTTACAGAAAAGATTAATAAAAAAAAAAAACTCACTTTTTAAAAATAACAAGTAAACAGTTCAGTGGATGAGAACACAACGAAGCCCAGAAACAGAACATCCCCGGTGTCTCTCTCTGTGCACCATATCCTCTCTTCGCTACCTGCTGAGAAAAACCGTCATTTTGAATTTCTTGTTAGACTGTTTCATAGTCTCTTTGTGGTTTTTCTACAAAAGATTGCTTCACTTTTTCACCTTTATGTAACAGAATCATGACGTGGGCCTTTTCCCAGCAGCCTTCATGTTTTGCTCAGCATCACCCTTGGCGGGCCCGTCTGTGAGATCCTGTGAAAACCATCATTCTCGCTGTGTACGGTGCATTTGGCGTTGCATTCTAGGGGCTTGCAGTTGATTTCTCTGCTGTGCAGTTGGACACTCGCAATGTTTGTGGGTTTTTGCCGTCACGGAGGGTGCTGCTTCGAGCCTGTTTCCTGGCTGACAGGTGCCCAAGCTTCTCTAAGGTCTGGGTTTTTAAAGGGGGAATGCCTGGGTCATAGAGCAGGCTTCACTTCAAATTTTTGTGGAAAATGGGCATAATTTCTCCCAAGCCTTGCGCAAAATTCACACTCAGAGGAGCAGTGTGTGTTTTCCCACGGCTCTTGTGGATACCTGATATTTTCAGATACTCAATTTTGGGGAGATGTGAAATGTGGTTTTATGTTTTTTCCGTTTCCCGACTTACAGAAGAGGCAGAGCCCTTTGCATACACTCCGTGTCTGTGTGTGTTTACTGCTCTGTGAGCTGCCTGCTCTCCTGGTTGTCCAGTTTTCAACTGAGCGCTTTTTATGTTTTCTTACGGCTGTGAAGGGTCTCTGTGTATGTTCTGGGATCAAACCCTCTGTCCAGTCTGTATGCAGCATGTCTCTCTGTCATATGTGGCTTGTCTTTGCTCGCTCACTTTGTAGTGTCTTTTGCTGATCAGGGGTTTTTCATTTTATGTAGGTAAGTGTCTCATTCTTTTCCTTTATGATTTGCATTTGAGTTGTCTTGATTCAAGAACTCCTTCCCAACAATTGGCCTCAAATGTTTTATCTGAAAGGTTTAGGGTTTGTCTTTCATGTGTGAACAGTTAATCCATGTGGAAATTATATTTGCATTAGGTATAGAGTAGGAATCTAATTTCAGCTTTTTTTTCCCAATGGTTAACCAATTTTCTCCTTACATTGCATGTTCCAGTTTATGTTTTTCCTGGTAATGCGCAATGTTGTGTCTTTTTTTAAAGGAATATTTTAAATATCTGTGTTGCTTTATTAATACAAATACATTTTAGAATTGGCTTGTCAATCTCCAAAAGTTGGAATTTTTATCTGAATTGCATCAATTCTATAAATAAATCTGAGAAAAACTGAGTTCTTTAGGATCATAAATTTTTCTATGTTAAGTCTCTTTGTTCATTTGCCCTTTTAAGTGCTTCTCCATTAAATTCTATAGGTTGCTATATCAGAGTATTGTAAGTCTTTTATTATATTTGTTCTTATGTACCTTATTTTTATCCATTGTATATAGTAATTATATTTTCTATTTGTTTCTATAAAATGGAAATACAATTGACAATTCCATATTAATGTCATTCTGCCATCACTGTTAAGCTGCTTTACTTATTCTAATAACTAATGCATAAAATCTCTTGGTTTTATTATAAAAGCAGTCATAAATTTAATTTTTTCTATATTATAACTTTTTTATTTTCTTATCTTATTGCTTTGGAAACAATCCCTGTAAAGTTTGAATTAAAGTCTTGCTAGTTGGCTTCATTTGTTATCTTTGACTCTAGAGGGAATGAGTTTAGTAATGCTTTTTCACAATTATAACCTTTTAAAAATCATTTATCAGTTTATGAAATTTTTCTTATATTTCTAGTTTGCTAAGTTTTTTAAACATAAATGGATATGAGCTTGTTGACTTTTTTTCTGTATTTCTGTATTACATAGATTATTTTAGTCTTTTTCTTCTATGAGCCATTGATTTAGTGAATGACATTAGCATATTTGCTCTTATTGAACCAACTTGACATTCATGATCATTATGACCTTTTTAATGTATTGCTGGACTAGATTTTGCAGTACATTTCTTAGAATTTTTGTCTCTTTTCTTGAGAAAGAGTTGGCCATTTTTCAAGTGGGTTACCTATCTTTTATTCTTGTTCCTGATTTATCTTTATTTGATATTGTTTGCACATTTCTAACATCAAAACTGAGTTTGGAAATAATCTCTCACTTTCCATTCCTTGAAAGAGTTTGTGTGAGCTTGGAATTACCCCTCTGATAGAACTAACTTGTAAAGATGTTTCATCCTGAAGTCTTGGTGGAAACAATTAAAGCTATTGATTCAATGTCTTTCATCTTTATAGGACTACCCGTGTGAGTGTGTGTGTGTGAGTGTATGTGTATGTGTGAATGTGTGTGTGTGTGTGTGTGTGTTTGAGGTAATTTTGGAGAGTTATATACCTTGAAGAAATTTCTCCATCTCATTATTGGCATAAACTGCTATATCATTAACTTCTGCACTTTATTGTTTCATTAATGTTTCCTTTAGGTTCATTCAGAAATTCTTTTTTATAGCATCTTACGTTGAACACAAGTTTTGATAAGTGATATTTTACTTACCATTTAAACCTAAGTGTTTTCTATTATCCATTCTACTTTCTTTTTTTGACCAACAAATCATTTCACTGTTTGTGTGTCTCAGCTCCTGAGCCTACTTTCTCCTCCATATTTGCACTTTTGTATTATTTCTGGCCTCTGAAGATTTTCCATTTTAGTCATTCATGTACTTTCTTTTTAATTTTATGGGCAGTTTTTAGGCTTCCTTAGACATCAGTCCACCATATTGCTGGAAAGGTTAGGACTGTTCTATACAACTGACCATACTTTTGGCAAAGAAACTTGTGTATTATAATTTTAAAGTCTTGTGAGAAATGTAAAAAGAGGTGTCACATGTGAATAGCACCCTATTCGCGGCAGGAACTCCAGATGCTCATCATTCTGTGAACTCATGGATGGCATGACCTACACCGTGTGTGCACGTGGGTTTTCACTGCAGTGTCCTCGTCATTCGGTGGGGAAGCTGGGTTTCCTGAGGAGTTGTCCTGCCCATTGAAGGACATCTGGCTTCAGTGGCAACATCCTATAGTCATTGTGTCAACCCAGAGAGGCCCTACATTCCCACATCTTCCCCCAGAGGCAGCAACTTCAGAGAATGATTTGACTTTTCTTAAATTTTCAATAATTGTCAACTCATTCGCTGTCCACACGTCACATGTGGATGTAAACTATCTCATTATGACACTATGGGCACTAAAGATTGGTGATTGCCTACAAGTGACCTAATTGTGCATTGCTTTCATGTGGACCACACGTGTGACAGCACCTGGTGGTGTGTTTGGTGTTTAAGTTGGCGTGTCATTCTGGATAGAAGAAAACAAATACACCTTTTGCCCTCCTACAGAGAAGCCTCCTTTATGGTCGGCAATGCCAAGCGGTGATTTCATAGTGCCTGAAGCCTGTCTTTAAGAATCAGTGACGCTTCCTGATGTTGATTCAAGGCCAAGAATCAACGTTATCAGGAAGACCCCAGAGCCCCGCTGACTGCAAGACACCCCCAAAAAGGGGGCAAAGAGCTACCAGCTTTTCATTTTTGAATTTCTTACTCGGTGGAAGCAGTGTATGCTGTTTGACCTTTCATTTTTTTTTTTCCCAGGCAAGCTTTCCTTAGTCCCTGGAGAGATGTGCACGGCTTAATCAGAAAGCAGAGTCCAGGTGGTCCACAGGCGCATCCTTGGAAACGCTGAGTAACACCCGGAAGTGCAGGCTCTGCTTCCGGGAAGTGGAGGAGGACCAGGTGAGGGCCTGCGTGCCCCGCGGGTGATGGCCCAGGCTGGGCTGGACCGGTGGTCCCGGCACTGTGAGCATCTCCCCTGTCTCCCTGGGGGCTGGGTTCGAGGAGGAAGTCAGGGGAGTGGTGTGTGAGGCTCCATCGTGCTGCCTTTCAATCTGCCGGGCCCTGGATTGAGATCACCAGCTCTCAGCCCCGCTGGCCTTCACCACACAATCAGCTGACAAGCACAAGTGATTTCCCACTGTGATCCCTTCAGCAATATCCTGAAAGGAGAAGACGGGAAAAACTGCAACAAACGCAAATAGCCCTTAAGTGCACTGCCTGGCAAGAGAGCGGGGATTTTAGTTAACACATGCCAAACGCTTGCAACTCCCATTCCCTTCAACATAGAAATTATTTATCTGTTCTTTCTAATTCTCCAAGCGTTCTCTCCCCCCAGATTGCCCGTGTGGGACCTATTACATCTTTTCTGCTTCACTTTTATTGCACAGAACAATAAAATGAACGGGTGTTTTCCCTCTTGATTCAGCACAGAAATCTCTAGCCATTTGATGTTGACTGACGAATGAATGAAGGGAGCTAGATACATAGGTAAGACACAACTCCCGGTAGTGGAGCTTTGTGCTTGTCCCGTGCTCTGGGCCACCCGCTCTTCCACGCTGAACAGCTTGTGAGCTCAGCGAGGGCTCTGAGGACAAGCCGTCAGAGGACACAAGGCCTTACGGCCGTTTTCCGCCTCCCGTGGTCAGCATCGCCATCTGACGGGGGAGGTGGGAGAGGGGTGGCCTCAGTACTCAAACTGTGGCTCCATCTAGGAAAGATGAGCCAAACCAGAGAAAGTCTTTATTTGGCCTCTAACCCTCCCTAAGCTGAGGTAATTTTGCAAGACGGCACGTTCAAGATGATTTCAGGCCAGGTAGGAACACAGGGTCTCTGCTGGGAGCTTCTCGGGAAAAGCTCGCAGGGCGGCCTCTGCACACTCTTGCGGGAGCCCAGCAAATGGGCAACGTACCCCTGCCTCAGTGACAGTTAAAGCGAGTGTGCGAGAGTTCGCGCACCTGCTGGCGATCACACTAATTTCCTGTTCCAGTGTATCTGCTGTAGATCTCTAATTCCTGTCTCATTCCATCAAGTTCCAGCTCTCCTGTATTGCCGGTGCCTTGGGAAGTCAGTCCCCGGTTGGAAGGGCTGGCTATTTCAAGGCTATTTCTTGTGTATCAAGAAACACTGCTTCACCCTTCCTGCAATTCCCATCACCAAAAAGTGAAAAAAAAAAAAAAAAAAAAAGAAGGCGAAGGAATGCGTCCCTGGTGGGGGTGGGGGAATTTTATGGCACGAGGATGAGAAATGAGAAAGGGGCTTGTAACCTGAACCTTTTCAATAACTTACAAAAATCATCCACTACGTTACGTTTGTGACTGGGCTCTCGCTGGGCTCCCCCCTTGTTTGCTGTAGGACGTCCACGTCAGCAGCTGTGAGCCTCTGTCACCATTTCTCACCCGCAGAGCTGCACAGGGACAGCCATGTGTCGCGCAGCCAGACGGGCCGTCCCAGGTGAAGGGAGCAGCAACGGTAGCACTGATTCAAACCCGGGACACGGGGGCGAGGGCCGTTAAAGACGCACCAGAACTGGAAAGGGTCAGACAAGGATTCAGTGTCAAGGTTAATACATCTGATTATTAGACTCAACGTGGGAGGAAGTAAAATCTTTTTAAGAATATCATGGATTAACATTGATAACTCTCAGCGTATAGAAGGAAAAAAATTATCAATGAGAGCTTGAATGGAGGTGCTTGAAGGCTTAGAGACAGCTTGTCAGTTGACACAATGACATATTATTCTTACCGACTGCAAGATCTCATGTTGTGTTTTATAATACAATTAAAGAAACCCACGAAAACAGGGCTAATGCTATTAAGGATACAGACGTATGTCAGAGAACCAGGTCGTCACTGTGCGCCGGTTTTATAACCAAATACTTTAGGTCTTATTTTTCATCCGGTCAGTACCGCATCCAACAAGGTGCACAGCCCGGGCCCAGGCAGTTGTCTGGAGATGCACAGAACCACGGACTCTCATCTGGAAGAAAACGAGAATATAACTATACAGAGATAGAGGTGGCATCAGAACTCTGTTCTTAGGTTGCAGAAAATATGGAAACGTACATGTTCGCATGGAGAGCCCTCTGAGTGATGCTTTGAATTAGATTCAGTTAAGTCGATCGATTCATGAACAGTAAGCAGTGGTGTTGCCTTAGGAGAAAACTAAGGCGAAAGTTAGGCGCTCTAAGGTGCAAATGGCCTCCGCAGGTGGAAAAGTTTACACACAAATGCAGCTCTGAGGATGAAACCGAGATCTGGTCAACAAGTATTATTTTTGTTTTGATTTGTTTTATTTGTTTGCAGGCCCACAGTGCTGTCTGGAACCTATCTGTACGTCTTCATAAACTAGTCAGCAATCGTCTCTTGTTTCCAACTCAACCAGAATCTTGACTGACAGTCCCCAGAGAACTGGAGAAGTTCCTTTGTTGGAGCCGCGTTGGGGGCTGTGAATATGAATAAAGAAATTGGACATAAGTAAAAATGGGGTCATTGATATTTCTCTGGAGGAAAGGGTGGTATTTCTGCCAAGGGTCCCCGATTAGCTGGTTTCATTGTTCCACGTTTATTAACTCAGATGCAATCAATACAGGCACCCAGACCCGAGGGTTTCCTCGGACACTGTTTCTGGAAGCACCTTTGTGTTACATCAGGGCAAAGTGCGGCATCTTCCAGCGTAGCATTCAGTGATGGATCAAATTACCCTTTATTTAAAAAAAAAAATCAAAATCTCCCTTTTGGACACTTCATGAATGGCAGGTTTGACCTTTAGTGGTTTCATTTCTGCTTCATTGTTGCCAGGACCCTGCTGGCACTGGAAAGTGTGTTTCCCTTTTGCTCTCACAACCTAATCTGACCTCTCTATGGTTAAACGGAGACAATGCAAGTTCAGAAGGTGTCTTTTGTGCAGTCCAGGCATCAGAGCCGCCCTGAACAATATTCACGTGTATGGTGTAGGGTATCGGGTGGCGAAGTGACTTTTTAATTCCACCGGACTGTCCCATTCACACCACGGGCATCACCATGCAAGGTTTTCATCCCCAAATCATCAAATGTATTAGAACTATAATTTTGAGAGTTCAGTTGAATGGCTCCTTTTCTCATTTTGTCTGCTGTTTGCTTTTTACCTTCAAACTATATTTTTATCACATTGGCCCCTGGTTTTCAATAGTGTCACACAGAGGCATGAACACTCCTTAATGTGGATTTTACATCTTGGCTTTAACGTGCATTTGTTTTGATGGAGACGGGGGTTCAAGCGTCCACTTCACGGCCGCTTTCCCTCACCTTCCTGCCCTCGCACACAGCAGTCTTTTCCCCCCGACCCTCCAGCAGGTGTCATTGAGACACCAATCTGTTAGAGCTGTTTTCCCACAGACGTGCTTTTTTGGGCTTGATTATAGAGAGAGTCTCATAAAAAGCTTCTGACTGAAAAAAAGGAAAAGCTGAGGGCATTATCGAATTGCATATGCCTTGGGGATGGTGCGCAGTGATGCATACTTTCAATCTCGAGATGCGCTACAATCAACACAGTACGTCCTCCCTTTCATCTAGGAGATATTGCGGCAGGTTCCCACGTAAATTTGTTGACACTGTAAGTGGTAGATGTCAACAAACTCCAAATAGAGTCAGCTGAATAAGTGAGTGCAGGAGACGCGGCCGGATAGATCACAAGGTAGTTACCGCGAGGTCGTGGGGACGGGGCCGGACGGGACTCAGGAACGGACACCTGCAGCTCCACGTGGGAGTCAAGGTGGGGCTCTAGACGGGGCTGTCATCCCACTGACGTATCGAAACATCTCAGAGAAGCTGTTTGAGGGCAGTTAATCCAACCTCTGGTCTTACAGATGAAGACACTAAGATTCTGCAGGGGAAGGACTCAGCTCAGGGGACGGCTGGTAAGAAACGAATCTGGGATGAGAAATAGTGATTTTTTTTTAAATTCAGTGTTTGCCTCACTACAGATCCCACTTTTGGTTTGGAAATATACAAAGAAACCATATAATAAAGCAAAGTGTAAAAACACCACTTGTAATAATGAAAAAATGCTTTAACATATGGCAAATTTGTTCATTTCCAAACGATATGCTTGTTTGTGTTAATAGATGAGATTTACTTTGTTTCAGTGTTCAAGCTGGAGCTCTCCTGACACCCAAAACTATCTGAGACTGCCAACACTCCTTCGGGGATGCGGAGGTAGGCAGAGGACACAGGTGTGTAAAGACAGAATTTCAAAGGCCTTAAAAATGGTCACATGGGATAGGTGGAAATCTCCCAGAGGTATTAACAGAATTCCACTTAAAAAAATCACATTCAGAAAACCGTTTCCTCACGGGGCTCTCAACTTCATAAAATAATGCTTTCCATGGCCACGTAAGTTGATAGAATCACACTTTGTAGATGCGTCAAATCACGTTTTCCAGCTTCGCTTTCTCAGAGGTTAGGTCACGGGAGATGAGACAGCTTCAGCTGGGCTCTCCTGGGCTCTCGCTCTCGTCCCCCTGCCGCCACGCTGGGAGGAAGGCAAGCTCCCCCCTGCTGAAGCACCGGTCATCGCTCCTCTTTCATTATGTAATTGATGTACACGGACCCCTTTATCCGTCGGAAAATTGTAGATTGTGATCCTTACATTTTTCTTGATGAGCAATATAATTCTAGTCAAGAATTACAGTACGCTTACAGTCTGAGCCAATCCATAATTCAGTAAGAGATGATGCTATTAGCTAGTTTGTGCAGTCTGATCAAATTGCATACTTTTATGGTTCCAGTCTTGAAATAGTTTCTGTGGTTTGTAAATTCTAGAAAGTATTCCTTCTTGGAGGACCGTTTCAACCCATCACAGTTGTGTTCATGATTCTACCCGACTCTGTAAACTTGAGCTTTGTTTGTAATTATAATCGCAGGAGTTTTCACTTACTACAATGGTAAGTATTCCATGACCTCACTCTCATAAACGACAAACAGCTCTCACAACGTGACGGTTTCCCTGTCTTTAAGCGGTGTTGTCGCCGAGGTGATGAATGCGGGGGAGCGGGGAGGACGTAAGGAAAGCGCAGCAGCTGTGACGCGCTGCGCCTCCAGAGAGGGGACTGGGACAGAGAAGAGGAAGGAACGTGCGCCTCGGGTGCCGACCTGTTTACGGCCACTTCAGGATGTCACGTGATTCCTCACTGACGTGCGTGGTCCCAGCCGAGTCCTGGCTGGACCCTTGGTGTGTGTGACACGGCGTGAAATGAAAATCACGCGTGTGGAACTCTCAGAGTCTTTCATCCACTCATTTGCTGGGAAGATACTCATTAAGTGCTGCTCTCGTCCAGCCGGTGTCCCAGCATGAAGGGCGTCACTGTGAGGAAGGCCGCGAGGTCCCTGCCTCCGTGGCCTGGGGCTCCAGCCGCGGTACGAGGAGGCGACTCGGCCTTCAGACCCGGGAGCCACGGGGACGCTGTGCTCAGGGGCGTCTAGAATGGGTCCCACTTCCAGTTTTCCCCTAATTGACACGAGTCTTGTACCGGCGGTCACTGTCATTCCTTCAACCCCTCATGTGACAAGTCTGATAGCAGTAACTGCTGTGCACGTGGCCTCAGA